>NW_027526225.1:93464011-93854092 GCF_048455015.1 Haemaphysalis longicornis | reverse complement strand
ATTTCCACATAGAGTTAGCACCTTACCAAGGTGCTAATGACAAACTCGATGCTTTGAAATTTTGCGACTTTGACCAAAGATGCTTCGCAATTCTGGGGCGAATTGCAAAACATGATTACCGCACCAGACAAGCTTAGCAAATTTGTTGGCCTGATAATTAATATGCAAACACCTAAAATAATGCTTAATAACCTCGGGAGAGCACACTGTTTTGAGATAGGTGGCGAGGCCGTGGATATGGTAAGCGAATATATATACTTAGTCTAAGTAGTAAGCCCAGATCCCAGGCGTGAGACAGAGATAATTAGAAAGAAAAGAATGGGGTGGGGTGCGTTCGGCAGGCATTGTCAGATGGTGAATGACAGCCTACCATTGTCCCTGACGAAGAAAATGTATGACAGCTGCATATTAACGGTACTCACCTACGGGGAAGAAACTCGGAGGCTCACTAAGAGGTTTCAACTTAAATTGAGGACGGCTCAGTGAGCAATGGAACGCCAGATGATAGGTGTAACATTAAGGGGCAAGAAGAGAGCGGAGTCGGTCAGAGAACAAACGCGTGTTAAGGACATATGAGTAGAAATTAGGAATACATGGACGCGGGCAGGGCATGTAATGCGAAGTCAAGATAACCGTTGCTCATTAAGTGTAGCAGAGGGGATCTCTAGAGAAGGCAAGCGTGGCAGGGGGCGGCAGAAAGTTAGATGGGCAGATGAGATCAAGGAGTTTGCGGGGATAAATTAGTAGCAGTGAACACAGGATCGGGGTTATTGGAGATTGATGGGAGAGGCCTTGACCCTGCAAGTGGCATAGATGGGATGATGAGGATGATGACGACGACGAACCGAAGGCGCAGTAGAACTTTCGAGTATCAAACGATGACCCATCTTCGATGTTCACCTAGGTTTGTATCAGGCAGTGCATGCCGGAGAGCGACACACTTCGAGGCAGGTGAAGTTGTGATGTTCAGCATACGAAACTAAATTGTTACCGAATGGCGTTTGTGGAGAGAGAGAGAGCAACTTTACTGAAACGTCTGCAGAGCGGTTAGGCAACCCCTTCATAGGTCTGTAACCATGACGTGGTGGGGGTGTAAAGTGATATGGTGAAAAAAAGTGATTCCAAGTCACCTGTCACCCGTTCGGGCGAAAATTCCTAGCACGAAACTTCAGGCAATTGTTTTGAGGGCTACTTCCCATCTGCCTTCCAAAGTTTCGCGTTGTTTTCGCTGATAATCCATCAACGCAAAACCAATAGCCTAGTAACTGCTTAGTAGGCGGTTAGTTTCCACTTGCGCACATTGTAATGCAGATTAAGTAAAGGTGACATTGTAAATCCTGAAAAGAATGCATCCCGCTAAACAATCGTTTGTGCTTATTTGAAAGCGTTGTAAGGAAGCTGGGAAGGTTGGTTCTCATTCGGCCTTTGCGGAGCTGTAACCGCCATGACAGGGTACGTCCAGACGCCTGACATCGTCATCAATGACAGCACGCCAGACTTTCCGGCCCTGGCCTTAATGCTCGACTAGCACCTGTAACGGAGAAGAAAGTGTTCACGCAGGACAGTGTTGTACAGCCACCCATTCAATGATGCGTTCCGAATACGCAACAGCATGTCAAGAGGCTCACGCTAGTTATGTTGCATGTACAAATGCGAAAATTTAATCTTTTTGGGTGATGATATCCGCAGAAGAAGCACCCAATATAGACATTTTCATGACTTCATATTTGATAATTGATATTACGGGGACATAGTCTGGGCACGGCTGCGCATGCGCGCTTACATCATCCTGTCGACTGCGCCAGTAATATCGCTGCTGGCCTGGGCGGGCGACGGAGTGGCTGCTCCCAGAAGGAAGATGTTGTAAAAGGGTTACAGAACAAAAAAAAACAAAAAGAAAAAAATCATGCGCCGAAAAACCAACGACGATGAAAAAACGAAGACACGACAGTTACAGGAGATTTTTTTTTTTCGAGATAGGTACAAGCCAGGCACTCCCGGTGCGATCCAAAACCATAATTTAACGCGCTGAAATGCTGCGTACCGCCCTCAAACCGACTTAAAGGATGAGAAACCACCCTTGTTTCGGAAATTAATGCCTAGGATTGAGCGAAATTAAGAGTTAAAAGTGAAAGAAAAACCACAAGTGATAAGAGAGATACAGGCGCCCGCACAGGCGCCGCCATCTCTCGTTTAGCCTTTTCTTCGTCCTCGACTCCTTAGCGCCGTTCGCGTTTTTTAAGTACAAGCCAACTTTCTCAGCAACTAGTTTCACACATCTTAAAGCAGACACAAAAGCACAGTTTTATACAGGATTATCGACTGTTATAAAGGGCCGCGTGGACTAGTAATTAGCATAATTTGGATCACGACATTTTGCACGGTCCACTGTCGTCGTCGAAGGGAAGGCAGGGGATATTAAGAGCATATACAAACGAGCTGAATGCGAGCTGTGGGGCTTGTGTGATTACGTTCGTCCGGCGAAGAGTCGGATCGGCCTTCGGCCGAAAGTGGTCGCGAGGAGACCCTCGTGGCTTGGAAATTGCGACCTGTGAGTGGCTCTCAGGGCCGCGCCGCAAGCCTCGATGAAGCCGCTCTAAGCCGGCATAACTCATCTCTGGCAGAATGCGGCAATACGCGACCTGGAAATCGACCGCTTCAGTTCATCCTCGTCCATCCTTATTCCGCTTTCAGGAACTTCTGCGTACTAGAACGCCGTTCCCAAAGACGTGGTAGAGATTGTAAGCACACCAGCAAGCACTCAGCCGCCGGGCTCACTCCCGTGTGAAGTAGCATATAAGAAAATAGACATCACTACAAAGCGAAGTTTGCAACGGTGCTTCAAAGTGGCTTTGCTGTAGAAATAGGGCAGAGTCAGGATAATCGCAGCAGCCTGCATTGGAGGTAAACGCATCATCCCTAGTATCATTATTACTAATAGCATTAGCAGCAGCGCGCTCAGCATTACCAGAATCAGCGACACTTGCAATTCGCTGTGCCATTAGCCACTTCTCGTTGCGTTTTTGAGACACTTACTGACTTTTGCCGTTCCGCTCCCTTTCTGCCTAAAGGTGTTTGCTTTCTCTACACAAGCTTCAGATAGTTGCTGTCTTGAAGACGTAACTACGCAACAGATGGCCCCCACATCACAAAAAATAGCGCATATGAGGTGAGGAGAAGTATACTTCTGTCCTCGTATGATAACTGTTCACCATAGCCTAGGTGATTTCCTGTGGGTGTGCATTATTTTTTAGTCGTACTATTCACTGAGCCTCAAAAAGAAGCACTATTTGGTTCTTGATCGTGGGCGTTGATTAAGCATTAAAACGTTATTACAGACAAGCAACGCGCGCGCAAAATTCTTCATATTAATTAAGAGAAGCGCGCTTGCATCTCGAATTCAAATTCGCCGCTCAACACACCCCAAAATACATTTCCCTCAATACGAACGCTGTATAGTGGAGGACCTCTGAGAGCATTATTAGGTCCCTGCCTCATTTGCACAGCCTGATGTCCGAACACGTGGAAGGTACTAATCGAGATGCTCTCGCGACAACTTTTCCCGCGGAAAAATGCGCGGGCAACGAAAGCGGTGCGTTCAGTTGCGATGAAAGGAACGGGCGGGGAATTCGCTGTAGGGATCGCAGTCGTGATTGCTTCTCTCGGACTCACATACGCACCTTCGCACTCTAACCCTGCCTCTGACCTTCCAACCACAATCAGGCGTCCTGAAGTCAACACGTCGGTGTCACCATGGCCATGGAATCGCCTTAGCGCTGGATCTGGGGAAATCACAAGTCCTCCCTTTTATTGTCCCATTTGTATAGTACGTCACAGATAAGAACCGAATGGTAGACCGTTTATCAGCGAAAGCGCAACAGAAAAGGAACCAGTCAGCAGACATCGCGATTGTTTATGTGGTGTCAGCCGATCCAGCCGGAGCAGCAGTTCTGGGGAGAATTGGCGGATATTATCATCTGGACGCGTAATTGTCGCGGCGGAAGGCGGAAAAAAGCGAGTCTCATATTGAACTGGTGGCAGCAGTCATCAGGAGACGACGCTGATTCCCTTCTGGCGTGCGCTGCAAATCACTCCCGGAAACCAGCATGGCTTCTCCTCCGTCGGCCACCTTTTGTTTTCTGCTGTGGAAAAGCGCTTTGTGTGTTTAGTTGCGTGCAGTACACTATCAGAGTCTCAGGTAACTCCCATGGAAAGAACATTTGAAGGAGAAGGGCAAAAGGGGTCTTCCTATTCCCTCAGGAATTTAGTGTTACAACCGGTCCGACGTGTCGCCAGCATAAGCAGATTTATCACAGCTCGCTCTTGGAATTGCTCAGACTTTCAAACAGCCACATTTTATAAGGCGTCCCATAGTTCCGGGGAGCACATTGGGCGACCAGGTTGTTACTCATTTCAGCGCGATTTAGCAGCGAACTAGACACGGTGCTCGCGAAATAAGTGCATCTTCAAGAGATTATCACTGTGTTGCTTAAAAATGTGAGCCAATGTAAGTATTTACTCATTTCACTGTCAATGTGAGGCCTGCACTCCTTTTAGGTTTTTTTTTTCGTCTTTGAGCAGCTGCGGTAGCCCGCTGCTATCCGCAATGAGAAGATGCCACTCATGTTTATTTTCTTTGTTATCACCTTCAATACACGTTTTCCTGCTCCTCCTCTCCGTCCTTCAATCCCTCAAACCGCATTTACAACTTATTTACATTTCATACGATGACATCGATCTTTTTCACATAAGGAGAAAAAAATTCGCAGCTAAAATCTTATTCTGAAATGGCCTCCCTTCCACATAAAGTCGTTAGTTAGCTTATGATGGCAAGGCCGGCCACGGGCAGGGAGATCCAAAACAATGCTATTTATTAAGAGTAGTGGGATGAATCAAAACAGTAATTAAAATAAGCTCTAAAACGTCAATCGAAAGGTCAATCGAATTAGAGGAAAGTCAAAAGACTGGTGTATAGGACCAGGCTAAGAATATGGGTGATAGAGGATTAGTTGTAGAAACTTTGTCTCGGTCAGATACTTGAAAACGCGTTTGACCTAGAACATCGGTTCGTCTGATAAAAAGAATGATGGATTGAGTGGAATTGGTCGTCTGTAGATTTCTTCGAAGTGTTTATGTCGTGTTGTGTCGAGTGCGCTACACGTTCTTAGTATGCGAATCACGGACAGGCCCTCTCCACGCCGGCTACAAAGAGCAGGTGTGAGTGCGTCGAATAAGTGTGGCCTATCCGCAGCCCAGCAAAAACCACTTCCTTGTCTATCACTTATTTGCCTAAACCTAATTTTACAGTGTGTAGCTTGTTGTTTGTTTGTGTATCCCATATTTCCTGTCAAGATTAACGGATAGCCCTTCGTACCAATGGTTTCAGGACAGAGGACATAGGGTACATCGGCGTTGTTGCGGAGAGCGGCTTCAGCAGCATTCTGGTCAGCGATTTTGTTTCCCAGAATCCCGCGGTGTCCCGGAACCCAGCAAATAATTACTTTTAGTTTGGAGTTATAGACAGACATTAATGACCTAATTAAGCAATTGAGAATAGAGTTTTTTGTTTGCTTGAAGGATTATAAGGCTCTAATAATACTTAAAAAATCTGTAAAGATGATGGAGAGTTACGATTGCGCAGATGACGGTAAAGATGGGAATGCAGTGACTGCTTGCTGGTAGTGAGTCCTAAATCACGGTCTATAAAGGAGAGGCTGTTTCCTTGTTTCCCTCACAACTGACCGGACCCGGCTGCCCAAGGATTGAAGCGTGCACACAACTTGCGACAGGATCTGCAGCAAACAGAGAAACCTGGGTCGCTGTTATTCAGCCCCCAAAACCTGGGCAAAACCCGGACCAAGGGCAAAGTGACATTGGAGGCAAGGCAAAGAGCAACGTGGGCATGCGAGCAGTTCTTTGCTTTTTTATCCTCTCAATCAACATTCCCGTTCGCTACAAATTCATCCTCCTCTTTGCTTATTGGTACCTTTCTTTTCACGTGCCGAACGATCCCGGAAAAAAAAAAACAAGTATGCGTTGCGGCAGACGGCCCCCGTCATCCCACCTTATTTGGAGGAAGTGGAAGTTACAGCGATGTGGCGGGAAATACAAACATATTATACAAACGGGATCCTCCTAAAAGCGACGGAAACAAATGGTGATTAAACCAGATCTATTTTCGGGTGTATACACCGCCTTTGGTGGTCGTTTGAAGCCATCGGAACGCAAAAACGGAACGGAAATGCAGAAGAAAAATCGAGCGAAAAAGAACCGACGTAGATGTTCAAAAAGTACCTATAATTTCATCGCCAACATTCGCGACGTGTTGGCCATATACGCCAAGAATTTTGCGAACATTGAAATCCTGGTGAGATAAGGAAGCCAATGCGTCATTTCTCACGCACTCGCAAAAGGAAAGTGACTCGGAACAGCGTTTAGACAAGAAGATCAATAGAAGTGAATTGTTTGAATACGGACACTTTTTTTTTTGGCAAAAACCTTACAGAAAAACTATTTCTGGAAAAATACTATTGTAAATATCGTTGAGTAACAAAAAATCTTGCGGATACATAGCCGACTATTGTTTCTGAATCTAATATTTCTGTCTTGTTGGATATAACAGATTTTCCCAAGGAACCGCCAGTTGTTGTGGTAGAGTAATGCATATAAGTAACGCCCAAAATACAGCCAGAAGTTCGATTTTTTTACAAAATGTTTTGCGACCGAGCCATAGCCAAACTCCAAGACGACGTCATTTTGAATCCTAAGCCACCTGGCTATAGCTTGGGAGTGGATGGGGATTGGCTTGACTCGCGCCGGGTAAAAAATTGATATTGGAGGCCATAATTTTGCATGTACTAGTTTACGGCGGAAGCAATTTCGAAAGCCGGAAACGGGTCGGAAAGACATTTCCAACGCTTTGACGTTGCTTTCAAGGTTTACAAAGAAAACGTGGCGCTTCCACAGATGCAAGCAGACATTGTCGACAAGGGAGAATTTTAAAGCAATTACCCAATCGGGACTTCTTCAGTCCTATTTTAATGAGATACAGTTCACTTTCGCGACTTGCGCATTTTTCGTACTGGGGTGCTATTCTAGAAGGCCCGAGATTGAGCGGAACTCGAGAGACACAAGCTCTAACGATGCCCAAGTAACGGGATGATAACATTTCAAGGCGGAGTTCAAGTGCCTTAAAAATGTGATTCATGCTATTTGCTGATAATTGAGGGGACGTAACCAGTCGAGTTCAGCGCGCTCAAAGATGGCACAAGTAGGGCGTGGCGCATTTTCCCATGCTTTCTCTGGCTCCACTGCAGCACTGCTGTCTATTGGGGGCAAGCAAATCCAGCCACTTTACTTTATCGCGCTTTAATTTTATTAACGTGTGTTTTACTGCAAAGTTCATTAATGTTTTTTTTTTTTTTTTCAGGCTTTCATTCCAGCTGTTTGTTCGAAATTTGCGGTCCTATGAAGCAGTTTCTGCCCATTTGTGCCGTTGGTGGCAGACAGTGAAATCACGTGAATAAGGCTGACTGACAAACACAAGTGATGGAACCACGCACGTTCAAAATATTTGCTGCTCAGTATTACGTTATCGGAACCCTCCGTCCGCTTCCCGCTGCCTGTTTTAGGCAATGTTTGTCTAACCGCTGTTGCGCTTCAGGCGAAAGCGTGGAGACACTTAATAACTTCTTCACTGATGCATTCTTCTTGCGTCTTTTTCCTTGCTTTAATTTCGTTGTTTTTTTGGCATGAATTACTTCGACCGGCTTCTTATATGTTATACGCTGTTTGCGTCAGTTTCTGCTGATTCATTTTGTCGTGAACTATGTCAGCAATACACTGGCACAGCCTCCTTAAAGCGGGGTGCTGCACGGCTGGTGCGCACCTGTCCCTCTCACGCGCAATCGCGTTAACGTGGGACGCGGCGCGCACTATTCTACAACTTTTACTCTCCCAATTCACAATTTTGTGAATTTTGACAACCGGGCTCATTAGCTCCTAAAAGCTCCCAATGGCGGGCACATCGCCCATTAAGCATGTAACCACCAACACTTTTCAAATTTGTTTGCTTTATTTCACTCTCCTCCTCACCGCTCTTATTTGGCTTAGCTGTGTACAGTCGACGGTTTTTTATTGAGTCCGATTCCCTCACACCCCTCTCTTCCTTCGCTTTTTTTTTTCTCTCGTTCACGCTCCTCCTGGCGTCACGGTGTTAGTTTCGGTCTCAACTCTCCCCTTTACAAGTTTTGCATGCTCTGCTTCCTGCCAGGCAGCGAAGACGCTGGGAAAAACCAGATGAAATGCGTAGACATCGTCTCTGATAATAGACACGCGCCGTATATTCATTAACGTTTTCGGAAGAATGGTGCGACACGCAACGCCGCAGGGGCAATTGTCTGCCGGACTGTCGACAAATGAAACGCACGGTCATGCAACGCCTCGTTCGAAACAGTTTTGCGAGCAGACGATAACTGAACCGCACGTTCCGGCTGCAGACACGCATGGTAGAGCCTGCGGAAGCCATGTCCGGCGAACCACCCAAACAATGGTGAAAAGCATGTCTGCAGTAACCTTATTGCGCACACACTGGCACTGTCTACTGGAGGCGGTCTCTGGTGCGGTCGCTATACCAACGCTTCTGTGGAAGGCGCCCGTCGCGTAAACCGCTTTGCGCATAACACTTGCTCCTCGGCGGTCATTAAGTGAAAGCCCCCTCAAAGTCGTCGCAAATAGGTCGATCGCTAGATGACTGCACAGCCAGTGCACAATACTTTTCGGGAGACGAAAACCAGGTCAAAATTCATCCTCCGCCAACGCTAAAGAAAAAGATCTGTCGGGATAGATATATGCCTGCTACGGCGCGACCGAGAACACTGAACCACGCAGTAGCAGCCCCCATAACGAGCCTCGCGAGTACAACTCGTCTGTGCAATATCAATCCCGAATTTCCTCCGAGTTCTCGTGTTCATCAAACACACCTACACTCTAAGAACTCGAGGAGTGCTGGGCACTCTGTCTAGGAGTAAAAACTTTTGTCCCATATTTCACTCCCTTTGGAAGCATTGGGCGACTCTTCCGAGGAGTAGCGCGTGGCGGCCGAACGAGAGGCGAAACACTCCCCGTGGGATTTACTTGCTGCTTTCGAAGCGGAGTACTTGAACCCTGTGTGGGAATTGTAATGCCATCTCCAAGGCAGCGTTCCGTCACTCCCTTTAAGCATAAATAAGCTCTATTGGCGGCGTTCCCGGATACTGCAGACGGGTACTACTACTCTCTCTTGGAAAGCATCTCGTTACGCCTCAAGAGCGTTCCGCTATTCCCAGCGAGGCAGCGTGCTTTCGCTCCGCCTGCTACTAGACCCCCCCCCCCTTCCCCACGATGGTACTATAGGCAGTTACAAGCAAACAAAACAGGACAAGCTATTTTGAAACATGAAAAAGAAGCAAAAACAAGCTCAGACTTTATTTTTCAAAATACCACAACAATCGGTTCATTCTGCAATTTAACACAAAATGCAATTTATTGGGAATTAAAATATCACGGCATAAAAACGGTTCCTACTCCACATGCACACAGGAGACGTAGCGCCTATTTAGGATACATCCAAGAAAAAAATTCACAAATAACAATGCAGCAAAGCAATTGAAAACACTGAAATACAACCATTAGATTATGACGATAAAAATGACATTAACATCCACAAATAAAAAGGTACTGGCATTAGCACGAAAAGCGTCAGTAGAAATACAGCAGTGGGAGAATAGTTAACAGTATTAACATAAAACAAAATGGCCTTAGTACATCAGTGAGTGCTTCACATGGACTGAAAAAGCCAGCTCTTAAATATTTACAAATAAATTTTGCGAAAGAAAAATCTGGGACTAAGACAATTCAGCGTGGATTACTATTAACGCATTACAAGGTGCAATCCACACAAAGATACAAAGCCATTGACACGGCAACTTTGCAACAGATATATTTTGGTGGTACAATAGGAAACCGCAGGAAACATTCCCACTGGGTTTTTTAGGCGGGTGGTTTTCAAATGAGGATGCGCTAGTAAGATTTAAAAAGGCGTAACTTGGTATTAAAAACAAACACGTTCGAGCTGACTGCTTCATAATGTTGGTGGCGGCCTTCAGAACAGTACCGACCAGGGCACCGTGCTTGAGCCAAAGTAACGTCTACAGAAGCAAGAAGGTGCGCTTCGCCTTTGAAGCTTAATACACAATGAACAGCCAAAACACAGACAGCTGCAATGGGAACCCATCCACGATGTCCAAGGGTGTAAGGAGAAGTGTCTTGAATGCGACGGCCACTGCTGCTGACGCCTCGGGGATCTCTCCCTCTCTCTCAAAAAAAAAAATCATCGGGCAAGTAGCGTCTTCCCGTGGTTCCTACATAGACAGAAAGAGGGGGACAGCAAAGATAAGTTCTACAATGAAAAAAATATTAACGAGTTTGACAACGTTAAATGAAGTTTATTGGGTGATAGATTAGTTTTCGTGCCGAGAGCACGCACTGAACCCGTATTGGAATGCCATACTGCTTGGCGCAGTAACCAGTCTAGATGCGGATGTGGTGACCTTGGATGCAGCCACGCTCATTGTGCCACTTGGCCAATGTCATGTCAGACAGCGCGCCCTACAGTTGTCTGCCTACGCACTGCGCCCCAAACCCATTAGTGCTTACGTGTCCGTAGCTTCAACTGTTTACCCCGCTATCGTTCCCGGTATAAAAACATTGCACAAAATTTCAGAAAACATAACTCTTTTTGTAAGGTTATAATCCCTGAATAATTTGCATTGGATTTTGTCCTCAGCCGACTGCAACGTAGGGCCAATTATACGTTCACAAGACTAGCGTGGAAAAGTTGCTAATGGGTCATATAGCTACTGTTTTCTTCATTCTCGAGTACGCTTCGTTGCATGCACGCTGCAGATCGCAACATTTGATGAGAACCAATAGGCTCGTTATTGAACGATCAGAACGCTCGAGCGACGGCGACAACCGACGCGAAAAAAGTAATGTAATGGGTACAACAAACAGTGTGGGCGACAGCGGCAAACGAAAAAAAGTAATGCATTGCTGCCAATGCCCTTCGTCGTCGTTGCTGCCGCTCGCTTGTGGGCTGCTTCTTTCCGGGAATAAGCCCGCGACGGCGACGGCCCGTCGCCTGCCGCAGTCGCCGCCGTCAGCGGTTGTGTAAAAAAATTTTCGCTTGTCTGTGTCGCACACAATACCTGTTTGCCGTACACACTGAGTGAGGTTTCTCGCGTCGCTCATCGCCTTGGACGCATGTAATTACCCCTTAAAGGAGTACTGACACGAAATTTCAAAGCTGAGATAACTATGTAAAACGCTTCCTTTTTATCAAGATATATCTCCCAACAAGTTTCAACAGCAACCGTTCAGCGAAACATATTTAAAATCCATTTTAATCTTCGCCCGCACGAGAAAGCCCAGAGCGGGCCGACGTGACATCATCTGCTACGTGCCCCAAACTGCCGACGTCGGGGCTCCCGTGACGAAGCCGACGCGCTGGCTGTGGTTGGCGCGCGCCGCTCGGGCGTGTGTACACGTCATGGTTTTGGGACTGACGTCATGCTGCCCGGGCCTGTGGGGACGGCGAAGACCTCGGCCGGTCTGGGCGCGCGCGTCCGCTCGCTCGCGCGCGCTTCCAGAGAGGCAGCGATACGGCAAGAATGGTGACGCCATGTGATACATGCTGTCATGGCGGCCGCTCGGCGTTTTTTTCTCTAAACCGAAACTGGCACGAATAAACGACGCCGTAAATGAATGTTTACGCTGCGCTCGACCGTCTAATCTGTCATTCTATGATTAGTGGGCTGGTAGGCACGCATAGCAGCGAAAAAAACGTAACATAAAAATTTCGTGTCAGTACTCCTTTAACAGTGCGGTGAGTACGCCCCGAAAAGTCCCATTTCCGTCCATCCTGCCCTCAAGTAAAACGTAAAAAAACTTGTCTGAACAGCATTTCAGTCTGCTGCTGTACGCGCGGCGGTCACTAAAATTATTGTTATTTAGTGACTACCACGCGCTAGACGCGCTCCTATCACACAGCCTATTGTACGCAATTCTTTGGAGCCGCGCAGGTAGCCACAGCTACTGCACGGCCGCCACTCTAACCCTAGCCGCCGAGCTAAGAGTACAGCGTAGCGCTGCGACCACTCGCGCGACCATGCTTCCTACCTGCGAAAACATTCCGCAAGGTTACCAACACTTCACGAATCAAAGGGATTGAAACGGTGCAAGAATCGACGCTGTTTGCACACGGGTACAAAAGCCGCCCTTCAAAACTAAGCAACGGTCAAAATCAGTCATGAAAACGTTAGGACTAACCGCTTCCGCGGACCGAAGTACCGTGAGTAACTCTGCTTCGTTAAATACACAACACAAGAATACGAGGTTAACTAATGGCTTACCTCTACTTCCCGCCAGCGTTTCTTCGTCCGGTAGATAAATCCAAGGTCGTAATGGCTGCGAAAGATCCCAAGCTCAAGGCGCGAAGCCTGCGACGGCCGCGGATACAGTCCGGCCATAGCGCGCGCATCGCTACACAGTGCGCATAGTTCCGAAATCGGCCTCAGCGCTGTCGCCGCTGCGATGTTCGTCCGAAAGAAAAACTAGTACCACGCACGCACGCACGCACGAATGAACGAATATACGACTTGCTCGCGTGTGCATGATGTCGCGCTGACGCACAAGCGGCCAGCGGTTAGCCAACACGCGTCGTATACTGTGTCGAAGCAAGTATGACGATAAGGGCAGGTCCAACTTCCCATGTTGCACGAAGCGTCTTGCTTGAAAGCCCACTTCGTTCGTAGCACATTGACATCACGGTCTGGCGCGGCCTGTAAGTCGCCCGTCCGGCCTTGGCGGCTTCACCGCCTGTGTAGGTTTTTGCAGAACACGCGCACTTTGTGGCTCGCTGAAGGTGCCTTGCTCGCGCTTGCTCGGGCGGTTCGCGTTACCGCATTACGTATCGTGAACCACGCCCGCGCCGCCGCAGGGGGGGGGGGTCATCATTTCTCTTTAAAGGCGCTTGAGTTCCAGCAACCGATCGGTGTGTACGCTTGTATCGTCGCTCGTCAGCCGACGAGATAGTTTTCACCGTAGAGGGTGTATTTGAGATGCCTTCGCAGTGATATCGCCTGTTCCTCACACTCCGATCTTGCAGATAGGCCCCATATTGCTGTTAATACCAGTTATGTATACGGATTTCCTTTATTTAACATAGTAAAAGCTATCGTATGTACATGCCTATCTCGGCGACACTAGCCACGGTTGTTGGGTCGGGTTCGTGTTGCGCTTGCAGCTTGAGCGACCAGAAGAGCGCGGACTTCACTTCTTGCAACACCTTGCAACACCATTTTTCTCAATCGATCTCAGATTTACAATCCGTTTTTTTTAGCTTGACTAGGCGCGGGACAAGCGTACGTCTATAGATCAAACTCTTTCAAAGCAACCGTCTGCAGCGGTCCGTAGATTAGTTCCTTCGGTTTGCCGCCTGCCGCCACTGAACGCTGCGAGCAATCGTTACAGGAATTCATATTCTTGCACGTTTAGAATGCGCGGCAGAAGTAATCGGGCGCTTTTTACACAACCGCTTTATATAATATATTCGTATGCAAATAAAACATCGCTGATGAGTTGGTGTGCGCAGATGGCAGGAGTGCATCTCCATGCTTACTCCCGCACTGGACAAGAATGAAATTGCAATTCTACTCTTCGTACTGGAGATGGGAGACGATGCGCAGGTTTACTCTTCACTGGTGCGGGAGCAGAACTGGGGCTGCACTCCGCCGCGCACGAGAAGAGTACGCAGTCAGTTTTGCTCTCCTCCTCATGGGGAGCGAGCATTGCATCCAACTCCCCGCAGCTTTCGAGGGGAGTCCACCAACGCTTGCAAGAGTACAATGACGGTTGGACTCTTCAACTGCTCCCCCGATTTCTTAGAGTGTAGCCCTTTCATGGGCGCTACGTAGTGAAGGAAACCCCACCCAACCCTGGCGGCGCTTAGCCAGTGGGGTAGCGTCGCAGCAACGAAGTCACTTACATGTGATGCTCCAGCAACAAAGCTCATCAGCAAAGAATGAACGAAGTCCACAGGCCACCGTCCATCATGTGATGCCACACACAAAACACAAGTTAGCCTGAATGGGAGTTTCTTGGCTGGAATACGTCTTTTAAACTCCTCACGACAGGTGGCCTGCTCCCACGTGTGGTAGTATGATGGTGGAAAAACTGCCAGTTTACACCGGGGACCACAAGCCGTCGTAAATAAGCGCATTTACCACGGTTGTACCTCTTCACAAAACGCAGTATCTGGCTGTGATTACTGCGTTTGTCCTAATGGGAGTATTAAAAACTCCCACGCCACCTCCATTTCCTTCTCCTCCTCCTTCACCCCTTCCTCCTCTACGCGTCCTTACAAAATGGCTGCCAGTTGGTGTCGTGTGTCGTGTGAGCTCCAACGTCCCCGAAAATTTATTGCCAGTGTGAACTTGCGGCCGGACGAACGGATGTGAAGTGCTTCCCAACAACCGAAGCTCGTTGCGAACATTGTGGAACCAGCCTGGACTGACGTGCGACGGTCTGCAACGTCGCCTCCGAGTCACCGACCTTCGAGCCGACGGAATACGCCAGCGAGCCGACGCGAGGCCTAAATGCAGTGATCGCTGAGAGTGGCTCGTTAACAACAACGCGGTTGTGCCTCTGCGAGGTGGTTGAAGGTAAGATTTTCACGTTTTTTTATTGTACGCAACATTTTGGGAGACTTGTGCCCCTTCTAGCGTCAAATAAACCCAACGTGTTTCCCGCGCCACTGCACGGGCGATTCTCCGCCACTGGAGGTGAGCGTTGTGCATGAAAGACGGCACCATGCCCGGAACGTCATTGGGGAGGCCGAACGGTGTGAAAGCAATGCGTATTCGCGCGGGTGTCGAGCAGAACACTCACTCATTCACACTCGCAAGCAGAATGAAAACTGTCCGAACTCTGGACAGCTGTTAGGTGTTTTTGTTAGGCTGTGTCTGTGGCTTACTGGCAAGCGAGGGTGAAGTTGGCCGGTCAAACGTTCTTGAGAAGTAGGTGTGGTGCCAGCCGCGCCTGCTACGAGGAGGGTGACTGCCGCGTGCCGCCGGCGATTAATTGCTTTCACTGGAAAGGAAGAAGGTCGGGGCCCCGTGGGAGCTCTCCGTACGCTAGGCGCGTGTAACTATAACCAGCAAACGCCATTCGAGGGAGCATTCTGTAGTCGACAGACGACTGCTTATTTTATTATTTTTTTTTTGAAGGGGGGCATGCGCAGGCGTCACACCGACTGAAATTTTCCCTTAACTTTCGGTGAGGGGAGAGAGGGGCAGTGCGGGGGGTAAAACCTGAAGCTCGTTCCCAGAACACTACACGCAAGGAAAAGAGGGAAAGGAAGCATTTTGGGAAGTTGGTCGCCACAAGGGTCGCGCACCTTTTTGAACAGCAGAACACTTCGTTTTGACGAACTAGTGAGCGCAGGTGTCTCGGACAGAAGTGCAATTTTGCGTAGCTTTAAACAAACATTCAGACATTACGGAAAGTTGGACGCAAGAGTGACAAGTTCAGCGTCTTTACAGTGCCGTTTCTTTTTTTTTTTTTTTTTTTTCAGGTCAGATGCCCAATATGCTTATGTATTTGTTACCGCAGATTTAAAGCGTTTTGCTATCCCTCTAATGAATGTGCTGCTGTGGCTTCCAGAAGAACGTGCCAGGGGTGCGGCAACGTCAGCGTTTGGGAGGCAGGTGCAAGCAAACAGCGCACCGACGACATGCTGACCCCATTGTTTGCAAATGGCTTAAATTTTTTTCGTTGAGGAGTGTTGTAGTAGATAAAGTTCTTACCAAGATACCTTGTGTTCTCGATGTAGGTGTTTTGTTGGTTCAGTGTTTTTATTGTCTTATTAACGTGTTCACACGTATATCGTATTCATGTAATTTTTATGCAATAAATTTACTGTGCAGAAAACAAACTTTTCACGTTTCGCCATTCAACGTTTGAAGCGGAAAAAGACTAGAAATTACGTGATCTCCAACGAAAAATAAAAATGCGGCCTGTGCCCTTATTAAGAACTCCCAAATGCAGTAATAAATTCCACTGCAGCGCATATATATGAAGCGCACAAAAACACACACAAAAAAAAAACCTCGAATGCAGGTCAACACTGCTCCCAATGCGCCCCCTGAAAACTCCCAGTTGGAGAAAACAATACACTCCCAATGGTACCCCTGGAAACTCCCATTGTAGTGGCAGTAAAATAAAACTCCCACATGCTACTGAAAAAACTGCCGAAATAATGGGAGTAAGGCGAAACTCCCATTGGGAAGGAGTTTTGAAAACTCCGAATTGGTACTGAGTTATGACACAAGCCATTTACTCCCATTCCGGCTTATTTGTGTTCTGTGTGCACAGTCGCGGGGTTGTTCGGTCCGAACGAAGAGTTCGCTCCAAACTGTACGACAGGATCGGCCAGGACGGCAAGATTTTCCCTTTACTGCCGTCTTTATACACAGTAAAACATAATCCAGGACAGATGTCACGACTTAAACGCCTAAACGCACTCGTCAATGTTCAAACACGCTCGTGACAAGCTGATTTTGGGAGATTTCTTATAGTACGCCCGCCGTCCGCACGTTACCAAGTCAGCCACATTTGACAAAGTCGGAAGGAGGGTGCGTTCTTCGCTGCAGTGGAGTCCTTCGCTTGCATAGCTTGGGCTTTCGCTGAGCTGCAGTGGATCCACCCTCGAATCGCGTAGCTGTGGAAGAGCAGAACACCGATAAAATCGGAACCGCCCTGCGCCGCTTTTAGACTGCGGAAATTTGAAAGAAGGGCGGGGCCAGGCCCGATCTTAAAAGAAATAGCGAGGTGTTCTACTATACGCGACAGAACACTTATTGCAACTAGATTATAGGCGGCGCTGCACGCATATGTTTGCACACGCCGTTCTCTTTCAACGTGAGCGGCCTCAACTGGGCGCGCTGATAATGTGAAGCGTGCCCCGCCCGATTGCGCCGGTTTCGCTCGAGCATATCCGATGTTGTACTATCACCACTTTGTTATCTCGAGCAGCTGGAAACTCGGGAGCGAGCTATCTCGGTCCTTCTGGAATAGCGCCCCAGCTGATCAACGCGGGCCGCTGTCGCTCGGAATGGCCTTCAAGCTAAGCAGTAATTATGCGCTCATGCCGGCGTTCCAACGGGGCAAGTTGCTTTCAACCGGGAGGGACTCGCCGCTAGTTGGCGGGGTGGAATTTGAGGCGGCGACGCCTGTGGCGGCGGCTTTCGCGTGGTTTTACCCCCATTCGCGCTAGTATTGATTCTTCGCAATCACGTCAAAGCGCCGCTACGGCCGCAGTCAGCCGAATGCGTACCTTGTGAAAGAGGCATCGGTGGTGGCCAGGGGAACAACCGTCCTGATAACCGTTGTGAAGAAGGGGCTGGCGGTGGCTAGTTGGAGCCCCGGAAAGGCGCCGAGTAAATCGGCTTCGGCGGAATGAAAATAGAAGGGGGCGGGTGATGGTGAGACGTATACAGCTCCCCAGTAAAAAAGCCGAGAGATGATCTATCACGCATGTAGTCAGAACGGCATGGAGCGCATGTCGTCTATCATCTCTTTTTTCCGCCTGCCTTGCCCCCTCCTTTATCTTTTTTCCTACTTCGCGCGGTACCGAGCGGTACACGGGATTTATCTTTGGCAGAGCTTCCTGCATTTTCCGTTTTCAAGTACTTGATGAGTGATTGGATTCATCCTTTTGCTTGCGCTAAAAAACGCTGCAGAGATAGCCCAGCCGGCGCGCCATGGAGGTCGACACTGAGGAACCGTGCGCAGGCAAAGCAGCTGGCAGAGCAGTGCTTCCGTGTGCGAGCCCCGTGCGCTTCTCTAAACTTGCTTCTCGTAAATTCAGTCAGCGCGGTGTGTTCATGCCAGTCGTTAAACCTACACCAAGTCACGTGGTTCGCTTGCACTGAATCGTGCGCCCAGACGGCCCAGCCGCCGCAAGGCGATAAGGCTTGTACTATTATGAGCAATATGAAAGGGAACACAGGAACGCGTGGCAAACAGCTTCGAAACAGACTCGGAGCGATACGCAGACGGCGCTGTGAAAAACCAAGGGGGAAAGGAGGGCGCTCTTCCACTAACTGTTTGCACCCCTACCACGCAGGCATTTCTACAATGCCGCAGCTTACGTCATTTCACCGATAATATGGTATCGTCGGACAGCCGATAAGACGAACGGCGGGAATGAGAACAGTTGTTAAAACAGCGTCCCCCTTTCCACTTTGTTTCCGGCGGTGGCCGCTACGTATCACTCATATCTGGGTCTGAGGGCGTTTTCTACGCGTTCCTGTGTTCCCTTTCATATTGCTGATAATAGTACTTTTATAACGTCCTTCAGTGCTGACGTAGAAAGAAATCCTCGGCTTCGCTGTGGTTCAAGCCTTGGGCGACATAGTGCAAGTAGCGTAGAAGCAATTTCATGCATGCAGTTTTACGTATTCACGCAATGATATTTACCTGTTTTATTTTATAGTTTGGTTTGATGGTTTTGTTTCGTACTCTGCACCCTTCTCTTCGTATTTTGATTCAGGGTTTACCGTTACAGTTTCTTTTTCGAATTTTATTGATGTCCGATCATTGGTAGCAGCATCTCATTGAATCTCAATTTCAATGTCCTTGCTCCGTCCTCTCACTGCCGTCCCAGCAATGGCACTGTAGTCATCCTCATCAGGCGTAGCAATACCTGCCGTAAACAGGGCGGACCACACCAGTCCCTATTAAAGAGCTCTCTCTCTCTCTCTCTCTCTCTCTCTCTCTCTCTCTCTCTCTCTCTCTCTCTTGGTGCTTTCTTTGCATCTTAAAAACTATCCACACTGAGATGACAACCAGTCACTTCCCTCGCGACGCCACGCATGACGTGCTGGGGACCACCTGCTCCCCATCATGGGGAGCAGGTGGTCAAAGCATGGCCAGCGACCCGCAGGGAGGACCATCACAGGGATTGCGGATCGTTTGTCCAAGCTTTACAAACAATCCCCGCTTCGGCGAGGATATCTTCGCCGCTGGCGTAATATTCTTCTCGTGTCGGGCAAGTTCGTAGGTCGTGCTCGGTGAAATTCAAGCAACCGCATCCCAATAACTCCGCATTCGCTTTGGACGTGCTGTTTTGCTGTCAGTTGTGCGGCTGCGACACGTCTGAACATACCTGTTTTGTGACGTGTTTTTACGTGCTTTTTCTGCTCCTTTACTGTAGCCTGTTATCGAGAATGCGTCCGCTAAGTTCACGTGCCAGAGTTGACATCCCTGTAGCCCGTCCGCTGCATACCTGCGCTGTGTAAACACGGAGCAAAGGCGAGAGATCCCCACTCAGTCTCTCGCATGGCGATGTCACGCACATTCTTATTTGTTTTATTCATTTACAGATACCTGAAAGACTCCAAGAGGTGGGGTTTCCTATGGGTGGAGATTAAGCACTAAAAATTACAAAACAACCAACACGAAAACAACGAACAAGCCAGCACGAACACAAATGGTTTCAAGCATTCTGGTCCGAAAGGCCATACAATGCAAATCAACAAAATACATAAAACCAGTTCAAATAGTCGCGTAGATAACACTCGAATAATGAGTTGGACCATATTTGTGTGAACTACGACGCTTTCGGGAAGGCCGTTCATGTTGATGGCTGTCAAAACAAGAAATGAATGAAGATAGGCAGTCGTGCGCGCAGGAGGTGGCAAAATGCTTTTGAGTGGTTGCTACGATTCTATGGGTGGTGAGCGGTTTTAAAGCAAAGTTTTCTAGCTCCACCAGCCAACGTTTCTTGAGTGGCGTGCGGGACAACCTCCCAATGCGTCGGACGCCACGTGTGTGAATTCAAGAGAGGTCGAACGGGCAATTGTTGCGGGTGTCATTGAAAGCTTTGCTTTCCAATCACCTTCACAGCGTGGATTGGAGCCAATGTTTTTTTGAAGGAGCTGTCACATGATAACGTGTTGTAGAATTTGTGGAGGAGGCAAAGTATTGCTATTGCAAGTCGTGTTTTAAGACTGGGCAATTTAGCTCGAGATTTCAGATGGGTTACACTTGTGTGGCATGAATAATCGGAAAAGATGAACATGGCGGCACGGTTTTTAACAGATTCCACGATTGTGCATAAGTTGGCTTGCGGTACGTCCCAGACTTCACGCGAATTCTACATTATGCCTGTAGAGACAGCGAAGAAACCGACACCCGCGTTACCTGATCGAACACCTCCTGGTTCTCGTATTTCTTCATTGCGTGCTCACGCGCATACCCCCGCTGCCCGCCCACTTCTTCCTCTTCTATGGTTAAGCTGCGAGGCGCGTGCCGCTTCCCGCCACTGCTTTCCCGCGGGAAATTCAACATCCTCCCGGGGCCGCGGAGTGGTCGTCCGCCTCCAAGGGTATAACCGCTGAGCAGCCCACCGTAATTGTGAGCCGTTTGGGAAGGTGACTGTAAAGTATCTATCGATGCCATCCCTGCCAGTAAACGCCTCAACCACTCTGCCGAGCTTCCATTGCAGAACCGGCGCGTTGTCGTCCTTGACAATCACCAAGTCCCTCACACGTAGCCGGGATGATGACGAAGGCAGGCAGTGATGAGCGAAGCCGAGAAGAAGCAAATATTCTTCCTTCCAACGCTTCTATAGTCGGCGCAGAAACTCATCTCTGTACTTCACCCTTTGTCGCAAGTCATGCGCGGCGGAGCTAGGCAAACAGTCCGCAGTTCGTGGTGGTAGTCCCACAGTGCGCTTGCCGATTAACAAGTGCGATGGCGTCAGTGCAACTGCATCATCGCGATCCTCGCACAGTTGCGTTAGAGGGCGGCAGTTGACAATCGCTTCTACCTCGGCCAGTACAGTGATCAGCTCTTCGAAACTCAGACTGCCTCGTCCGTCCATCCATCCGTCCGTCCGTCCGTCCGTCCGGCCGTCCGTCCGTCCGTCCGGCCGTCCGTCCGTCCGTCCGTCCGTCCGTCCGTCTGTCTGTCTGTCTGTCTGTCTGTCTGTCTGTCTGTCTGTCTGTCCGTCCGTCCGTCCGTCCGTCCGTCCGTCCGTCCGTCCGTCCGTCCTGCCGGCTGTGACTCGAATCAGCCACCCGGCCAAAGTGAAACAAAGGCTGCGCAATAAATAGTCTTACATACCCGCTGCCAAATCTACTTGACATTGTTTAACAAGAACAAGAAATAGCGCAAATAAAAGGCAGAAAATCCATAAACAAGTGATATTAACAGTGTTCCTTTATTAAAATTATGGATGCTTGGTTTTTGCGATAGCCAATGAAATGTTACATCAACTTCAGAGAATCGCGCCTGCTGTTGCTTGCCCTACTATAGCTCCCGGCGGCATTTACGAAGTCTAACGGCAACAGCAACGAAAGATTTCACTACATAGGTCAACATTCCGTTTGGACCGCTTATTGAGAAGTGCAACGGGGTTCTATAAACGTTGTAGTAGGGTGTCTCGATTGAAGTGCGTCTCCACCGTCCGACAGCACTGGCATCACGACACCCGAATTGGAGCAGTGGATTGCGCTAAATATAAATTGACTTGAGCAAATCTTAAATGTGTTACCTTGGGAAGAACGAAACGGGCGAGGAACAGCATGGGAGGGAAGCGGGAAAGAGATGGGAGGCATTTGCTTGGCGGGGGCGCCAGTCGACTATCGTCTTTCGTCGACATTTGCAACGAAACAAGCAGATATGCGGCTTTTTATGTAGGAGTTCTAGGGCAGCGAGTGGCTGTTATAATTTTATCCGAAAGATTATTAACTATAAGGTGCGATTATTTCACGATGAGAGGATACTCCTACATGCTTAAATTTGGCTGCGCGCTCATAACGAACACCTAGTAGAAGCTTTCTGGCACCCTTTGACAACTTTCGGTTCTTCAGCCTGGTAGCTGCACCTTCTTGCACCTCGTTGTTGGACCTCGTTGATGTTTCGGGGCTTGTGGTCCAGCCCAGATACATGAACGAGCACAGTGCACCTCTAACATAGTAATGTTGCAAATAAAAGTTACTTTGACATCGACTTTGACTTTGCCTAAGATGTTTTCGTTTCACTCGTCGTGACTAACGGGGAAACAAGTCATTGCTTCAAGTCTCTGCCCAGCACACTTATCTGGAGATTTAAAATATTGTTATTCTAAATTTCTAAAAACCAGTTCTCTGCACTATGCTGCACTTATATGTCAAACGGACCTGGCATCAATTCGAATAAGACGTTGGAAACCGTGTACTGAGAAAATCAACCAAACTAATCGAGAGTCCATGTGAAAGTCTTCCTTTGGAGGAGCCACGCCATTTTGTTCACAATCATTTTTTTTCCTATATGAAGTTCAATCCTCAAGTCCTTAAAGAAAATCCTTGTAGAAGCACTTCAATCTACAACTAGGCAGCAATAGTTACTCCTAAATACTCTTAGTTAAGAAAGTGTTAATTCCTTGAGTAATAAAGGCCCACATATTTCTGTGTCTCTGATTTTCTGTGCAAACGTTCGATATTTTCACTGATTCATATGAAATTATTTCACAACGTTGAAACGTGTACTTAAATTTCAATTTTTCTACAAGAAAAAGAGATCTTATCTATTCACAGCAACACTCTGCCCGCCTTTTTACCGGCTAGGATTGAAGGGTTGTAAAGAAGACCTACTAAATGACGCTTCATACGTACTTTATAAAGTAGTCAGTTTTTTAGTAGTCTTGTCCCGAAGCAGACTGCGTGCAACTTTCGATTACAGCGCAAGAAAATGGCTACGCTCACAATCAGCACTAGAAGTCTATGCTAACCGTTGATTTATTCAGTATGAACGAAGTATTTTGGCGGAACACTACTCAGCGTGATAAAAGCATGCGGATTACTCAACGGAAGTTTAATTTATTGTATTCTGGTGACAAATTATCAACAACAACCTTCACGAATTCATGAACAACTTTGTGAACTTCCTGTTGCCCCCACCCACCTTCAGCCATTCTTGAGCGCGCTATCTACCTCTATCGCCTCACGAACGACACTCATTAGGGATGTGCTCTACATCGATCACCTACTGGCATTTAGATGAGACGGACTAACTAAATTCTTCCATCCAACCGGGAGCTAACATTCCAAAAAAGTATGAATATTAATAAATGATAGCCTTAGAAGAGTTTTTGGACAGAGCAGAGAGAGAAATAGAGAAAGGGAAACACTTTATTTAACCTTCGATTAAGGCTTTTGCGTTGCTTTGGTGCGGCGCTTAACGCGTTGAAAAAACGAAAAATGCCGAGCGCTCGTGACCGCGTGTCCTGCAGAAACCACCGAGCGTCCCCGGGACGCGCAGTAGCTTTAGCAAAAAAGAAAAAAAAAAGATCCGGCGAAAACCCCCAGCAGTGCCTTGACCTACCTAGCAACCAGCAACGCCACAGCTAGCGCAACTCCTGCTCCAGGGTACCTCGACGCGACTCCAGGAACGCCGCGCATGCGTCGTGCCCGTACGCGCCACCGCTGCGCCCCAGCTGTCGTCAAGCGCAACCGCGCATGTAACGCTTGGCTTGAGGGACACGAACGTATCGATGCATATGACGATGACTACTACTAGCACAGTGCAAAGTGACGACAAAACATGCAAATAAACAATTTCAAACTTGCACAAATGTGAGTGATGTGTCCTCCAGTGCTCATGTAGAAAGAAATCCTGCAGCTTCGCCATGGTTCGAGTCTTGCGGGGCCCTGTGCCAGCTAGGTTAGTTTTTTAAATGCGAATGCATTTCTTAGTCGGGGGTTGTCGTGCTCCGTCGGCGTGCGCCTGCATTCCTCCAGCGCAAGAGCACGTGAGCGCGCGCCTCGTAGTTCTGCCTTCGTCGTCGTCGTCGTCATGCGAATGCATTTCTTAGTCGGGGGTTGTCC
The DNA here is from genome assembly GCF_048455015.1 of Haemaphysalis longicornis. Lineage (NCBI taxonomy): Eukaryota > Metazoa > Arthropoda > Arachnida > Ixodida > Ixodidae > Haemaphysalis > Haemaphysalis longicornis. The sequence goes on along the minus strand of NW_027526225.1, from coordinate 93,830,123 downwards.
TGCTCCGTCGGCGTGCGCCCGCAGGTGTTATCTCTCCGCGCTCCTCCTCGCCCCTAGCAACAGCTGTGGCGCGCCTAGCAACCGGAGCAGGTGGTAGCTCGGGCGGGAGTAGCGGAGGGCAAGGGGAGAGGAGAAGCGCGCTCGGGCGTGTGAGGGCGCTCGCATCGCGGAGCTCGGGCGGAGTAGCGGAGAGTGAGTGGAGAGGAGGAGCGGGCTCGGGCGTGTGAGGGTGCTCGCATGGCGGAGCTCGACGGGAGAGAGAGCTCACGCGCGGGGCGGGCGTGTTGAGCGGGTCTCTCTCTCCTCTCCGCGTACCCTCTCTCCGCTCGCTGCACTCGGAAAATGTATATAAAGGCAGTGTAGCGCATGCCTGTCTCCGTTACTGCTTGCCGCAGCGCACTCATCGGTGCACCCAATGCATTCGCATTTCCGCACGATCCCCTTCGGGGAGGTGGGGGGAGTTTTTTTGCACAGCAAGAGGGTTCTTTTTTAGCAGGAAGGCCTCAATGACGACCTCACTTGAGGCTTGTATAGGTGCCGAAGAGTTCAGTGTTAAGCTGGGTACATTCGTGGTTTCCATACAAAACACAGTCATCAACTTCCGAGTGATGGCATACACCATAATGGCATATATGATGGCATACACCACGAGCTTGTGAGGATGATGACGCTGCCATTTCTAACGCAACAGTATTAACAAGAAAAGCGGCTGATGGCTTAGAATACACACATATCCGCAGAGTAAATAAATGCATGCAAATGCCGACCACCAACGCCTACCTGAGCGTTATAATGGCTGCATATAAGAAGCTCATCCAGCACTCGCCTAAGTACCTCTTAATAACCCGCTTTCGAATCACCAATGCTGCAGTGTCCCGCGGGTCAGTCTACCTTCCCACACTCAGCGCTGGAAACACAGGTTAGGGGTAAAGCTATTTGGGCTTACTCTCGAAATATCTTCTACGACGTTTAGAACCACGTGAAGCCTCAACATCATGCGTTGCATTTCTTAACTGACCGTGTGAACCGCAAGAGGCATAAAGCCAGTGCCAAACTAATGCGGACGCCGTAGCGACGTCGGGAACTGCGGCAAAATTGGAGCGCACGTCGCGTGTGAGCCGAGATTAGCATCCCGAACGCATCATCACATTTTTGCTGTCTCTATTCCGCAATCGCGCTTAGTTATGTTCTTATTTGCCACCCCTCATACTCTTTCGGACCTTTTCCCAGTTTTGTGGGCTATGTTTCTTAGAAACTGCTGCTTTCCCTAGGGGATTGCCTGAACGAGAGAAGAAAAGGGCAGAGACTCTGCTCACGCGAGCGCTTTGATGATTGCGTGCTTTCGTCAACTTGGTGCGATGGTTTTTTTTTCACTGATTACTTCGCGTGTTGTCCCTCATTTTCATTATCAGATTATTCGTGCTGCCTTTAACTCAGGAGACCCGAGTGTCTGTCGGTCATTTTGGCGTCCAGTTTATTCTTTTGTCTCAACTTCCTCATCGGGATTGATCTGGGCATCTAGCAAGGGCCACCCTCTAGGTGTGTATGATGGCCTGTCATAACTCGGAATAAGTGCCGCATAACCGCCCCCTCCTCCTATGTTACTTCGTGTTACCTATTTCTATGCTGCTGTTTCTGTGTTCTCGGTCTCCATCCTCCCTACTCTACTTTTAAAGATAAACGTTCGGGTGCATACTGCATGAATATTATTATCCAGGTAAGCAAGATGAGGATCGGCTAATAAAAAGAATCCTCTTGCCGTGCAAAAAGGAAAAAAAAAACATGCCCCTCGCGAGGGGCACAATCAAATGCAGAGCATTTCCGGGGGTGCACGACGTTAAGTAGTTTGCGTTACGTTAATGTTGTTGCACTTGTTGCTGTTGGTTGTTTATTGTAATTAAATGAGGAGACGTAATTACGTGGTCACGTGACAGCATTTATTAGCAGGTGGGTATGATTATTATTATTCTCTTCTCTTCTCTCTCTTTTCTTCTCTGGCTGTTGTTGTTGCGTCGTCGACGTCTAGATGCCTCTGGTTGAGTTAGTCCCCCCATTCGAGGGAGTCGATGGGAGACGTCATTGTTGAAGTTGTTCTTGTTCTTGCTGCTGCTGTATCAGCAGCTTCTTGACGTAGTTTGAATGAGTCAAGGATATAAGGCGCGTTCGTAGCCCTCCATTCTGTGTCGGCTTTATGGCGCAGTGGGTAGAGCACCATGCACCTTGCGTTCCGCCGCAGGGTCGTGGGATCGAAACCAGGCGCCGGTAAGTATTATTTTTTTATATAGTGTAGGGGGAGGGGTGCGGACTACGATGGACAACTAGAACGGGTGACATCGTGAGTTAAAGAAATGCTCTGCATTTAAAAAAACGCCTGCCCCTACTTTGAAGAACTTAACTTGCTGAAACTTCCACGCAAACTTAGGCCCTCATCTTTTTCTTTTCTTCTGCGCGTGAGGCAAACATGCACAGTCTCGTATAGGGGTGCGAAACCTGGGGTAGTATCCCAACTTCTTCACAGCACGTCTTCGAATGACGTTTCGAGAACAACAAAAATCACAATTACTGTAAGAACAGTGCTTTCGAAAGGAAATGTGTAGTGTGAGCAGACAATGAATGACGCCACCTTGGGATAACAGGCCCATGTTACGGGACTTATAATCATCATCGTCATATTCTGTGCGAGTTGACAGTTCAGACCACAGAAATGAACGCTACAGTCGCATTCCTCACATTTTCAGCCAAGGGACTCTTACGAAGCGACGGTAGTGGACACATCTCTATCTCTATGGCGGATCCGCCGAATGTTGGGTTAGCTTCACATGCGCGAGAGCGCAGAAAATCATTGTTAAGACGTCATGCTCGTTTGGTATCACGCTGAAGGGGCGGGTTAAGCAGTGATGGTGAATCGATGGCAAGGTTGGATATATAAGCACTTAAACAGTCTTTTTCATCAAAACTGCTTTTATATCCTTTTGTTTTTATGAGACGTAGAAGTTTGGAGTTTTGCATTCAGAAATGAACGAACAAGAAAAGAGCCCGATTTTTTTTTACAATGAAGCCTAGCTCACCGGTTTTGATAAAATATCCGCCACACAATTCTGGGCACTGTGAAAGCATGTAGTATAGACATCGTATGTCATTGAGGACCGAAAATGTTTATTTCCAGAAAATTTTTGCCAACGACTTAGAGTTCAATAGGCAGGAATGTCCCTTTTGGTGTTTTCTGAATAGGTCATACAATTACCTTTTAACTATTTAGTAGTAATTCTAGCCCATTCGCTGCGAGCCGTTGTAAAACTGTTCCTTATAACCGAGAAAAAAAAACCTCCAGAGCCCTCCTTCACCTTACTGCCACTACATTCGTCCGCTCTTGTATAAAACAAAATAAAAATAGAAAAAAGGGGATGACAGTAACCACGCCCCAATGCCACAATCAAGAATACTACAGTGAAATCTCGATATAACGAACTACAGGGGACCGCGTAAAATTGCTCGTTATTTTGAAAGGTCGTTGTAGCGAAAATCGCAAAATTTAAGACAAAAAATAATACTCAAATGCCTAAACGACCTACCTGTAGAGCTGTGCATCGTTGAAGTCATTTTTCAGAAAAAATGCGCAAGTGATCACGAAACAATGTACGTTTATTTAAAGTAGATGGCAATTTTCTTCTGGTGCGTGCAGCACAAGCTTCCGAGCACGAGGGACTCCAACTCATCCACATTTCTGTGTACTGACTCAGTGGCCGAGTGGTTTTCCCCGGAAATGTGCGGTTTTCGTATACGCTGTCCAGCACATCTGCAGTCATCACATGCTGGTCGCAGTCTTCGAGTGCTGCCGTAGCACAATCAGAGGCATCGTCGTTCAGGCCGTCCTCGCTGCCTTCTTCATCCTGAACGCTCATGCTCTGGATATTGTCCTCTGTGGTCAGCTCCGCTGATGTCCGTGAAGATCCAGCAAGCAACCCGAGCAGTGGTGGAACGTAGAAAAACTCGAGGTGGTGCGCGAATAGCGCGGCCGCGGCTTTCTGTACGGAGGAGACCACCCATGCTTCATTTTTTCCCCTTCTCTTCGCCTTATTTTTTCTCTCTCTCGCATCGGCTCCCGCATTCCGTTGAGCAAGTTGCAAGACGTCTTCTACTGCGCTGCGATTTTCCGTGTCGTCTGCTAGCACATGGCTCCGGCTGCCGCGATTGTTTAACGGAAATCTAAGAATCTCCGGCCTTGAAAATATCAGTTCGTAGTACTGAGGCGTTGCTAACATGGCACGGAACTAAAAAAACGATCGTTATTTTGAAAAGTTCGCTATTCTGAAGTACGTAGTAGTTAAATAATTTTACATTATATCTATAAGCAGTCGGCGTGGGATTTCTTAAATGCTGGTTAATCTGAAAAGTTCGTTAATGTGGTGTTCGTTGTACCGAGATTTGACTGTAAAAGGCTTGTCTACGGGCAGGTCTCGGAGCGCGCCTTCACTACGCGGCGATTGTTTGTCACGCTGGTTCCCGTTGTCGGCGGCTGCGATGGGAAGGTAGCTGTCTTATAAAGCCGGTCCGGCTGGGACACATTTTTTAGAAGAATACAAACAGACCACGGGGACAGCACGAGCTTTCCTGGTGTCTGCGCCATCCGTTTGTATTTTTTAAAATGTGTGTCCTAGTGTCCCTAGATAATGTACAGAGTACCGTTACTGAGGCACACAAGTTAGCAACGGCAGCAATTTTGTGCCTATCAGTGTTGCCAGATTTCCACTTCTGCGGCCAAACCGCTAACTTCGACGAGGTCATTTGCAAACATCAGTAACACGGCATCTTCGGGCATACGTCTGCAGCTGAACTGCTGCGAAGCGCGTTATCGTTGATTCACTTCCGGAACGAGGCCAGTCGCACGCCAGCGCAGAGCAAGGAGGACAAGCTGAGACTACCCCAGTTGACGGACAGAAAACGCATAAGCAAAATCCCGACGCCCATTAACCATCGCAGTGTAAACAAGAACACGTGGTGCGAACTAGCCATCACGGCGGCGGCACGGAACAATAGGAGAAAAGAGTGTCGATGCTCTGCAACCCTATGTAGTGACACTATTGGATCCCTGGTAACCTCAAGCACAGTCTACAAACTTTAACACGTGGGTGCACCCATCCAGGCCCGAGGTTAACGACCTCGCAAAAAGTCAGTAGCCCGGTTTGACCTCGCCGGGTTCATCGAGGCTTGCATGAACTAACTTAGCTTCCTTTCGCTTTCTTGCGAAGTAATTTGTGCGAAACTGTTACTCCGTCTCCACCAACGTCAAAAAAATCACGCCATATCCACGGAATGAATGATGATAAGTGGGGCGAAGCTCGAGAGGGGGAGATCATCGGTAACCGTAACTCTCCTGTGAAAGTTCGCCCATTACATCATTAAGAAAGACGTAAGACTGTGTGCGTACATTGTACAAATCAACTTTTATTTTCGGAGTCAATGCTCCCAGGCCCAGACCTGGTGAAAGACCCCGCGCCATCGAGGACTACCCCGCACCTCCACCACAATTTGTCACGTAGGATGGGACACAACGGTAAAGAAAGAACTTTTATTTAGGGCGAACTTGTGCCCGATCAAGACGAGAGGAAACGAGCAAAGGTCCTTGCGTCTCGTTCGATCTCCGAGAACGACTGCCTGCGTTCGTGGCGTGATCTCTTGCGTGATCTCCCCCTCGCAGTGCACGTGCGCTCGCGCTTCCGTTGGCGAACACAGACAAGCTCGCGCTCCCGGTGCCGAGTTTGCGCTGCCGGTTGCAGCCGGTTCTTGCGCGTGCAACGCGGCCCACTTTGCGACATCTCCGAAAGCATGCGGCGGTCACGTACCACGAGACACAAGGGATGGACAGACCCATGGCTTTAGGAGCTTCGCCCCTAAAAAAAGGACTGAAGGCCCCTTGCCACCCCCTCGCACCGTTAGCTTCGAAGCGAGTTTTACTGGCAGTCTTGCGAGTCCTGCAACGGCGATCACTTTAAATTGGTTCGGGCAGTCGCGTGCGCAAGTACGCAGTAAATCCCAATAAAACCTCGGTTGAATGAACCTGAATTCGCAGGGTAAAGGGAGCGTACCTAAGTAAAATACCTCATAACCCAACCAAAGCGGCCAGCTACCGAGGTCTAGAGCCAAATGTTAACTTTTAAAAGGAATCGCCTCGGCTTTTTTTCCCAGCGTAAGTGTTTTAGAATATTTCTGGTGGTGTTGGGCATTTACAATACTTTTTGATGTTTTTTCTTGATGAATATATGATTTCCCCGATAAGCAGGAAGAGTTGCACCTGTCCATCAAAAATCGGTTTTCTGAATATTTAAACCAAAAAGAAAAGAATGGGTATTTATCTTTATTCAGTATTGTTGCCTATTTTCTGGATAAACAAAGCTTCTAATCTCACGAAATCACTGACCCCTTGTATTAACTTCGTTTTACGCTGTTTCAACAGGGTGTTTTTAATTTACAGCGAAAACAGCGGGAAGGACGCCGTACAGAAACGCACGTATTACGAACTGAGTGACGTGTAGCTTTGCGTTGGTTGGCGATAACTGTAAAAATTAACGGAGCTCACACTAACGCGTACGTCTTGAATGGTGCCAAGGTGTACGCAACCTTCATGACCATCACCACGGTTTAAGACCACTATTGCAGCCGATTTGCTTGTTCGTTGCTGCAACGACTTTTGCTTCATCTCTGTTTGTATAAGGGCTAGCTTCATTCATTTTTAAGTTACGATGATTGCTCTTTGAACGTTTTGTCAGCGCTAGCACGGCTCACCGCTCGCGGTACAACCATCGATGATGATGATGTTGATAATTGAACCTTTTTTTTTTTTGACGCAAGGTTTTTTTTTTGGGTGGGGGGGAGAGGGGTAGGGCGGTGGGGGGGTGTCCTGGATTAGGACGCAACCGACCCAAAGCGGTACTAAAGCGGGACAAATCTTTTCTTATTCCCTCTTCTTCTGTAAAAAGGGGATCTTCGCAAAAGAACGGCTGTGGTGAAAAACCCCAGTAACAGTTTGTTGAATGCAAAAGCAGCGTTTTTTTGCTGCATTCCCTTGTCGTGTGATAAAATATACATTGGACAGATGGGGTGGTGCATCAATGAGCGCTTACGAAAACATCGCGACACGTTGAATGGAACGCACACTTCCCACTTTTCATCGCATTGCTCTAAGAATGGTCGTCACCACAAGTTCAACAGTACGCACAAGTGTTTTGTTTGCACACAGAGGCGCGCACGAGGGAGATTTCAGAAGCGTTCTTATAAAGTTGGTACCGCTTGTGTGGCCTACTTCTCTCAGGTCCCGTCTAGTTGGCGCTGGTTAATCATAAGGACTACGACTCTGTTGGGATAGTGCAACTGGAATGGTCGTGTTGCCTCGACAGAACTGCCATGATGCGTCTACGTGGCTCCTCGTTCCTACAAGCTTGCTCCTCCTGCAGCGTTAATGCCACCAGCCAGATAATCGCAGCGACCGCTTCTATTCATTTCGGCTGCCCTCACTCGGCTATTTCGACTGAATTACGAGCCTCGCGTCGTGCGACTTCGGCAGGGCCGTTCTTTTTAGCCATATAAGTGTAGCTTGCTGGGCTAGTTCATGCATTCTGACGTTTTCGAAAAACCAGCGAAAACAAAACACGAAGACAAAGTCAAAAGAAGGACATATTGATCTTATGATGTATTATTCTACAACTATATGTTCAGTTGTTATTCCAGCGAGTGTATTTTTCTTTTTTGACTGTATCTCCGTGTTTTTTCGCAGGTTTTTTTCCAAAGCTTCCTGGCTACCTGCATCAACCGTGGCTGACCGTTCCGAGCACCTCACTTGGCCTCTGCGAAGTCTATGACCCAGTGCTCGGGCCAGCCACTTAACGCCACTCTGAGCAGATCCACGCTCATCCCGACTCTCAAACTCCTGTCCGTCGTCAAGGCTGTGCCTAGCATAATATAAGCTCACGATTTCGCGACCTGCTTGGCTGCAGACACAAGCACCAAACCTGCATGGCAATATAAAATTCTTTCCTTTTGTTCATCGTTTCCACTGACCACAATGCCTGAAAAAAGTATCGAGGCAAATCGAAATCGAGATCAAAACAATGCTCTTTTCTTTCTCGGTTCTTTTTTTTTTTAATTCTTATCGAAAAGGTTTTTCTCTGTTTTTTCTTCCTTACTTAAAGAGAAAACAGCGCTAAACGCAGGACAAAAGGGGAGACTAGACACACCCAGTGCTGTCCTGTGTGTTGCTGCTGCCTCGGTCAATGGATTTATGGCTTGCCAAGCTGCTTATAGTGGCTTTTTTTCCAAGCAAATCCACCATAAAAAATACCTTACACTCCCGCCAAGGTTTATATATCTGCAGCTAACATTTCTGTATCATCGCAATTCGAACATGTACAGAGACGTGGTTGCGTGTCATTACGGTTTAAATACCAAACTCTTGCCTGGACTATCACACGTTCCGAAATCCAAAATCCAGAGAGTGCCTAATACGGACCACACGGAAACCTGTACCATGCGGCCATGTATGGTACGTGTACGTGTGTGTGTGTTTTTTTTGTACTTCGCCTCCATAAGATGAAGAGCCGTCGCCTACGGAATGTAACCAGCGACCTTGTGCTTGGTGGCCTTGTACCCCTGCCGCTGCGACATCTCCGGGGATACATCAGAAGACAAACATGTCTGCGGCTGAGTGACAGATATTGCCCATATTAAAAGTTGTACCAGAGTCCTTCAGTGCTTCTCTGGTCATGAAACTCCCGGTCAAGTTTCGTACGGTGGCAATGGCTACCGCGAGTGGCGCCACCGCAGATCGGAGGGCATCGGGCGGCCGCCGCTGCTCTGTAGCCAGACCGGCAGGCAGGAACGCAGTAGAAGCATGCCTGTTCGCACCAAATGTTTTCGCCACTCACAAAATGATCAGTCCATTTCAGCGGCCCACGACACGTAAAGCGAAAGCGCACTGCTGATAAGGCGGCGAGCGTCTGTATTATCTTACTCCGTGGTCCGTTCCCTGCCAAACGGGCTCTGACCACGCCCCCGGCTGCCCTCCGATCAACACCAACGCCACGGCGCGGCAGCGTACGAAGCTCTCCCATAGCGTGATGGCGAAGTTTCATGACAAGAAAGGCATTGAGGGACTCTGGTTGTACGCATCATAAAGCTTCTTGACAATTGGATTCTTAAGGGGTTTTTGGGATTTGCTTTCTTCACTATGCATTAACACGTTTACGAGGTACAAGGAAGCCGAAATCCTCCCGTTTCTGTGGTAGCCGTGTTCAGTGAAACAGCAGGCAATGCCTGATCGTGCCTGACGTTGCCCGTGCCGCAGTCGAAGGACGTATGACTGAGCGGGTAATATGCCGCCGCGAAATTTGTAGCCGACAAAAAGAAGAAACAAAACGTACTTCGACGAAGACAAAATACGGCAGATACGGGCTCTTGTATACGCATCCTATCTTGTCATCGGGCACGACTGTTTAACCACGTTTTCTTTATTTTTTTTTTTGTTAAACTAGCTGGCGGTAGCGGTTCACCGGTTCACCACGAAGGCAACGTTTTCATAGGCACGCTCAAAAAACTTTCGAAGCTCTTCAAACAACTTGTTATTTGAAATAATAGTGAAATTAATAAAATCACAGTCTTTAATGAGTTACCCCCCCCCCCAAAAAAAAAATTGACATTGTTCATAACTACAACCTTGGCCTGCGGAATCGCAGGAACAACCGTTCCGGCAAACATACGCTTCACTTCTTTTTTGCTTAGTTTTAAAACAGCCTGTTTTTGTTTTCCACTTACTTAATTGCACACTATTCCTCGCGTTTTTGTGGCACTTTGTTTAAATGTGCGGTCACTAAAACGTTTCAATCCAAGCCAATGATGAAACGAAGGCGAGCGCGATGTATAATGGCGGGCCATGAGGACACAGACGACCTTTAAGTGAGCCGCATAGACGCTAGCGCCAGATTCCTCTCTAGTGCATACTGTAAGAAACTCAATGGTACGCATCCTGTCTAGGCGCGCATGGAAACCATACATTTGTGGGCGTGGATTGGCTGAATATTACTACAGGTTTTCCCGCTCAATTTAATCCAATCGCCATACAATTTAATCCAAGCGCCAGCCAATTTAATCCAGCTTTCGGAAGGTTGTTCAGAAATGTTTTATGTGGGATTAGCCGCAGCTTTGCGGGCTTTAATGCGCATGGTGTGATCAAAACGTGGTATCCCTTGATACCTTAAGTGCAAAACTTCATATGCGCGCAGCTTAATGGACATTTACTAACACCCGCAGACCAGGAGAGCGGTCTCGTTTGATCCGTTGGTGGCGTGAGTGATCATCTGCAAGATCGTCAGAAGTGTCGTCTGCTCGAGTATTGTTACCCCAGCAGATTTGCCAGCATATTCTTGGCCAGGCAGATGACACTTCTGTCACCAGCAGGCAATATTTCTGACGATCTCGCAGACCATATTATAATTCGGGAACAATACTTAACACCGCAAAAAAACATTCACTTATTTAAAATCAGAATGCAAAGGGCATTTGAGTAATGCGTCTTTATCAAAGGAGCTTCTTAAGGCATTGTTACGCGAAGATCAGACGACACTTCTGAAGTGTGTTATCGACCAGAAGAGCTCTGTTATCGACGGCGCTCTCGCAGACGATCAGAAGATCAGTGTTTGTAAATGTATATTAAGCTGTGAAGGAAAGTTTGACATCCACCTAAATGCAGCCATACGGCTACAAAGGAAAGCTGTATGGCTGCATTTAGGTGGATGTCAAACTTTCCTTCACAGAAAATTACTCCACCTTGGGGACTTCCCCTAAATCTGGTCGATGTATATTAAGCTGTTTGCATAAGATATTTTGCACATAATGGATCAAGAAACACCACGTTTTCATCACCACGCGCATCAAAGCCCTCAAAGCAGCGGCTAATTCCGCACAAAACACCCATGAACAACCTTCCGACAGCTGGATTAAATTGGTTGGCACTTGAATTAAATTGGCTGGCGCTTGTATTAAATTGTATGGCTATTGGATTAAATTGAGCGGCAAAACCTGTAGATACGCAAAAGTAGGTGCTGAGAGATTTCTCCTCTTTCTAGCGCCGTATCTTTCGTATATGATGGCGGCAAAACATTGTAAAACACCCAGTCTCGTGCTTGACCCGGCGTTGACAAACCGAAATTGCTCGCGTTTGTTGACAGTTGGATAGATTTAACTACACATGCGTTGGTAATTTTTCTAGCTCTTGTGGAAGACCCCCCGAGCCGGCACCGGACCATCAGGTCATGATCACCAGCAACCCGTCCCGCAAGTGAAGAGATTACGAATCCTGTGAGTAAGCTTCCACGCGGATGGATCTGGAAGAGCGCAACTAGCCCAACTACACTCCACTATATCGCAACTCGCCCACCTCATCCGTCGTATATGCATGCACAAACACGGTCTCAAAGAGCACGACACGTGTCAACTTGTGCAAGCATTACTGCTCAGCACGCTTACATATGGCACTCCCCATGTCCAACTACGACCCAAGAACACTCCAAATTGGATGCTCTCATCCGTCGAGCCTACAAGATAGCCCTGGGACTACGGGCTTGCACTTTCACCAGTGAGCTCATCCAACTTGGCTTACATAATTCACTCTCCGAACTCACGGAAGCTCAAAGAACCAGCCAACTCTCTCGCCTTACGCTCGCCCACACAGGCCGCGCAGTCCTCCAGAATTTAGGCCACCCTACACAAGAACCCAATGAAGCACTACAGCCGATACCACCTCATATACGGGCCACCATCAAAGTCACCCCAATTCCATGACATATGCATCCCGAGTACAACAAAGGACGTCGCAACGCTGCCATAATCTTTGGTTTTACTCTTTCTAGAGCCCCGTGAGTGAGTTCAAGTGACGTCGCATGTGGAATTGTTGTGGGGGCCGTTTACAGCTATGCTTTCCAACCACCTTCACAGCATGGATTGGAGCCAATTTTTCTAAAGTTTGCAATAAAATTGGTACCTTTGTTATCATAACAAAACAGCTTTTATTAAACCAAACTTGTATTCTGTTTTTATGACCATTCACTTTGGATTCAAATTGGCTAAGCGGCCAGCCAGAACAATTTACGGGCCTCGCTGTGTCTTTAAATGTGCACCTGAAGCTGGTGTCCCCCTCACCGGGCACACTGTATAATAATTTACACCCTCAAGGGTGTAAATACATGTTTATAATTCAAATGCTTACACCCTAGCAAAAAGCAAAACAACCTTTCTGGGTGTTTTGTTGTTTCTACCATGCATATACACCAGCAAAATACAGTAAGACATCCTTTTCAAAGGCATTTTATTGTAATTACACTCTTTTAAGGGGTGTTTTGTTTTGATAGTGTGTAATGGTGACAGTTAAAGACAAAAAAGGCGTATCTCATTTTATAGTGTATCAAATGAAGTCAACCTGGCGTCCATGGTCAAAGTGGGCAGTGTCTATGAACACTAAAAGGATGCTCTTGGCTGGTTAGAATGATTTTATTGCTGCCTGTCGATGCCTGACTTTTGATGGGATTTTGTGTGATTTTAAGATTTTGGTTGCAGCGGCGATTTTGTTGTATGTGTTTGCTGTGTTGCCTATCTCGTTTGATATACGACCATGGTTTGCCTCCCACTTTGTCGGGTTATTCGAGTGGGATTTGCTACCATCTAGTAAAAAAAAGAAACCCGGCCATCTCGACTAACGTGAAAACTAACATGGGGAGAAGCATGCAGTGTGCGCCGGTGTTTCCAAAAGCAAAATCAATGGTAACATACAAGCGTCCATCGCAGAAAAGAGTGTTTCTGGAGCCAACGCGCGCCGTTGCCATTCTATCTTGGCACACGGCGCGTGCTGATTGGGCGCCGGAGAAGCGCCGGTGGGAGGAGAAATCGCGCGCTTGGTGACGCGGTGGCGACCTCTTTTGCTTTGAATCGGATTTAAGCAATTAAAGGGAGACTGCCATAAGTTGTCTTCGTGTCAAACGCTGCAGCATGATAAGAAGTATGCTTTACAGGAGAAACTTGGCGTTTAAAACAAATTTCGGGACGGAATTTACAAATTTCCGTTATTAATGAAATAAATCCTTAATATTCCTCTATATTAAGTTAGTTTTTATCATGCTAGTTTGTTTGCAACTGGTTTTATCCACAACCGTACACTTGTTTTTTTACCATTGTTTGACAACTTGATTTACCGCGGAGACCGGAGACGCCGACAATCCGAACCCCTATGGTGCTTCTTCTTAAAATGTTCTGGGATAGGACAGTTGTTATAGCATCGGTCTGGTACTGCAGAGACCAGGGTTCGTTTCCTACCGCATCGAACATATGGTTTTTTATTTTTTACTCTTCACATGGGTGGGCATTTTCTTAGCCGCACTAAAAAGCGGCGCTTATTTGCAGAGTGGGCCACTTAGGGCTTTTGCCTTTAAGGCACTGAAGGTGCTTTTTATTGAAGCAGAAGAAAAACAGACAGAGCCCTGGCGGTATACATTTTTTCAGTGATAATCTGTACTAAACGACGTCAGGTCCTTTCCAATATGGCCAGCATGATTGATAACGCAATACGAAGAGAGGTCGTCCCATAGTCGCCATTTTGTGTGATTCTCTTAGGGTACAAACATTGAAAAAATACAAGTCATGCTGCAGGCGTTCGGCACGTGGCCGACTTCCTCTACTTCGACCCATTTTTCATTTACAGAAAATTTTTGTCCATTTTTTTGTCCTTGACGGACCTGAGCGAACATGTGACGAAGAAAATCCCGGGGTGGTAAAGACAGCTATCTGACAGTGCTTTGTTTCGCCTTAAGGCACAGTCAATGGGGTTTTACCGCAGTCTCAGCGTCTGAAATGTCCTGTTCGAAAGAAGGGCCCCTGGTTAGTCAAGCAGAAGGGAGCGTCACGATCACACCATGGTGAAGTTGATTTGCTGTCTGCAATTCTTCAGACAAAGATAACAGCGTGCTGTTCGGGTTTCCATTGTGTGGCCGCATCATACTTGCGTCAACCATAATCAAGGCACGCGGCCCAATGGGGTGTAAGCTTCCTCCAGAGCCATTTAGGTGAACGTGACTCCAAAGATGCTCGGCTGCGCTGTATTTGTCTTAATTCCTCTGATTAGCTGCGCATGCAGCCTCACTCTGATTCGGGCTCTCGCTATCCTTCTGATATTACCACGCAGAAGAATCAAAATAAAAAGGCGTCCGGTCTAATCTAGTCAGACGATTTATATAAGCTCATTTTTTCTTCGTCGCATTCGAACAGGCATCGAATTCTCTTTTTTTCCTTTCTGCGTTTCGGTCATTTCCGTAGCCACGTGGGAAGATTCTCTTGTTATTTCCTTGAAGCTCATTTCTGACACATCATATCCCCAATTGAATCGTTCCGGGCCATGCTCTGTTTGCGACGGCTCGGTAATCCCACGAAGTAGCAGCTCCGTTCCCAAATCCCGTGGAGGCGAGAAACACTTGGTCAATCACCTTAATCAACACGCCGGCCGGCGCTCGCTGTGGGAGCATCGGCTAAGCCGTGAAGTTTGCGAAGGTACAGACATTATCGACTGTGCGGTGTTGCCACGTGTCGCGGTTGTAAGCAAAGTGACCTTGCGGTCGGGGACCATTTCATTCCCAAAATTAGAAAAAACCATCCCGGAAAGTGCACACTCTTGTCCTTCAATTATTGAACCACATTACTTCCCTTTGAGGCAAATGGCCGCGAACATAACGTGGCACTGAGCTGGGTTAACGCTTGGGCCATTGCTAAAACACACTAATCACCGAATTAACATTTTACCTGAGCTTGCGCCCGATTGTGATCATTATCTTCATGATAGCTTGATTGGCCAGCTGTAAGCGGGAATTGTGCCACTACGCTGTGATTCCTCTGTTGAATTAAGCGCACCTAGCACGATCAGCACATTGCGCGTGGAAGTGGCTCTAACCAGTTGGGCGGTAATGAAACAAGGGAAGGCATGCACAAGCGCCGCTCTATAGATCTGTCTATTGCAACTTTTTGCGGCCGGAACGTAGAGCACGTACTCTTTTGATAATTTGATTTACGGGGAATGCCTTTGAGCGACGTAACATATCTTGGCAACCCACAAACTGTTTTAGCGTTGACAGCGCTATTTAAATATCGATTTCTGAGTAGTGTATGGTAAAGACTGTTTCATATCTACACCAGCGAGTTATACTTGTATTTTACCGCTCATTTCCTTAGTTATTTTAAAGTGAAAACTTTGTCAGTAAACCACTGGCGTTCTGCCAGAAAACCTAATGCATTTCCCCATAGACCAGTTGGTCAACCGAAAATCTCAGATAAGATCTGTGGTCACATGGCGAGTGTGTGAAACCGGGTTCCATAGTGTCAAAGCGGTATCTTAAACATCTCGAAATGCGAACGGTTCTAGATAACACTATACACGCGTGGATTGTGCAGGAGCACGGTAGTACACCTCTATCGTATAAAGCACGAGTGGGTATAGATTTTGATCGTTCGTAGAAAGGGCTACTTAGTTCGCGGAAAATTTTAGCATGGGTTCGATCCTCGTTTGTGAATTTGTTTTTTGAAGGTTTTACGATCGATTGGACGCCGTTTCCGCCAATGTTGGACGCACATTTAGCTTTCGCGATTCTCTTAACTGTATGTGGGAAGGGACAAAATTTTTCTTGCTTTTTTTTTTTTCAGGGTTTTTGAATCCCCGTATCATTCGTTGACGTTCTTGATTTTATCGTTGGCTTGTGCGGCTATACCGACTTTCCCGGTGAAAAACAACATTATCAACACTCGGCAAAAAAATATGTATGGGTCATTACAATATAATTACCTGAAAACGCGAAAAAAAACTGAGATGCTCTTTAAACTGCTGCTGACGTTTATCTATTCATTTATTGCAACAAGATCAATATTTCACGGTTCTTTACTGTGCAGACACATTATGTGAAGCCATTTATGCCTTCTCTTAAAATTGCATGCCCGTATGCAAAAAGTATATTTATTTATTTATTTACCCTCAGGGTAGGACGGCATTACACAGGGGAGTGGTTGCGATTTTACAATACAAACACAGTAAAAAAAAGCAGTCAGTTACAATACAAACGCAAATAAAGCAAGCAGTTTATCATATAAAGATTCATTCACTCAGATAAATACAGGTAAATAAATAATTAAGGTAAATAACAAAAGCATTCGGATATTTGTAATTATCCGCGTGGTTTTTTTTTAACAGCGGATCTGTTTAGCAAATTCTTATTTTGCGTGTCCGCAGTTAAAAATACAAAGAAAATTCCGAGCGCATATGAGGCGTGCCCCACGGCGACTTCCCCGCAGTTAAAAACCACAAAAATGCCGAGCGGTCGTGTGTGCGCCAAAATAGCCAAAAAAGCCAAAAATACCCACTTGAAAAAATTGGCCAAGAGTTGCCACAGACGAAAAAAAAACTGCAGCGTTTGCCGTAATCGTGGCAACACTTGCTCGGTACGAGAAAGACACGTCATAGTGTGCGCGCATCCAAGGTTATATTAAGTGAATATTACTTCCAAAAACATGAAGGACGTCCGCACGTATAGCAACAATGATGGATTAACGGTCGTTGCGGCAGCGAAGAAGAAGCAAATCGGCTGCAATGATGGACATAAATCGTCGTGATGGTCGTGGCGGTTGCGTGCAGCGTCGCTACCTTGAAGTCTTGCGCGTTAGTGTGAGCTTCCTTCCCACTTTTTTTTTTAAATTTCATTTCGAACTCTCTTTTGCGCTGCCTATGATGATAGCCCCACTTACCTCTATCCTAATCTCGGCTACATTTTCGCTTCACGCCAGCGGCATTCTAGTACGTTGGAGGCTACAGGTACTCTCCGCGAGATCTCTTTACTCCACATAAACTGACGCGATCAAGCAGAACGACGGACAGAGAGCTTTACCAGACGACCGAATGTCACCAATTTATCACAGTTCTTACACAAGCAACTCCCCCATTTGTTATCAGAATGTTGTGTGTAGAGGTTGTAGTGCGACTCCTCAACGCACCAACGTTGTAACGCGTGTGTATCGTGTGGTGAGAACACTGGATTGGCAGTGCTAGTTCTTTATATATCTAAACCCGCTGATGCGCTTTCCCTACATGTTGGTAGGTAATTGTTTTAGGTTATCAAAGCGAAACCCTCGTATGTCTCATTGATAGGTGACCTTGAATGTCCCCGACTTTGAACTGGATGGTGCAAAAACACAACGAAGGCCACAAGCGAACCAAAGCATGCCAGTCGTATATAAGAGATCTCTAATAATAGCCACATTTAATAATTGATGTCAATGATTATTTAGCGATTCATATAAATTATTAGGAAGGTGGGACCAGAGTGTACGAAGATAAATTAATGATTATTAGTAATTGATGGAAGTGACTACTAAGTGGTATTATTGTAAATTAGGACGGATTGAGTAGGTTTAAAGTAATGCTATGGACATTTAGACGAATATTCGTGCATTAATTAAGTTGCATTAAGATGGAATAAGATGTATTAAAGAAAAACATAAGCCCCGCTGTAAAGATGTCGACGGTTCTGCACAGAATCGGGAAGGCCGTTCACCCGGGCAGGATGGCAACCCGACCTCGGGGAATTTCTCGCGGCGCACGGAAACCGAGAGGGAAACGCGTGGGCCGCTCGCACGTGGGTATGCGTAACTCATCGCATGTGTCGGCTGCCCGCGGCAACCCGTTTAGGAGGCCAAGGCACCACGTGCCGCCGGCCTGTCCGCACCCTTCATTTTCCGAGGAACACGCAGCCGATGAGGGCGACGGCCTGGTGGGGAATGCGAGGGGGACAGGTCAAAGAGTACCCCACGGGGGAGAGGGGTATTTTCGTCTTGTATATTTCTGTGCGCTCTTGCCACATAGAGGGAGCGAGTGTACGTGTCCATCATATTGGTGGTGTGTCATGATTGGATGTTTTCTGCATGTGGGCTGGACTCTCCGTGTTCTAAAAACGGAGCGCGAGAGTCCGGCCGGCCGTTCTGATTCACGGTGCGGTGCGTGCACCATGGGCTTTGCCGAGGAAGTCAGTCCCAATGTTTTCCGCTTTTGACTGTAATGTACAATAAGTGTACATAAATATTCCTTGCATTACTTCAACTTCGTCTTCGAGGCCCCATTTGTCTGCAATGAGAAGATCTGCTACCCGGAAGACCGCAAAGCCACCCCAACCTCCAGTTGGCGTGCGAGGCGGAACTCCAACGAACAATTACTCCCGCCTGTTTGACGACAACAATGGTTTAAACGCTCCACTTTCTCGTGAAGGAGTGGTTGGGGTGGCCGGGATTCACAGAGTTTTTTGGTAACGGGACGTCCGTCGCCATCAGTTAGACCAAGAAAGCTTCGATTTAAATCCAAAGTGCTTCGAGCATGTCGAAACGACGCATTCTGATAGACGTGGGCCTCAAAACGCGAGGGACCTTGTATCAATCCCAACCACGGGAAGGTTTTTTTTTTCTTAAGGAGCGTGATGTGCCTTCGCTTTCGATTATCATCGTTTTGCGAACCCATTGTGTAAAGTTGGCGTTCCTGCTGTGCGTTTTTTTTTTTTATGGGACAGTCACCATTGGTGAGGAATAGAAAACTTCGCTTTAAAAAAATGGCCTGGCTGCTTTGTCGACGGCTAAACATGCATACAAAAATTAAAGCCATTTCACTCAATGTCAAAGCTGCCGGAAGTGCAGAGCAGTGATTCACCATAATGGACAGTGGCGCCTTTATCCGCTCACTGCTACCTACCCAATGCAATTCAAACTTCCCGCCTTCGCAGAGCTCGCGCGCCCCCTGCCTGAAACTGGGCCAGCGGGAGTCCTGTTCTTTTTGTGCTTGCTTTAATTTCTTATGCTGGAGCTGTTTTGCGGCA
Organism: Haemaphysalis longicornis; assembly: GCF_048455015.1. Lineage (NCBI taxonomy): Eukaryota > Metazoa > Arthropoda > Arachnida > Ixodida > Ixodidae > Haemaphysalis > Haemaphysalis longicornis. The sequence continues at coordinate 93,811,197 of NW_027526225.1, read as the reverse complement.
TTTCGAACACGCCATTTTCTTTTTGCGCGTGGAGACTTTCTGCGTCATTTCGAAAGCGACATTTCTTTCTTGTGCGGACTCTTTTTTCGCCTACCAACGTAAAAACCAGCCCAACGAGCGTTCCTAACTAAATAAACGCGGCCGCTGCCTGTTAATTACGTATATTTTGCCTCAAATGTACCTGCGTTTTTTTTTTGCGCTAAACAGCGGGGAGGTGTATGACAAGTGCCAGCGGTTCAAGAGTTTCGAACGCGTATGACTATATAAACCGCTTGGCTTTCGAAGCCTCTGCGTTACGCTGTGGAGACAGCCGCTACGACGTAGCGCCGTGCGACTCTAATTGTGCCCAGCGAGCTAGCTACGACGACAAGGCTAGCCCGTGAAGTTCTCTGCCCTCAAAAGTACCCGGCACAATAGCACCCCAAACATTCGTCTTGAATGCACTTAAGCAAACGTGAGTGCCCTTATCAATTTTTACCTTCTCGATTGGTAGTGCGCGTGGGATCAAGCATGTATCTGCGTTATGTATGGGCTGCAGTAGGTTCGCGTGTGGATGTATACCGGGTACATACATGCACGCTTAAACTTGTCCAGCACATTTTTTATATCAAACAACGGCTTGTTTCAAAGCAAACTCAAGTTTCAAGTTCTGATTCTTTATGTCGTGTGCATTCCATTCTTCTCTTTCCTTTTCTGCACTTCTTTATTTCTTATATGTACCTTGAAAAATTAACTGCATGGCCCATCATTTACTGGAAGTAAGCGACTTAAGGAAGGCTGCAAGCACAGCGTACTCCAACCTCACGAATATTCCGGTCGCATTATTCCTTCCCAACCTATATGCATGCAGACGACATATAAACTCGGGTCTGACCAAGTAAGTGGCGTTTCAGCTTTTTGCTGGCGAATTAAAATTTTTCGGGGTCTCTCGGTTGCTGTAAGCTGCGGATGGCGTCATATATAGATCGACTGGATAATAATTTTCAATCGAAGCTCCCACCTGCAGAATCCGATCGGGTGCTTGAGACATTCCTAGAGGAAAGCCTCTTTCCGATAAGGGCACGAATTGTTTTGGGGGAGCGCACATTCTCGACACGCCGCCTGTCGATTTCAAACCATGGTGAAATCCCACCTGTGTAAATAAAGCTTCTTAGAAACTTTAGAGCACTGTTGCGCGTGTGTGGGTAGTAAGAGGTACACAATCGTTGTTGAAAGCAATAAGATCAGAAAAAATCCCACCACTTTCGCACTAAAGCTCTCGTTGAGGTAAAGAAAAATTCTCGGCCGTATTAAAGCACATCCAGTTTCATGAACCTGCGGACGAAGCTGCAACAACTTGTGCCTAATTTCAAAAAGTTAGAATGAAAGCTGCCACAGTGTCCTTATGTGTGACAGGTTCGTAATTTTTGTATTAAAGCGGCTTGAAAACTCATTTTTAAGAACGTTCCTTCTCTACCAACTCGCTTCATGCAATCTTCTGTCCTAGTTGCTTGCACAAGTGAAGACTGAATGTATATCTGAGTGCAAGAAGAACAGTATTCCCTGCGTCGTAGTTCAACTTTGTGATTTGATGGTTGATTTTATATAATTGCCCTAAAGTATCTCGGAGAGATTGCGGAGCGTGCTCCAAGCATTAGGTCAAGCATACCACCCATATTTTAGTAGTGTTACGCCAATAATCGGTCAGAACTGACACTTAAACAAGCACATATACCGCTCGACGTCGAACTAGAGGCCCCAATAACACCGTCCAGTCATTTTTATTCGCGGTATCAGTGTTCGGCGGCCGCCAATTGCCCAAAATATTCTGGAACGCGATAAAAGAATCGCAGAAAATTGTCTAGGGATTCTAAGGATATGGGATATGTTTGGAGATATCTAGGGATTCTGGGGATATGTCTTCTTCAGTTTTTGGATAACTTGTAGAAAGCTGAGATAAAATTATAATCATCGTTTTTAATGAACCAAATTTGTGTTTTCTCTTCGTAACGTTTTTAAAGGACAGCTCCGTCAAAAGTTTTTCTAATTCGGAAGAGATTTTTTACTCTGCGGACAATTTGTTGCTCTTCAACTCTCTTAAATTTGTCGTGACGCTTGCCTAAGCCAACACTGCGTAACTTGCCAGAGGACAGTAACATATGCCGTATGAAACTACAGTTTGTAAATAGGTTGGATTCTAGTAATGGATCCCAGTGCGAGCGAACACAAACATACCACTCGAAGCAGCACAAGTCTCTCAAAAGGGCCATGCAGACAATACAAAAGTTTGGTTCATTCGAAAGATTGCCTCGTTAAATCATACTGACACCCCTTTAAACGCACACTTCGCCCAAGTAAGCTATATAATTAGGAACAGATGGAAAAGCTGTGCTACCCACATTTTCCGCGACAGAACCGATGGTGTCACATATGCTCAGCTGTGCGATTGGCTTCGGCCGGCAAAAGCAAACGCAATTTAGTCAGGGCTTATAAACTTGCCGAATGAGCTATTTGCGCCTAAATGTACTGCACGTTCATTTTACAGCAGTAAAAATGGTGGGGTAAACAATGAAAGTTACTAAAATGCACATAAACATAGAAGTACCGAAGCTTACTGCTGTTGGTACTGGGTGAACTATGATTGTTTTCACTGCAGAGCAGTCTGCCACTTTGGAGTTTTCTTAAACGACACTGGCCGATTGGCGGAAGCGACGTGGTCTTAAGTGACCCCGTTTGTCGAGGTTACCCCACGTTTTACCAAACGTTACTTTCTACAGTAACGAAAACAAACCAGGTGGAAATATTGTCAAAAACAAAGCAGCGGCAGACAACGGTCCGTGGCTACCTATGGTAGCGCCGTTTGCGAGGAGTGCCGGCAAGCAAGGCTGCAGGTTTGAATACGCGCACTTATAACTTCATTGCTGACGTCACGAAACACACTATTTAGCGCGAAATTCAAAATTGTAGCCTAAATTGATTCGTTTCGTAAATACGGCATCGTTTGCTGCCGGACAAGCGCGGGGAGCACTATAAAACCAGAAATCTTTTGAATAAAGCAAAATTGTATTTTGTCTGCATGGCCCCTTTAATAACGTAGAAAATTACAAACATGCGAATGGGGTCAGAGCCCAGTTCAACATTTTTAAAAATTTTTCACAGACTGCTTGCGGTAATTTAGGGCTAAAGCCTGGGCATACTTATCAAACACCAGACGAAAAAACTTACTGTCTTTGCGTCTCTTTTTTTCGCTCTCGTTTCTTTGTCTTGCACCGAAAATAGCGGTAGCAAGTAGACGGGCGCACATCATCGGTTCCCTAGAATCAGGGCGATGAGCCAAGGCGTGGCGGGAGTCGAAAAATGAAGCTCTCCAAACAGAAGCAGAGGGTTTATTTTCGTGGCACCCAGTGGTGCCTTCGTCGTTCGATTCCGCGAGGAGACAGCCTCGTGCCGCGAGAGCGAGCTCTGAGCGCGAGCTATCTCTCAGCATCTCCGTCGCATCTAGGTTTATTCTTCGTCCTCTTCATGCATCGGAGAAGCATGGCGATGATAATTTCCACACATTCCGGGCCGCGAGAAAATGGCTGGGCGCAAATTTCAAGAGGGTAAAGTCTTTGTATGGGTCTGGTTGTCACAAGCTCATCTTGAAGCTTGATGTTGCAAGAACGGATGATACCATCGGTGCTTTTGTAGACGTCCTGAACTATGGCCAGTTTCCACATTTGGCACGGTGTTTTTTCTTGGTACACCAACACCACGTCTCCTACTTTGACTTCAGTGGCCGCTTTCTTCGTTGTGAAGTGTGCAGACCGAAGCTGCAACAGGTATTCTTTCATCCACCTAGCCCAGAAGTGTTCTGTCAAACGTTCTCGATACCGATACCGCCGCACGGCATCAGTGCGCGAACAGGTGGTTGTATCGTTTCCCGAGTCACTCTTGGTAGGCACATGCGTACGTCTGCGACCAATGAGGAGATCGGCAGGAGTGAGAGCACATGGCTCCCCTATGTCCGACTCCACGAAAGTAAGAGGCCTGGAGTTCACAACAGCTTCTACTTCGGTGAGGACGGTAGCCAGTTCTTAAAACCCAAGCTTGGCTCTCCCCAGTACCTTTCTGAGTGCTTGCTTAACCGTCCTAACCAGCCGCTCCCACCAACCACCCCACCACGGGGCATTAGGTACGATGAACTTCCACCTGATCCCAGCATTGCTTAAATGCTCAGCGACTTCTTGATCGGAGAGGAGTCGGCAGACTCGTCTTACGTCCACCGAGGCTTTCTTGAAAATTCGGGCGTTGTCTGAGTACACGACTCTGGGTAAACCCCTGCGGGCCACGAATCTCCGAAAGCCGAGCAAGAAGTCCTCTGCTGTGATCGAAGAGACTAACTCCAAGTGGAGCGCTCTTGATGTGGCGCACGTGAAGAGAGCGATGTAGCACTTGGAATCACCGCTTGGCGATCGTACGTAGAGAGGCCCAGCGAAGTCCATTCCTACAACCTCAAACGCGTTTGTAGACGATAGGCGGTCATTCGAAAGGGGGGCAGTCGGAGCATCTCCGGGCCTGACTCGGAACCGCTTGCACAGATTGCAGCCGTTGCTCGCTTCACCAAGGATCTTGCTCGGAAAATCCAGTATTGGAAAATCCAGAACTTGAGTGTGGGCTCTAGCTGCCAGCAGAGACGACAATGGGTGATTTTCAGGCAATATGATTGGGTGTTTCTGCATGTCCGAAGCTTTCAAATGCGCTAAGCGCCCACCAACCCGAAGGATACCGTCCGTATCCAAGGAAGGGTTGAGACCGGTTAGACTTGGAGCATCAAGAGCCCCGGCACCCGTCACATAGTTCATTTCTGTCGCGAAACTTTCGGATTGTACGTGCTTGATCCAGTACTTCTCAGCATTCCAGAGTTCTTCTGCCGTTATAGAACCGGTGCGACTCCCAGCACGTCGGCAGTTGTTGATGAACCTTATCACCCATATCGTCACTCTGAGGAGCTTCTGCAGATTACTGTAGCGCTTTACACTCATTACTAGACTCGTGCTTTCCGCTGTGGCTGTGACATGTACTGCGATCATTTCGGTCTTCAGGTCTTCCTGAGCTTCTGATAAGTCCTGACTTGTTGGCCACAATTCCCTCCGCTGACGAATCCAGTCAGGTCCATTCCACCACAAGTGATTTGCAGTAATCTGTTCAACGGATGCGCCACGAGTTAGAAGATCTGCTGGATTGTCCGAGCCGGAGCCGTACCGCCAGCGTGACGGCTCTGTCCTTTCTGTAATTTCAATGACTCGGTTTGATAAAAATTGTTTCCACTTCGTCACATCACCTTGTATCCATGACAAAGTTACTCTCGAGTCTGTCCACATCGTGTACTCTACCTGCACGTTCGTGAAACTGTAAGTCGCATAGCTTAGAAGTCTTGCGTCAATTAAAGCTCCTTGTAGCTCCAATCGCGGTAAGGTGATTTTCTTGAGTGGGGCCACCCGGAACTTGGAGATCAGCAGGCTACACTTTCTGTTATTCTCCGTAAGGACGTACGCCGCTGCTCCATACGCTTGCGGGCTTACATCGCAAAAGACGTGCACTTCCAGTATGTAGGGAAATTTATCTTCTCCAGTTATCCATCGGGGAACCGCGATTTCATGCAGGTTGGGCAGCTGGAGTACCCACTGGTCCCATTCTTTCTGTAGATCTTGAGGCAGCTGTTCGACCCAGCCTATTCCTCGCGACCAAAGCTTTTGGAATAGCAGCCTTGCTGACATGGCGTACGGTCCAATAAAACCTAGTGGGTCAAATATCCTTGAGGTCGCTCGGAGAACGAAGCTCTTTGTGTCAATTTTTGCTTTTAGGAAGGCTAGAAGATTCGACATCTGGAACCGAAACATGTCTGTCTCAGGGTCCCAAGCGATGCCTAGCACTTTCACCGTGGATTCGTGAAGTGCAATCCCGAATCAGCTAATGTGGAATTTGGTTCGGCTAATGTGCACCTGTTTTACTCACGTGCCATCAAGTTCCAATTTCACACAGCACGAACTATTCTACAACTCTGACGTTTCCAATTCATGAATGAATGAATTTATTGTAAACAAGGAAAGGAAAGACCACCAGCAGGCGTAGTTCGTCTCACCTAAGGGTGGACACCGGAATTCATAGTTTTGCGAATTTCGTTAAGGTGTTGGGCCCATTAGCCCCAAATCTCCAGATTCCTGATCCGTCCCCCACAGGGTATGTGTTACAAAGCAAGGAACAACAACAAAACTTTTGTTCTACCTTTTTCCTTAAAACTCAAGAAACCCTTGGGCTGGCACTTCGAAGATGTAAAATCTCCTCCTACACGAGACTTTTAATTCCGCGCATTGCGCCTCGTAGCTATTGTGCGTGCGAAACCGGCTACCCCCATGGCAACCGTCCACCTCGCGGCCCGAAGACGGGCGTCCTGATATGCGTACCGCACTCGCGAAGCTTGGCAACAAAGTCAGGCGTCGTGAAATTGCCGTACTAGCTCGCCAACGCGCTCGGACAGCGCACGCGTAGATCGGGTGCTAGGAGAGTTGTGCTGGAAGAGTAGGAAAAAAAGGAGGACGCAGGAGATGTAGTTAACAGATGAAAATTTACAAAGTGGAGGGTGGAGAAAATAATATGCAATGGCTGGTAATGGTGAGAAACTTCAGGCAGCGCGCTGGTGAGCGAGTACGGCAATTTCACGACGCCTGACTTTTTTGCCGAGCCTCACGATCATGGCGCGCACATCACGACGGAAGTCTTAGAGTTCACTTAGAGTTCATAGAGGCATAGAGTTCATATACGTAGAAATGGAAGCTGAAATACGCGCATGTGGCCTCGTAGGGAATTGACGGTGGAGGGAGGAGGGGCGCGGAAGCGGGGGTGGATTGAAGGACGACAAAGAGGCGCCTGCCAACCCTTGGGTATCGTCTTTCGTCATTCCTGTCCCCATATGTGCTGACATTTTCCTATAGTCTTACCTCAATATAAAATTATGAACTTTTGAGCTATTTTAAAGATTTCTATTTGATGGGAACCAGAAAAAGAAGGTTGGCCTACACGTCGAAATTCATTCCGAGTGCATCAATTTAATGACAATTAGCAAAACATCTTTGAAAAAAAGAAATACCTTAAAATGAGCGAACGAGGATGAATCCGGAAGCCATTTTATTGTCTAATTTCCGGAATCGACAGAGCGCATACATTAGCTTTATAACCCTGGTAAATGTATAGCAACTTAAAAGAAGGAACGCAGATGCTCTAATATTCTGTAATTCACTCACAATCCCAAGTGCGCGCCTAAGATTAGACATTTCTAAAACGACTGCTTTGCGAATTATGCACATCGGACAACGTCTGCCTGTTGGCTCAACTGAAATCAATGACTAATTAGCTGGGCATAAACCTTCCGTAATTTAGGACCATATGCATTAAAAAGATTCAAGATTGTTTCAGAACGCGCACACGGACTACGAAGGGGTATCTTTGATAAGGAAGGCCCTTGTTTTATTTCAATGCGCCTTTCTGACCAGTAAGGTGCGTTTGTCTGAAAATTTGCGACAGTCGCATTAAGTCCAGTAAAAAAAGAAGCAAGGTGCGCGAACCGTTTGCGCGAACCGCGAAGCGGTTCGCCCACAAACTTTACACGAAGGTCGTATTTTGGCTTTGTCGATAATTACACTTGAAGGAAACCTGAATTTCGCCGTGCGGTAAGCCATCGACATAAGATATGATTCGAGTACCGATTTAGCATTTGCATCTCTTAGGGTGGGGAAGAGAACTGTCGCCGCGGGAAATAGCCTAGTTCTAGAGTAAAGACCCCAATTTCTTTCATTTCAACAAACGTTTATACGGCGTCTCTAAGGTTATCGGCCGTCCCTTAAGCAATAAAATTGCATCATGTTGCCCGCCATGGCAAGAGGTGTGGCCGGAGCGCAGCATAGCCCGCCATTTTGTGCTGAAATGTGCGGGACGCCACTGTTTCAGCGTGATTAGGTAACGCTTGGTTCTTTTAAAAGCAGTGGCGGAATAACTAAACGTTAGTTACGGAACTCTCACAGCCAAACAAGCTCTGTAGAACCAGTTGATTTATTTTTAGGTGATGCTCCATGTCACAAGTAATGCGGATATTGCAGAAACATGAAAGTTTTCCGGCTTAAAGAATTGTATCCCCACTGATTGCACACGAACAAGCAAGTTATGTAGCATGCTGAGTTACTATGCCCCCCACACTTTACGATTTCCTGTGTCTGTTCACCCCTGCCATCTCTAGCTTTTGCAGGTATTTTACTGAAGCTCGTTAAAGCACTTTGTTTATTTAGGGTACAGCAGCTAAAGTATTGTCGCTCATCTTTTCCTTCCTTTGTTAGTTTCTATGGCGGAGAGGTTTGACCAATCGTACTGGTTATCGCTACTATAAGAGGACCGCTACTCTAAGCGGACCGCACACTATCAGCGGACCGCAGCGATGGCTCAGAGGTACAGCACTCGCCTTGTATGCGGGAAGTAGCGGGTTCGAATCCTGGTACCGCCGGGCATTCACCGGTTTCTTTAACGGGTACAGGCGTCGCTGGCCGAGTGCGGACCTTTGAAAGAGGATTGATTGATTGTAGGGTTTAACGCGCCGACGCAACGCAGGCGATGAGGCGCGCCGTAGTGGAGGGCTCCGGATTAATTTTGACCACCTGGGGATCTTTATAGTGCGCCGAAATCTCGTACACACGGGCGTTTTTGCTTTTCGCCTCCATCAGAAAAGCGGCCGCCACGGCCGGTAATCGAACCCGCGACCTTGTGCTCAGCAGCGCAACGCCTTAGCCACTGAGCCACCGCGGCGGGTCCTTTGAAAGAGGAATCCACGCCTGGAAAGCTGCCTTAACCATTGCGAGGGGCCGCTGACCCTTGTCCATCTGGCGGGGCCCCCGGCCATCATGCCGTGTTGCACCGTTGCCGGGTTGAAAGAGTGTGGCGGCATGTCCTGCCACAGGCGGTTGCGAGTTGAGCGTCCACCGTGGCTGTGGAAGGCACCATGTGCATTTGTGCGCCTTTATTGCGCCGGGCACCTTGCGGTAAAATAGGTACACGCTACTCCCCGGGCTGGCGCTCGGCCCTTGTGTGGGGCTGCAACGATTGGGAAGTTCACCTGGCTTGCATGAGAAATCACCCCTATGGAAAGTGGCGGTTGAGAAAACAATTTTTTTCGTGTCTGTGCCGCTGGCGTATGCGGCCACGTACTAATCGAATCGCCGTTTTTCTATGCGCCAGAACTGCTTCCTAAAAACGTAAGTTGGCATCGCAGAGGATTTCCGTCGGAGCCATGCGACCGACATGCCTAAACAATGGTGGCATGTCAGGAGACGGCGTAACGTAGTGAACGCGTAGGCACAAGCTAGCGACCACGCTGAAAGGGCAGGATGTCGAGGGGAAAAAAAGAGCCGTGTGTCTGCTCCTGTCAGCCTGTGCTCGATAAATATATATTTATCCTCTCTCGTCTCTCCTCTTTGCAAATTCCGACGAAAGACGAAAGTCGACTGGCGCCCGTGCCATATAAGCGCACCTCTCCCGTCTTGTTCCTGCCAAGATAACACGCTAGAGGTTTGCTCAAGTCAATTTAAATTTACCGCGTTCAACTGCTCTAGGCCGGGTGCCTCGATGCCAGCGCTGCCGTACGGCGGAGTCGCTCGTGAATCCAGGCATCCTGCTACTATGTTTATAGAACCACATTGCCCTGCTCAACGTGCATTCATAACAGAACGTGGAACCAATCTAGCGGAACCTTTTGTTTCTGTTGCCGTTTGATTTCTTTAAATTCCGCCTAAAGCTATAGTGGCGCGGGCAACACCAGGCCCCGATTTTCTTCAGTTGATGTAGCATTTAATTTTATATCGCAAAAACCAACCATCCATGAAGTTGTTAATATAGGAACACTGCAAATATCCTGTATTGATTTTCTGCCTCACATTTGCGTAATGATTTGCTTTTGTTCAAGAATGTTGACAAGCATGATGATTGCCACCGGACTAAGACGCTTAGATTTGGCAGTAGGTATATAAGAATATTGCGCAGATTCTCTTTCCCTTTGGCCGGGTGGCTCAATGGAGTCAATCAGAAGTCGTTTAGAAAGTTCACAACGCAACTCCCTGACATGGACATCCGCAACACACACCTGCGTAAAATATGCGAAACCCTCGCAGTGACGCAGCTCACTAAGGACCAGTCCCTAAAGAGCAGGGAGGTATGGTGGAAGCAGCAGACGGCCTCATCTTTACCGGCCGACGTCAGCGATTTCAGCCGGCAACGCAGCTGTGGGGCCTTGCCCACGGCATACCGCATCGCAGCTTGGGGCGTGGGACCCACCAACAAGTGCCCTCAGTGCGGGCTGCGAGAAACCGTGCAGCATGCAATTTTCGATTGGCAGGTCGCAAAGAAAAATTCCTACAAAAAAAAGACCTACTCAGAGCGTGCCTGCAAAAGTTCATGTTTCCCATGCTACGAAAAATGCGCTCTCGTCTATTCGATCATCTGGAGGCGGAGATCGCCACACCAGGGGAAGAGTAGTTCCTTCAGAAGTGGTCCACTCGGTTTATATGTGGGTAAACACGGAAATAGAAGAGTATATTGTGCCCAATTGATTGTTGTGTTCATGAGTTTTGTCGTGAACTGTCGAGGTTGTTATCTACAGTGATCTCTCGGTATAATAGTGGTTCTGGAAGTGTGTGTACTAGTGAACTTTGGAAAGCTGAAACTGTAGTGAGTGGTATTACAGAGCTGTGAAGTGATACATGCAGTTTGTATGGGTTCCTGCTTGAAACAATTTTTAGTATGTTCTATTTAGTATGTTCTGTAGTATTTAGCACAACGGGTCTTGGTATCGGTTATTAATAAATTTTCAGACAGACAGACAGACAGACAGACAGAGAGACAGACTGGCAGGCAGGCAGGCAGGCAGAGAGACACACAGACCAAAATTTCTGCGTTTAAGTAGCCCAAGACTATCGCCTTTAAAACTTTTAAAACACAGTATTAATCGTGGAGATTGTCCTGCGGGCCAGGTTTGCCCAAGCCAATGGCCTATAGGCTGGTCGGAGGCAAGCAAAGCCGGCCATGTTGAAGGAGGAGGGTGCGTTAAATGTGATTCGTGAATCGCAATAGTGCAAGAGAAAATGCAGTGCAGTGCATGGTTGGGGACGACTGGGGCGTGTCATTCTCCTCAAGGGGGAGCTGAGTCAATGTTGCGCTCATAGAGGCGCAGTTCCGAAGGGAGCGGTGAAAATACGGGCACAGCCATATGGAACTGCGAAGAGCTCTCTGCGTGGTAGGATTTGAATTCTTCGCCACCGCACGGACCTTGGCTCAATCTAAAATGCAACAGGATAGTTGCTGTCGGCACGGCTGACAATGCTCAGCTGCCGTGCAGCAAAACAACACTTTTTGCATAAAGATGAAGCACTTATGCTGACCTTCCCGTCAGTATTTCTTTAAGACGTACAAGATTCGTTGTAACTCTTGAAAAATACCGGAACGTCGTTTGGTTAGCACGGACTTCTCTTCAACTTCGTACCACCGCGGAAAATTAGCCACGCTGTGGGCCCGATTAGGCAAGTGGGCCATATGCGAGGGTGTCCTGCTGGGACCCTGGCCAGACCTGCAGAGTACAAACAGGCCATTTAAAGCAGTGCTGGCGGCATTGAAAAGCAGTGGCTTGGCAGCTAGATATTGGACCAGACACTGCTGTGGTGAACTATTTAACATATACTGTTAATGGTTTAAGCACTCTTTGTGTTGCGGAGCCCTCGGAGGGTCGTGGTCTCCCCGGTTTCCCCGGTCGGAGGGCACGGTCTCCCCGGTCTCTGGTTGTTGCGGTTCCAGGAGGGGTCGGTTCGGAACCTCGATGCCCTCCCCGAAGATAGTGAGCAGCGCTCCCATGTGCGAGTGCGGCCGGGTACGGAACCTCTGCAGGCACAATGGTCGGATGACACCACGGCGAAGATTGTATACCAACCCGGACCACAGTCAAATGATCTTGATAACTATTCTTTCAAACTACGGATCGTATATTGAGCCACCGAACTTCAAACCTCAATTTCGGGTTCTCAATGATTCAGGCTATATACCTTTGGGACTCTCCCCCACGACATCCTGCGATTATGTGATGATTTAAAGGCTGCTTAACATGTATAGTAGGTGTCTGCTCGTAAACAGCTAGTGAAAACAGCTACACCAACAAGCACGAAGTTCGACAAGCCTGCTCGTATAATCCGGGGCTGCTTAGCGGCCCCCGAAGAAAGACGAGCCGAGACGCTTGTGCCTCTTGCGAGTCCTCAAATACAATCCGGTGCTGCGGCTACCGCGCTGCCTTCGGGCTTCGCGGCCCCCCGGACGAAGACGGGCCTATAGAGCAAGTGCCACCTGCGAGTCCGGGCGCACGGCGCTCGTCCAAGGACGAAGGCGAGTCGAAAGAGCAAGTGACGCTTGCGAGTGCGGGCGCACGGCGCTCGTCAAAGCCGGGGTTGCGGCTACCGCGCTGCCTGCGGGCTTCGCGGCCCCCCGGACGAAGACGGGCCGATAGGGCTAGTGCGCTGCTACTTCGGCCGTACACGCAGCGCCACCTGGCAGCCTCCGCGGCATTTTTTGCTTGTCCGGGTCTTAGCGAAGTCAGCCGCCGCCGGTAACGAAGTGTTGCGGGATGGCGCCTGTGCGGGCGAAAACACGCAAATCAGTGTACTGTTGCGTCTACGGATGCCATAACAGCTACGCCAACACTGCTGACAAGCTCCCGAAAACCAGTTTTTATTCCTTTCCGTGGAAGCCGTACGAAGAGGAGCGCAGGCTCCTCTTCGGACCGCGCAGGACCGCGCCCAGAATGGGCGCGGTGAAGCGAGTGCCGCTGCAAGTGCTTCAAACTCTGTCCTCCTCGTTTTGATGCGGTGGGCCATCGTGCTTGTGATGCGGTGCTTCCGCTCTTGGTGCCATCTGCGACAAAATGTGCCATTTTGTGTAAAATGCACAACACGCTGTGAAGCACATAAAGGCTGCAGATATAACAAACCTGTCTACAGCAGCCTGGCCCAGGGTTAAAAGCGCGATCTCCGCTATCTGCTCCACGCTTTTTTTCACAAACGTTTTGTAATACGTTTCCTCTCTCTGCTCCAGCATAGCGAGCAGGTTGCACCTGTTTATTGTCAGGGGTACTACGCTCGCCACCTGCATGGTTGCGTACGTTTCTCGCGCTTCCCCGAGCAGCGATCTGACAACCTCGATGCCGAGATTGAGACTTTCGTCTACAGCTTCTGTGGAAGCACCGGTTGGATCTGCATTTTCGTCGTGGCTGTCCTCGCACGCGATCATGTCCGCGAACGCACACCTCACGCCCGAGAATTGGGCATGTACCGTTTTCGGGCACAGGGGTTTGAGTACTGGGGCAGGCAAGGGGCGACCTGTATAAATAATTATCAAGTTGTATGATGCAATACAAAAAAGCACGCATGCTTCAATGTTGAATAATCTGAACAATTCAAGAAAGCGCTCCTCGTGCTTACTTGCAAAGAGTTCCTTTATCTGTTTCTTCGTGTCCAGGGTCGGTCGCGCAGAGGGTTTCCCCCAAGCACGCGGCAACTCCGTGCACGATTTCTCCTCGTGGCTGTTTATGAAAACGGCCACCGCCGCCGCGTGTTTACACCAACCGCGGCAGCCAGCCTTGCACGAACAGCGGCCTCGCACAATGCGCCTTGGATTCGGCGACAACTACATAAACAAAACAAATCACCATGTACGTGAAATAAGCACATAAGGGTATCTCAAATACAATTCACTCACCTCCAGCCGCACGTCGTAGTCGCAAGTGCTCTTCATCTGCGGAATGCACCTGGCCACGATTTCAGACGGCGCCGTCTCGCTGAGGATTTCTTCTTTTACGCCGTACACGTGGTTGCTCGCGTAAAGCTTGATGCCGCGCCTGAAGCAACTTCCCTTGAAATACTTCTCAGGGCTCTGTATTTTACTAAAACCGCAATACAGCACGCACGATCCGCTTGGCGCCGTCATGCTGGCCTCGCGCGGACGCGGCCGAGCCATAGAGAAAGCCTTGCGGAGCTGCGTTGCACGGAACGGCGGACAAGCAAAAAATGCGGCGCGGCGCCGGAGGGGGCGCCACCGGTTCCAATTCAGTGGCGCCTCCAAACGAGCGCACGAGGCCGCTTGCGAGTCCGAGCGCATAAAATTGACGCATACCCACTCAGAGTACTGGAGAATAAGCGCGTATTGTTTTGTGGAAACAAATGAGATAAGGCAAAATGGTAGAGTAGGAGAGAGAACTTAGTTAATAACAGACACCGGCAAAGGAAAGGAAGATGACTGAGAAAGCAAGGTAATAATCAAATTGAGCATAGGTTTGACCATTTCAGAGCAAGGGGCCATGCACACGGAGGGTACGTGAACAACATCACTTAAGATTGCGCCAAGTCATGTATCAGGATTGCAACAAGAACAGCAAGCATTTTGCATAAAATTTATCAATCTAATCTGGTAAACGGGAAAAAAGACCAATGCAACGCCATGAAGAACATACCCACCCCAAATTTATCACCCTTCTGCGAGGCGTCGATTGCCGTAACCACGTGGAGAGTTTAATAGATTAAGTGAAGAATTGGCAAAATGACCTGTGGGCGGCGGAAACGAGACCAATCTGAACGAAAATACAACAGTGCATGTTGAATGAAAACAGCCTGCGGTTTCTCTGCGGCCTGCGCTCAGTTACTTTACCAAAACCGGATGTTATCTCTATTAGCCATGATATTATCAATTGCATATCCGCGCTCCGGCTTCTTGAGAAAAGGCAAAATCTTTTTGAAGTGCAATGGAGGAAGTATCCCCGCGTTTTTAAGATAAATATTAACTACGTTTAGTAGATACGACGGAGTTTCAATGCACAATATAATCATCGCTGTTGTGATACCATCTGGACTCTGCGCATGCTCTGGGAGACAAGAAATCACTATCTATTTTTCCTATAGCGACCTCTTCAAAATAAGCTGTCCCCACATTTCGACGGCTTGTCGGTGGAATCCTCGACGCAGACCGCACCTGCAGATCACAAGCAATGTTCTTTAAAAATTCAAAGGTTGCTTCTGGCGTATGAACTAGAGAGGGTGTGTTCGGAGATGGGGAACAAGATTGATTGATTATGAGGTTTATTGTACCGACATTACACAAGCGATGAGGCGCGCCGTAGTGGAAGGCTCCGGACTAATTTGGACCAGCTGAGATCCGCTCTAGCAATCAAGTACAACGACAACACAAATAGGTGTCTGTGAATAAATGCATCTTTCTTTCTTTGTAGTTGTGTGTGTGTGTGTGATCTCTTTTTCGCGAACATTACCGAACCGCGCAAATTCAACTCGTGCATTCGCACATTCACATTCTTCCCCTCGGGGGAATGCGGGGAATTTTTCGTTTCACTTTGGCTGGGTGGCTGAATCGAGTCACAGACAGAGAGACAGCCAGACAGAATTTTCTGCGATAAGTAGCCCACCAAAAGCTTTCGTCTTTAAAAAGTACACTGCAGGAAAGCCAACTTTTTCTGAAATTGAATATTGTTGTGGGTGAAGTGTCAAAAAATTGAAGCGCTTCTTAGAGTGTGATATTCTATTACGAGATACGTGTCAACCAGGCGCTTTCTGCGCAATGCAGAGCTCTAATTAAACGTGTTCGTATGCTGCGCCCCTCCTAACCTTGCCTTATTGATAACATAGTTACCTAAAAAATTGTAGAGTAGAGTGAAAAAATCACGGTCTTTGCAATAATGTGGCTGATTCTTGTTTCATGGGAATCGGTAAAACCCAAAAGTAAAATGTATTTTCGCAGGAGCATTTCACTATTGTGCTTCGATACGGACTTGCACACCGATATTTATATTTCGGTGGTCTGGGACAGTTACACGCAGCAACATTAGACACTGGATTGCAAGCACTGGAATATTGCGCAAATCCGATTGAAACCCCAGGCGCTCGCAGAACGTGCAAAAGAAACCTCACGGGTTGTCAGCGAATCGTTTGGTGAAGTGACAGTACGCTACAGCGAAAGGAGCATGACTTGCAGGTCGGTAGCTGTCTTGTGGATGTGCTTGACGAGCGACATACTACTGACGGGTCGCTTAGACAAAGGTGCGACCACTTCGGTCCTGCTCCGTGGTGTGTACTCCAGAAGCATGCGTTGCGACGAGCTCAGTTTGTAGAATGCGGCCGCGGCGCTGTTCCACAAGTTCTGTGGCGCCGCGGCGTTCCACATAGGCGGCGGACAGCTAAACACAGCAGCTTTCGCTGCTGCACTCTGCCCTATCGAGGCGCCAACTATCGGCGCTCATTAGCGTCATGGCGCACTACTTCGCTTCACCTTCCTTAGACGGTAGCACCTCAGATCCAGCTAGAGTTTTGTTCTTTTAGAGGCAAAGCATCTCTTGCTCTCGACTACGTCGTCCGTCGTCCGTCCATCCACAGGCCCAGGAAGACACCGGCAACACTGCCGCTCCAGGAGCCCTTTAAAGGGAAGCGTGCTCGTCTCGAGCCGGCACAGGAAGACACCGGCAGCACTGTCGCTCCACCATCTCATGGTCGGGGCTACGTCCCCCCTTGTTGTGGCGCCGTCCACACCCCCACTGCGCATGGTCGGCTCATCTCGGGCCGGCCCAGGAAGACATCGATAACACTGTCGCTCCAGGAGCCATTAAAGAGTAAGACACCACCGGGCGTTCAGCAAGCCGAGCATGCGCAGTGGGGGTGTGGACGGCGCAACAAAGACAAGGGAGGGACATAGACCCGTCGCATCTAATAAAATTACACCATTTCCCGTAGGAGAACCCTGAGTAGTATGCGAAACATTTATGGGCTCAACGCAATTTCCCATTTCATAGTTCCGGTAAGTGAAAAGTGTGGTAGTTAGCATGGAAACCAAACTGTAAATATAACGGCAGCTACGTACCTCAACCTAACGGAAACGACGAGCTGAAAACTAATGGGCACTTGAATCGACCCCATGGCTGCGTCGCATACTACTGAGGGTTCCCCTACGGGAAGAAGGTGTAATTTTTTTGTGCTCGCTTTTTCTCCCACACGTGTCGGCGTTCCGCTGCCTTTTCTTTTCGCTTACTATCGTAAAAACGAAACCAAGCGAGCGTTCCTAACTAAATGAACGTGGGCGCTTCGGTTAATTACGTATATTTTGCCTCAACTGTACCTACAGTTTTTTTTTGCGCTAAACAAGGGGAGATGCATGCCAAGTACCAGCGGTTTACGGGTTTCGAACGCCTATGACTCTGTAACCGCTTGGATTTCGAGTCCTCTGGGTTACGCCGCGACGACAGCCGCTACGTTTAAACGCCGTGCACGTTGCTCTAATTTAGTCCAGCGAGCGAACTACGACGATAAGCTGCGGCCCGAATGTGCTCAGCACTTAAAACGTACACGCCAAGCAGCAGGTGCCGATTTGACAGCACACCCCAAACCCAAACGTTAGGCCTACAGATTGAATACCCCAGAGTTGGTGGGGTTTTATATAGTTTAAACAAGGGGTGTATATGGCTCCACAGGTGCACATACTTGCAGTGTAGGATTGGCCCACCGAGGTGGTGATTGTGAAACGATTTATGGTGCAACACTGTCCCGGTAGACCAGCAGCGGCTGATCGAGCGGGCCCGCCTGATAGCGTCCGAAATTGGAGCGCTTTACTGAGGACCCCACAATAATCGAGGATACTCTTTGGCCATCCAAGGAATACCTCACTAGAAAGCCTCGCGTTCTTCTTCTTTTTCTTCTTCCCCTCAAAGCTTTCAACCATCGGCATCGTTAGAAGGAGGGTGCAGGATTTTTTGTCTATTAAAGAAGCACTTGGGGGATTGGCCATGAGCGGGGGAACAAAATCTCCCCACGAGTTCGTATATTGGCATCCCTTTATTTTTTGCAGCCTCTTTATGTGTGCGATCTGTCCACTAGGTTGTAGTGGTGTGCAGTATAGCTAATTGCAAACCCGACCATTGGCATTCCCTTTTGTAAGTATCTTGCTCATGGCGTGAGTCACCATGGCCGCATGAGGATGCGACATCACGATCCCCGAGGGTCACGAGCGAGAGAACCACGCGGCCACCACCACCACCGGCCGCGGAGGTCAGCGTCGGCTGGGGCCAGACCAACGGAGAAAAAAGACCGTCTCCATAAAGCTGAGGAGGTAAGCTTGCTTCCTCCTTGCTCTAGACGACGGTCTACACGCGGTTGGTTTTGGGGCGGGGTAGGGGCTTCCCTGCGTCAATATAGGTGCAAGAGTCCCGTCCTCCAGCGGTAGCAATTCGCTACCACCTGCCTGCGGCAACGGCAGGATGCGGTTGCCTCTGGGGTTTTCTTGATCGCCTGATCAGAGAGGGGGGGATAGAGAGAGAGTAAAGTTTATTTAGGCTGAGATGGAATCGTTTAGCGTAGTTCGTAAAATTCAGCTCCAGTGCTCACAGGACGGGAATGACTCGCATTTGTACCTTCTAAACAGCACCACAAAGGATACCCACGCACATTTTGGCGGTTGAGTTAACTTTTCTCCGCATGGCTACCAGTTACTTGTAGGAAACGAGATATGGGTGTTGGTGTACAGGCTAAGTGGTGTCGTCCACGATGATTCGATGTTTCGCGACGGGTGGTTGTCGGACCATCGATGACGGGGAGTAACAACCGCTGAAATACGGCAGGATGTCTGTTCCTGGTTGTGGTACTCACACCAGACTGTATCTGGGATCCGGCACTTCACGCTCTTCTGTCACTACGGCTCCCAGATCTACTGACTGAGCGAACTCATTCAGGGAGAGAATGCCGGTTCCTTTTGCGACACGTTAGACCTCGTTTTCGAAATTAGTCAGAAGGAAGGTTGCGCAACCATCATGCACATGTAAAAGGCCTGTTCTACGCAGGTTTCTCTTTCTAACAGCAGACTGATGTTCCCGTTGACGAGCCGGTGTGTACAAGGCTTCATGGAAATAGAATAACGTCACCGTCTGCCACACGTAGGGCACGGACTTTTACCTCTGCTGAGTGAGTGGGTCATTCATGGTGATGGTTTTTTCTGTTGAGAACGTTACAATGAACGCCTACACATCAATAAAGCGATAAAAAATAGCAGTGGCCTTGCTCGGCTATGCTAGAATATACGTGACGTGAGCTAAGGTTCAGCTGGTTATTCCTAGCTTTCCTGGTTGTCTAGGATTAGCTTGATTATCATGCTTACTTCTGCTTCAGTGACACACACACGGTATACGCATTATGTGACACATGTATATTTATCAAGCGGCTCCGGCGCAGCGTCAGCAATCGCCCCAGAGCTAAGCTGGTTCCACAGGCGCAGGCCGGTGGTGCTGCGACGCACGAGCCATCGGTTCCACACCCGGCCACCCCTCGCATGATCATCAGGTGGACCTGGCCGCCCCGTGCGGAACGTAGGTCGGTGAAGAGGCTGGGCAGGGGGGTTTGTGAGAGACGCCGGGCAGCGAGCAACGTTCTGTGCGCTGTGAGACGTCACTGCTCCTCGCGCATGCGCAGCACGGCTCTCTAGGAGCCACGCGAAACTGCTGCCCCTCGGCCAGTGTAGCTCAGGCTACAGCAGCATAGTTCGATCGCTGGTTGTCCATCCTAGTATAACGTATTTTGAACATTCCCCAAGTACTATGAAGGCGCCCCGCATGTCAAGCCCAGGCGGTGGCTAGTGTTGAAATCCGGCCGACTTTTGTCGCCATTCATATAAATACACTAAACATTCATTATAACAAAGACCCCGGGAGAGAAAGGTGACTTTGTTGTAAGTTCTACCTTCTTAAAAGCTAGGATGATTGGTTTCTCCTGCACTGTATTAGGGATAGTAGAGTTTTTCAATAGTATTACCCAGAGGGGAAACTCTCCCTGCAAATGCATGACGCCATGGTTATTTTGGGTAGGGTGGGAATGGGGTTGGATGCAAGTGGCTAGTGCAAAGTGCTATGGATTGGACTTGTCGGCTCTTAAGTGTGCGTTAGTTCTGTTTTCGGCGTGTTTTTCCGTTTTCGGCATGCCACTTACTGGCATTAAATGGGTATCACATGTATGTGTCAATAGCAGCGAGATTAGCGCTTAACGCATGTTCTCGCATTAGCGGGGACTTTCTTAACACTAAGTGGTAACCACATGCAGCGACGGCGACAAGCGATGCGAAAAAAGTAACTCAATGGTTAACACAAGCAGACGGTGCGGGCGGCAGCGACAAGTGAAAAAGGTTAATACATTGCCGCCAGTGTCACCCGTCGTCGTCCCTCGTTCTCCATGTGATGATGATGATGATGGTTGGATGTTTATGGCGCAAGGCCAACTAGGGCAAAGAGCGCCAAAACAATGGTTATGTATGACGGTTGAAGATGTAATCACTAAGATTGCTCACCAAAAGCAGAGATTAAAATAGTAAAATCAGTATGACAATGAGGATGGCTGGTGTAAAGGGCCAGGGTGTGATAGTGCAGGGCATGAAACTATGCAAGAATTACGCGTGATAGGAAATAAGCTGTAAAAATTTGATTTCGCTAAGAAACGTAAAAGTGCGTTGTAGAGGTACTATGGGATCATCCGCTAAAAACAGTGCTGGGTGTAGTGGGATGTGTTGTCTGTATAGTTGTGGGAAATGCTTGCGTCTTGTTCTGTGGAGTGCTCTGCATGTAATGAGAATGTGAATTACGGATAGGCCCTCGCCACACCTGCTACACAAGGGTCTTGGAGAACCAGTGAGCAGATGGGAGTCTGTCGCGTGTGTGTGGCCTATCCGCATTCTAGCTACTGCAACTTCAATGAATCTGTTGTGTGAGCAAGTAGTGTATGGTCCTAGGTGTGGTTTAATTAGGTGTAATTTGTTGTCTGTCTGTGTGCTCCAGTCGGCTTGCCAGGTTCTGCGAAGGTATTCTCTTATGTATGGCTTGAGGTCCGTGTACGGTAATTTTGTAATGTCCACTGTGTTCGTGTGTGCCGCAGCGGCGGCCATTTGGTCTGCGGTCTCATTTCCTGCAATCCCACAGTGACCCGGTACCCAACATACAATCACTTCGAGATTTTTGGCATACGCTGACATTACAGTCTTAAGAACTAGATTTATGACATGATTTTTAGAGCGCTTTTGGGATGATAATGCACGTACAACGCTGAGTGAATCTGTGTAGATGATGAACTTTTGAATGTCATGTTGAACAATATGACCAGCAACAAGAAAAATGCCATTCGCTTCCGCCGTGAAGATGCTCGAATTTACATGCATCGATGTAGAAGCCGTAAAGTTGGGTCCGTGCGCAGCACAAGACACCGCGATGGAAGTTTTTGATGCATCACTAAAAAATTCTGCAGCCTGGTATTTTTGCTGCAGATACTGAAAATGTTGTGAAATCGCGATTTGTGGTACCCTGCTTTTCTGTAATTGTGAAAACGACAGGTCACACGATACAGGGCGAAATTGCCAGGGGGCTATAAAGTCAATGGTAGATGTTCTGAACGTGTCGAAAAAGGAGATTGATAGTTCAGAAGCTTCCCTTCCCACCCTAAGTGAGAAAGGTAGAGACACAGATGGGCGATTTAAAAACAACTGTGACGTAGATGTATCCATAAAAACAGGTTTAAAAGGATGGTTGTCAATTGATGATAATTTACAAGCATAAAAAAGATCAACATAAATTCGCTGGTACTCCAGGCACCACTTGTCACACTCCACATACAGGCTTTGGACAGGGCTTGTACGGAAAGCACCACACGAGAGGCGAAGCCCCAGGTGCAGCACTGGGCCGAGCATTTTGAGCGCTGTTTTTGTAGCCGACCCATAGACAACACTACCGTAATCCAAACGAGACCCTACCAAAGCGGTATAAAGGCGCAGCAGGAGTTGTTTATCTGCACCGTATGATTGGTGAGACAGGACGTTCAAAATATTCATTGTTTTTAGACATTTTTGTTTGAGTTGTTTAATGTGAGATATGAATGTGAGTTTTTTATCCATCACCACACCCAAGAACTTGTGTTCCTTTTTCACAGGGATTGGGTCACCATTGAGGCTTATTTCAGGATCGGGCCTTATTCCACGTCTCCTTGAGAATACGACACAGGTACTTTTTGTGGGATTAAGTTTGAAACCATTTTCGTCTGCCCAGCGAGAGAGTTTCTTCACCCCAAGCTGGACTTGACGTTCACATATAGATAAGTTACAAGATTTCAAAGATATTTCTACATCATCCACATACACTAAACAGGAGATCGATGGAGGCAAAGCTTTCCGAAGTGAATTCATCTTGACGATAAACAGCGTGCAGCTCCAAACTCCCCCTTGAGGCACGCCATTTTCTTGAATGTGAACTCTGGAAAGTGCCGACCCAACTCTCACACGAAATGTTCTTTTGGACAGGTAACTATCAAGAGTGTTCAACATATTACCTGTTACACCATACGATTTTAAGTCTGCAAGGATGCCGTAACGCCATGCCGTATCGTACGCTTTTTCGATGTCAAAAAATACCGTCATGCAATACTGTTGGTGTATAAAGGCATCTTTGATGTATGATTCTAATGCAACAAGCTGATCATTTGTGGATCGCCCTGCCCGGAAGCCTGCCTGGCAGCTCTCGAGAAGACCATTGTACTCAAGGAAGTACACGAGCCTCCTGTTGATCATCTTCTCGAGAAGCTTGCACAGGCAGCTGGTCAGGCCGATGGGTCGATAACTGGCAGGAGAGGAAGGGTCCTTTCCTTCCTTCAGGAATGCCACTACTATGGCCTCCCTCCAAGAGTTTGGAATCTGCCCCGAAAGCCATATGTTGTTGTATAGATGTAGGAGTGTTTCAAGAGTGTCTGGGTGTAGGTGTTGTATCATGGTGTATGTGATTTTGTCTGGGCCTGGAGCTGAGGGTTTACACGTGCTTAGAGTAGCCCTCAGCTCATGTAGTGAAAACAGGAAGTTGTAGGAAGTCTGTGATTTCTTGTTGTCACGTAGGGACTTCTTTTCAGAAGAGGCTTTATGTTTCAGGAAAGTGTTTGTGTAGTGTGCAGAGCTTGACACGTGTTGAAAGTGTTGTGCAAGTGTGTTAGCCTGGTCTTCCAGTGTGTTCCCTGTTGTACTAACCAGGGGCAGGCTGTGTGTCTGTTGTCCTTTTAGTTTTCGTATTCGTGTCCAGACTTTGTGTGTGTCAGTGTATGAGTTGATGGAAGTGAGGAAGGTGCGCCAACTCTCCCTTTTTGCCTCACGACGCACTCGATTCCCCAAAGCCTTTGCCCGTTTAAAAGAAATTAGGTTATCTGACGTGGGGTACCGGCGAAGGACACCCCACGCCTTGTTCTGGGCCTCTCGCGCCCGCCTGCAGTCCTCGTTCCACCAGGGCCTCCTTGGGTTGCGGGACGCACTGGAGGTCTGGGGCATGGACTTTTCGGCGGCGTCGAGGATGTGCGCCGTGACGAGCTGGGCGGCTTCCTCTACGTGTAGGTGTTTTATGGTTGTGTGGTGTAGTTTAGATGTTTCTGTGAATGTACTCCAGTTTGCTTTGGATTCATTAAACCTGTTATGGGAAGATGGACTGCATGGGCCTTTACCTATGTATGTTAGGGATGTGGGGAAGTGGTCACTACCATATGGGTCCGTGCCCACGCCCCACTCAAGACATGGTAAGAGAATTGCAGAACCAATAGCCAAGTCGAGATGTGAGTACGTATTATGTCCTAAGTTATGGTATGTAGGCTGTTTTTTGTTGAAGAGGCATGCTCCTGAAGATGTAAGAAATTTCTCTACCAGGCGACCTCGGGCATCCGTTCTGGAGGAGCCCCAAAGACAGTTGTGCGCATTAAGGTCGCCTGTTAGGATGTATGGTTCGGGCAGCTGGTCGACCAGCGCCTCGAAATCAGAGCTCGAAAGTGCATGATCAGGAGGAATGTAAATGGAGCACACCGTTACCAACCTATTAAATATTATTGTTCGAATTGCTACAGCCTCGAGGACAGTGTTCAGAGTGACAGGGTGGCAGGCTAAGGATTTCCGGGCGACAATTGCCACGCCTCGTGAAGAGTGTGTGCAGCCAACCCTGTCCTTTCTGAATACCATGTACCTATTTAAGAAATTTGTCTGTTTGGAATTGAGGTGAGTCTCTTGGAGACACATGAGACTTGGCTGATTTGCATGCAGGATATCATACACATCATCAAGATTTTTAAGGAGGCCTCTGCAGTTCCATTGAATTATGTTTTCTGTTCCCATTATTTACGTTTAGGAATGAATGGAGTGTGTGTATGTGTTCATGTGTCGTCTTTCAGGGCTGTCACTCTGGGATTAGGCTTTTTAGGCCTGTCTGTAGGCTTGGAAGTCGGTGGCCGCTCCTTGCGCTGCGTTGCAGGCAGGAACGGCCCGACATCCATATCGTCGTCGGATGTCCGAGGGGTGCCCGACGGACCGGGCCCCCCGGACTTGGCCCCCCCTCGGGAGCCCTTCGTTTGAGCCGCCACCGCCGAGGGCGTCCGGGGCACCAGAGGTGGCACGGGCGGTGCGGTGGCGGTGGGAACCGGTGCGGGGCCCGTGGTGTCCATCACCTCTGTACCCTCCAACGCACTGGAGGGCGGGGAGGCAGAGACGGGAGCGGCACCGGTCCCTACAGAAGAGGTTGTCACAACAACCGCTGCTGCCTCAGCAAGCGGCGTGGGAACGGATTGGGCTTCCAGAGGCAACCCAGGGGGGGGGGGGGGGGGGGCGGGGGAGGGACCAGGTCAGACTCGCTGAACTGGGTCCCTGTGGACACCAGACGCCGCTCCGCCCCCCGGCGAGCCGCGTCGGCGTACCTCCACAGGGGGAAAGAGGCGAACCTCTTTCGCGCCTCTGGGAAGGTGATGTTCTCAGTTACCTTCACATTAATAATCGCCTTCTCCTGCTTAAACTTCTCGCACGTTCGAGAGTAGGCGGCATGGGGTCCCTGGCAGTTGGCGCAGGTGAGGGTTGATGATGGACAATTATCAGATGGATGATCGTGCTGAGCGCACTTTGCGCAGGTCAGACGACCACGGCAGGAGTTGGTTCCGTGCCCGAACCGCTGGCACTTAAAGCAGCGGCGCGGGTTCGGAATGTAAGGACGAATGGAGCATCGGATGAACCCTGCGTTGATATGGTCAGGAAGTGAGGAGCAGTTGAAGGTCAAGATGATATGTTTCGTGGGGATTACCTTATAATCTCTACGCATCGTGATGCGGCGCACGGCTGTGACACCCTGATCCTTTAGACCTTCCAGAATATCGGCATCTGTCTCGTTAAGAAGATCTGCCTCAGAGATCACACCCTGCGAGCTATTCAGGCTGCGGTGGGGTGTGACCCTGATGTCCAGATCGACCATTTTCGTCTGACCAAGAAGTGTGGTTGCCTGCTGTTGGTTTTTTACTTCAACAAGGACTTCACCTGTGCGTTGTTTTTTGGCGTTATAGGTTTTCCCAATGATTCCATCAAGGTATTTTGTAATCAAAAATACTGATTGTGAAGCAAGAGGGCGGGCTGTGTCAAGGGATTCGATAACAAGGAAACGAGAGTATTTGTCTGGCTTTGGGAAGCTCATGCTTGGAAGTTGAGGGAAAGATACTTCGGTGCGGCCCCTTTTCAGGGACCGATCACGTTTGGGGGGGGGTTTGAATTTTCCATACAGCATAGAAAAAAGCAGGGGACGAGGGTACTTTCTTCTCAAACCTTACCCTGATAGCCTGAGAGGTCCCGGAGCTCCCTGCCTGGTAAACAGACAGGGAGCCCATCCGCCGGAGCTTGACCTGGGCTCCGACGGCCACCGTTTGAGGCTTCTACCCTTCACCTTTAAACACATCACCACGGTAGGTTACAGTTTATGTTGGGGGCTCGGGGCACGCGGTGTCGCCAACACCGTCACCATAAATACTCAAGGTGCCCCGTGCGGGGTCGTCCTCCATGTGGTTACCCCTTTAGGCATGCACTGCTTCAGACAGGCGCAATGAGGCAACATACATGGCGACTCCACAAGCCACGATTTATTTTCCATTTAAAGCATTTATGCAGTTTCATGATGCTTTACGCGCCCGCTTGAAGACTTACTTGCCGCAACAGCTTGGCTTCGCTTCTAGGTTTATATCAGTTTGGACAAAACAAACAAATACAACGCGACAACATTCCTTTTGCGTCGCAGTGGTACTTGTATCTGTCGTATCTTCCCTACTTTGTCCACGTCTAGTTTGCGCCCTGTTTCCTTTTTTCTTCAGGTATGTACCAACTAGCTCAGCAACAACATTTGCGCCTCTATTTGTTGCAACTGCTTCGCCTTTCCAAGCGCGTAAGACGATAATAATACAGTAATGAGAGGAAGCAAGAACACCGCTAAGACAACCTCTATTTTTAGGTAAATATTACAAAAAAAGAAAAAAAACAGCATCTAGTTGGGAGTATGTGATAGTATGTAAATATATCCGTGATGGCCCGCTGTATCTGGCGGCGTGAGCCAAATGCGAGACGCCTGCTTTTTTTATTTCTGAACCAAAAACCTATTTCTGAACCCAAGTTCTCTAATGATGATGGTTGGATGTTTATGGCGCAAGGCCAACTGGGGCAAAGAGCGCCAAAACAATAGTCATATATGAGGGGTGAAACCTTAAACACTAAGTAAAATCAGTAAAAACAAAAGTGAAATCACAAAACGACAATGAGCATGGCTGGTGTATAGGGCCAGATTTCATAATGCGTGATAGGAAATGAGGTTTAAAAACTTGACGTCTGACAAGTACTCAAACACACGTTTAACGGAAAACATGGCATCGTCACCTAGAAACAGAGATGGATATAGGGGAATATGTTGTCTGTAGAGTTCTCTGAAGTGTTTGTGTCGTGTTGTGTGAAGTGCCTTGCATGTGATTAGTATGTGCACTACGGATAGGGCCTCTCCGCACCTGCTGCACTGGGGTCTAGGAGATCCCGTCAGCAGATACGAGTGCGTCGCATGCGTGTGCCCTATCCGCAGCCTACCCAAGGCGACTTCCGTGTGTCTGTTGTGTGAGTCAGATGTGTACCGGCCCAAGTGTGGCTTTATTACATGTAGTTTGTTGTCTGTCTGTTCGTCCCAGTGTGTTTGCCATGTTCTCCGCAGGTGTTGCCTTATGTGTGGCTTGAGGTCTGTGTAGGGTACCGTTGTAATGTCCACAGTGTTCCTGAGTGCAGCAGCAGCGGCCCTCTCGTCTTCCAACTCATTCCCAGCGATCCCTGCGTGTCCTGGGACCAAGCAGAGGACCAGCTCGTGCTTTTGTGCATACACGGACATGATAGTGCTGAATACAAGATTAACTATGTGGTTTTTGGGGGGCTTGTGCGACGACAGTGTGCGAACAACACTCAAAGAATCTGTATAAATGACGGAATTGGGAATTTGATTTTCAAGAATGTGTCGTACAATCAGTAAAATTCCATACGCTTCTGCTGAAAAAATTGATGTGTGCACGCTCATGGTTCTGGCTGCATTGAAATTAAGACCATGAGCAGCGCACGACACCATACTGGAGGTTTTAGAAGCGTCACTATAAAATTCTGCACATGTGTATTTACACTGCAAAGACAGAAAGTGCTGCAGTATTGCAGCTCGTGGTACACGATTTTTGTCAAGTCTCATAAAAGAAAGGTCGCACGACACAGAGCGAACTTGCCAAGGGGGTAAACTGTTAGAAAAGGATGACCTGTACACGTCTAAAAACGAAGCACTGAGATCCGAGGCTCGCTCTTTCACTCTAAGTGAAAAGGGCAGAGGAACGGATGGGCGATTTACAAAAAGCACAGATGCGGATGTGTCGTTAAAGACAGGATAAAAAGGATGGTTATTCAGCAAAGAAATTTTAAAAGCATAAAGTAAGTCCATGTACGTCCGTTGGTTCTCAAGCCTCCACTTATTACATTCGACATAAAGACTCTCGACAGGGCTAGTGCGAAAAGCACCCGACGCAAGCCGTAACCCCAAGTGTAGCACTGGGTCAAGCATTCACAACTCTGTTTTAGTCGCCGACCCATATACCACACTGCCATAGTCTAAACGAGACCCAACCAAAGCAGTATAGAGCCGTAGTAGGAGTTGTTTGTCGGAACCATACGATTGGTGGGAGAGAACCTTAAGTATATTCATTGTTTTGAGACATTTATTTTTAAGTTCCTTGATGTGGGGAATGAATGTGAGTTTGTGGTCAAACACAACACCTAAGAACTTGTGCTCCTTGTTCACAGGAAGCGACACTCCATTCAGAGTAATGTCTGGGTCCGGATGGACCCCGCGCTTCCTGGAGAACACAACGCAGGAGCTTTTGCAGGATCAATTTAAACCCATTCTTGTCTGCCCAGCCGGCAAGCTTCTTGACACCAAGCTGGACTTGACGTTCGCATATTGACATATTACATGATTTAAAAGATATTTGCACGTCGTCTACATACATAAAATAAGAGATTGTTGGTGGCAGTGCCTTTCCAAGAGAGTTCATCTTTACGATAAAGAGAGTGCAACTCAACACGCCACCTTGCGGCACGCCATTTTCTTGGACGTGAACCTTTGAGAGTGCAACACCGACTCTTACTCGAAACGTTCTGTCTGACAAGTAACTAACAAGAGCGTTCAACATGTTACCCGAAACACCGAATGACTTGAGGTCACTAAGGATCCTATAACGCCAAGCGGTGTCGTATGCCTTTTCAAGGTCGAAAAAGACAGTTAAACAATACTGCTTATGCGCGAAGGCATCCTTGATGTACGAGTCAAGAGCTACCAGTTGATCATTCGTCGATCGCCCCATCCTGAAGCCTGCCTGGCTGCTCTCGAGAAGACCGTTGTACTCAAGGAAGTACACGAGCCTGCGATTTACCATCTTCTCGAAGAGCTTGCACAGGCAGCTCGTCAGGGCAATAGGACGGTAACTTGAGGGAGACGACGGGTCCTTTCCCTCCTTCAGGACAGCTACAACTATAGCGTCCTTCCAAGAGTTTGGAATGTGCCCCGAAAGCCATATCTTGTTATATAGGTGTAAGAGTGTTAGAAGAGTGTCTGCATGCAGGTGTTGTATCTTTGTGTATGTGATGTTGTCTGGGCCTGGAGCTGAGGGTTTACACGTGCTCAAAGCAGCCCTCAGCTCATGCAGTGAAAACTCTGAGGAGGAGGAGTAGGAGGAATAAATGTTTATTCCACGAGCGCTGGTGCTGCTGTTAGGGCACCCGCCCGGTGGGGGGCGTCCCTAGTCCGGGATGCCCTGGGCTTGGCTGGCAGTCCAGGCCCTCTTCACCAGTATACGCTGGGTCCCAGGGTCTGGACTTTTCAGGCAGGCCACCCACTGCTCGTAAGAGGGGGAAGGGTTGGGGGGTAGGCCTGGGGTTTGTCCGCACTCCCATACTTGGTGGTAAAGCGTGCCCGGCAAGGGACAGAAATTGCAGGTGGCCGGGTATATGGTGGGGTAGATCGCGTGAAGGAGGGTGCGATGGGGATAGGAGTTCGTTTGTATCCTTCTCAGGCTGGTGGCTTCTTGTCTCGATAACTGGGGTTGTGGAGCCGGGAATGATGTTCTGCTTTGGCGATAGTGGGCCAGAATGTCTCCATATTTGACAAGAGGTTCTGTTTTGGGAGCGGCAGGCGATGTTTGTCCCTCGTAGATAATGGCCCGGTGTACGTGCGCGCGGGCAGCGGCATGGGCCGCCTCATTACCAGCGAGGGATGTGTGTCCGGGTACCCAGACGATTTCTATTTCAGGTAGATGACCCTTGGTTTCGAGGAGGCGGAGGGCGGTTTTGGAGATTCGTCCCCGTAGATAGCTGCGGCACGCTGCTTGCGAATCCGTAAGCACTATGATTGCGTCCTCGCTAGTCGTTGCGGCCAGAGCAATAGCCACTTCCTCTGCGCTTTCCGTCTGCGTTGTACGGACGGTAAGGCAGGTCACTTCTTGCGCTGTTGAATTGGTGACGCATACCGCGTGCGCTGGTCGCTGCAGATAAGGAGACGCGTCAGCGTACCTTGTGGTCGGATTTCGCCCATACGTTATGTCCATGGCCCTGGCTCGTGCGATTCTGCGAGCTTGATTGTAAATTGGGTGCATGTGGCGTGGTAGTGGCCTTACCCTGATGTTCTGTCGAATACGTAGGGGAATCCTAACCTTGTGGTCTTGTATTGGCGGCGTTTTATAGTGCAATCTTCTTAGGGTCGCACGTCCTGTTGGCGTTAATTTGAGGCGTTCTATTTGAGAGGTATGATGGGCTTCCTCTATCTCTTCCCAGGTACTGTGTAATCCAAGTTGAAGCAATTTCTTTGTCGATGTCTTGCAGGGCAACTCTGAGTTATAAGAAGATGTTGACCTATTGTTATCTAGTATAGGCTTCTTTTCGGCCGTTTGTTTGTGTTTCATGAAAGTGTTTGTGTAGTGTGCTGAACTGGACACGTGTTGGAAGTGTTGTGCGAGGGTGTCAGCCTGGTCTTCAAGTGTGTCCCCTGTTGTGCTGACCAGAGGCAGGCTGTGTGTTTGTTGTCCCTTGAGTTTACATATTCGTGTCCATACTTTCCTTGTGTCTGTGTCGGAGTTTATTGATTTTATGAATGTACGCCAGCTCTCTCGTTTTGCCTCACGGCGCACACGTTTTCCTAACGCCTTGGCCCGTTTGAACAAGAGGAGGTTTCCCGACGTGGGGTACCGACGAAGGATACCCCACGCCTTGTTCTGGGCCTCTCGCGCCCGCTTACAGTCCTCATTCCACCACGGCCTCCGCTGGTTGCGCGGTGCACCAGAGGCGTGGGGAATGGACTTTTCGGCGGCGTCGAGGATGTGCGCCGTGAGGAGTTGGGTAGCTTCTTCAACGTACAGGTGTCCTATGGATGTGTGGTGTAGTTTCGATGTCTCTGTAAATGTGTTCCAGTTAGCTCGAGCTTCATTGAACCTATTATGGGAAGATGAACTGCTTGGGCCTTTACCTATATATGTAAGGGAGGTGGGGACGTGGTCACTGCCATATGGGTCAGTTCCCACACCCCACTCGAGAAGAGGAAAGAGAACTGCAGAGCCAATAGCCAAGTCAAGACATGAGTATGTGTTCTGTCCTATGTTATGATATGTAGGCTGTTTAGTGTTGAAAAGGCATGCTCCAGAGGATGTAAGAAACCTCTCTATCAGGTGACCCCGGGCATCCGTACGAGAAGAGCCCCAAAGAGAATTGTGAGCATTAAGGTCGCCTGCTAGAATGTATGGTTCGGGCAGCTGGTCAACCAGTGCCTCGAAGTCAGAGCTCGAAAGTGCAAGATCAGGAGGAATATATATGGAGCATACCGTTATCAACCTATTAAAAATTATTGTGCGTATTGCTACAGCCTCAAGTACAGTGTTCAGAGTGACAGGGTGGCAGGCTAAGGATTTCCGGGCGACAATTGCCACGCCTCGTGAAGAGTGTGTGCAGCCAACCCTGTCCTTTCTGAAGACCATGCAACTATTCAAGAAATTTGTGTGCTTGGAATTCAAATGTGTTTCCTGAACACACATTACGATGATGATGATGATGGTTGCATTTTAATGGCGCAAGGCCAACTGGGGCAAAGAGCGCCAAAAAAAATGGTTAGCTACCACAGATTAAAGTCACACTAAAAGGGAATAGCACCAGAAGTAAAAACAAATAAAGACAATGAAGATGGCTGGTGTAGAGGGCCAGGTTGTGATTATGCATGATACGATATGAGATTCAGAAATCTGACTTCTGATAGATAATTAAAAACTCGTTTGACAGTAAACATTGGTTCATCGCCTAAGAAGTGCGATGGGTGGAGTGGGATGTGTTGTCCGTAGATTTCTGGAAAGTGTTTGCGTCGTATGGTGTGGAGTGCCTTGCATGTGATTAGTATGTGATCTACGGATAGGCCCTCTCCACACCTGCTGCACATGGGTCTCGGAGACCCAGTGAGCAAGTGTGAATGTGTTACATAAGTGTGGCCTATCCGTAGCCTGGCTAAGGCTACTTCCTTGTGTCTGTCTTGTTTGTCTGTTATGTATCTACCTAAGTGTGGCTTTATAGTGTAGAGTTTGTTCTCTGTTTGTGTGTCCCATGTTTCCTGCCAAGATTTACGCAAGGCTGTCCGTACCAGTGGCTTCAGGTCGAGGTAGGGAACACATGGTACATCTATGCTACTGCGGAGAGCAGCTACAGCGGCACTCTGGTCAGCAATTTCGTTCCCCAGAATGTCACTGTGACCTGGAACCCAGCAAACAATTATTTTCAGTTTCGAGTGATGAGCAAAGGGTAAAGCTTTAATTAGATGCTGGAGGACAATGTTTTTTGTAGGTCTGAAGCAATGTAAGGCTGTTACCACACTTAGAGAGTCTGTAAAGATAATGGAGTGTTCTGTTCTAATTTGTGTAATGTGTTGTACTGCTAATAAGATACCATATGCTTCGGCCGTAAAAATGCTGCTATTTCTGTGTAACGTCTTCGTACTGGTAAAGTTTGGGCCGTGTGCAGCGCATGCGACGCCTGAAGAAGACTTCGAAGCATCGGTGTAGAAAGTGGTGTGGGGGTATTTGTGTTGTAACTGAAGAAAGTGCTGTAGTATAAGTTCTCTAGGCGCATTTCGTTTGTTGATATGTTTAAAAGAAATATCACACGAAATTGCTGACCTCTCCCAAGGCGAAATGAGGTCAGCAATAGAACACTTCATGCTATCCTCAAATGAAATCCCTCGTTCCTCAGCGAGGGCTCTCACTCGGATAGAGAAAGGAGCGGGTATCGATGGCCGTGCTGCGAACAACGGATCGGATGAGGTGTTGGTTATGATAAAACTACATGGGTGGTTTTTTACAGAAGTCGTCTTAATAGCATACAGCAATGAAGTATACGAACGCTGGTGTTCAAGGCTCCACCTATCACACTCTGCATACAGGCTTTCAATGGGACTCGTCCGGAACGCTCCACATGCAAGACGGAGACCCAAGTGCAGCACTGGATCCAACATTTTCAGAGCCGTTTTACATGCGGACCCATAGACGACACTCCCGTAGTCCAACCATGAGCCAATAAGGCTGGTAAATACGCGGAGGGGTATTTGTTTGTCCGCTCCGTAGGAGCAATGCGAAAGAACCTTCAGAATATTCATGGTTTTCAGGCTCTTCTGTTTCAGGTGTTTTATATGAGGAATAAATGTCAGTTTTTCATCTAGCACCACGCCTAAAAATTTGTGTTCTTTTTTGAGAGGGATTGAGACAGCTTTAAGCTTAATATTAGGATCAGCATGGATTCCCCGCCTCCTTGAAAATACAACACAGGTACACTTCTCTGGATTAAGCCTAAATCCATTCCTGTCTGCCCAGTCAGCGAGTTTGTTGACACCAAGCTGGACTTGCCTCTCGCAAACGGACAGATTTCATGATTTGAAGGAGATTTGAACGTCGTCTACATATAGCGAGTAAGAAATGGTTGGTGGCAATCCTTTTCCCAGAGTGTTCATTTTTATAATAAACAGCGTGCAACTCAAAACGCCCCCTTGAGGCACACCGTTTTCCTGGACGTGAACTCGGGAATATCTATTGCCCACTCTCACACGAAAAGTTCTCTCCGACATGTAGCTTGCAAGAATATTTAACATGTTGCCTGACAAACCAAAAGACTTAAGGTCGCTAAGAATTCCATAGCGCCATGCAGTATCGTACGCTTTTTCAATATCGAAAAATACTGTCATACAATACTGTTTATGAATAAATGCATCTTTGATGTAGGATTCTAAGGCAACGAGTTGATCATGTGTAGATCGTCCTGCCCTGAAACCTGCCTTGCAGCTCTCGAGAAGTCCATTGTACTCCAGGAAGTACACAAGCCTTCGGTTAATCATCTTCCCGAAAAGCTTGCAAAGGCAGCTCGTCAGGGCAATGGGTCGATAGCTAGCGGGAAAGGAAGGATCCTTCCCCTCTTTCAGGAAAGCTACAACTATAGCCTCCCTCCAAGAGTTTGGAATGTGCCCCGAAAGCCAAATCTTGTTATATAGGTGGAGGAGTGTTAGAAGAGTGTCTGAGTGTAGGTGCTGTATCATTGTATATGTGATGTTGTCTGGGCCTGGAGCTGAGGGTTTACAGGTGCTCAGAGCGGCCCTCAGCTCATGAAGTGAAAACTCCGAGTTATAAGAGGAGGTTGACTTATCATTATCAAGTAAAGACTTCTTTTCAGCAAATAGTTTGTGTTTCATGAAAGTGCTAGTGTAGTGTGCTGAACTGGACACGTGTTGGAAGTGTTGTGCGAGTGTGTTAGCCTGGTCTTCCAGTGTGTCCCCTGTTGTACTAACCAGGGACAAGCTGTGTGTCTGTTGTCCTTTTAGTTTCCGTATTCGTGTCCAGACTTTGCGAGAGTCAGTGTAAGAGTTTATGGATGTTACGAATGAGCGCCAACTCTCTCGTTTTGCCTCACGGCGCACACGTTTTCCCATCGCCTTAGCCCTTTTGAACAATAAAAGGTTTCCCGACGTGGGGTACCGGCGCAGGATACCCCACGCCTTGTTCTGGGCCTCTCGCGCCCGCCTGCAGTCTTCATTCCACCACGGCCTCCTCTGGTTGCGCGGGGCACCAGAGGCATGGGGAATAGACTTTTCGGCGGCGTCGAGGATGTGTGCCGTGAGGAGTTGGGCGGCTTCATGTACGTGTAGGTGTGTTATAGATGTGTAGTGTAGTTTGGAGATTTCTGTAAATGTATTCCAGTTTGCTTTTGCTTCATTGAACCTATTATGGAAAGTTGAACAGGTAGGGCCTTTGTCAATGTATGTTAATGAAGTAGGGAAGTGGTCACTACCGTATGGATTCGTGTCCACGCCCCATTCAAGAAATGGAAGAAGTACTGCCGATCCTATAGTCAGGTCAAGGTGTGAGTAGGTGTTGTGTCCTATATTATAATATGTTGGCTGTTTCTTGTTGAAAAGGCATGCTCCCGACGATGTTAAGAATTTCTCAATGAGGCGACCCCGGGCATCGGTGCGGGAAGAGCCCCAAAGAGAATTATGCGCATTCAGGTCGCCTATCAAGATGTAAGGTTCGGGCAACTGATCTACCAGCCCTTCGAAATCCGAGCTCGAGAGCTGGAAGTCAGGCGGTATATAAAGGGAGCACACTGTTATTAATCTATAAAATATTATTGAACGGATCGACACAGCTTCAAGGACAGTGTTTAAGGAGATGGTATTACATGCAATGCATTTTCGGGCAACAATAGCCACACCTCCCGAGGAGTGTGTGCATCCATCTCTGTCTTTTCTAAATACCATATAATTATTCAGAAAGTTTGCCTTTTTGCTGCTCAGATGAGTTTCCTGCAGGCACATTATACTTGGCTGCTTGGTGTGCAGTATCTGATATATATCGTCAAGATTTTTGATGAGGCTTCTACAGTTCCATTGTATAATATTTTCCCTTCCCATTATTTGCAAAAGTGACTAGAAATGTGTGAGAATGAGTGTTTACGTATTGTCTTTCGGGGCTGTGACTCTTGGTTTTTTGGGCTTATCGGATGGTTTGGACGATGGTGCCCGTTCCTTCCGCTGCACTGCAGGCAGATAGGGTCCAACGTCCATGTCTTCGTCCGACGTCCTCGGAGTGCCCAACGGATTGGGCTCCTTGGACGTGACACCCTTGTGGGTGCTCTTTTCTACAACCGCCGCCACCGATGGCATCGGCACTGCCAGAAGTGCCACAGGCGGTGCGGCAGGGGCGGGAGCTGCTGCGCGGTCCCCCATCTCCACCTCCATATCCGTACCCTCACTTGAGCTTTGGACAGGTCGAGAAGAAATGGTGGAAGCAGCAACACCCCCAACTAACTCAGTTGCCACCACAGCAGCTGGTGACTGAACAAGCGCTGTGGTGACGGGTTGGGCTGTCGGAGACAACCCAGTGAGGGGCTGGGGTGGGACCAGATCAGACTCACTGAACTGGGTCGCCACCGAGACCAGACGCCGCTCTGCCCCCCGGCGAGCCGCGTCGGCGTACCTTGGAGCAGCAAAGCAGGCAAACCTTTTGCGTGCTTCCGTGTACGAGATGTTTTCGGTTATCTTCAAGTTAATGATGCGTTTCTCTAGTTTGAACCTTTCACAGGTACGCGAGTACGCTGCATGGGGTCCTTCACAATTTGGGCATTTCATGCTACTGGCTTTACAATTGTCTGTAGGGTGGTCGTGATCAGAACATTTGGCACTTGTCAGTTTCCCCCGACACTGTAAAGTGCCGTGCCCATAGCGCTGGCACTTGTAGCACCGACGCGGATTGGGAACATAGGGACGGACTTCACAACGGATGAAGCCGGCATTTACATATTGAGGGAGGTTGCAACGGTCGAAAGTGAGAATTACATGCTTTGTTTTTATTTCCTGGTTGTCTGTGCGGATGGTGATTCGTCTGACTGCAGTAACGCCTTGTCAAATTCAAATGTGTTTCCAGAACACACATTACACTTGGCTGATTAGCATGCAGTATTTCGTATACATCGTCAATATTTTTAAGAAGCCCTCTACAGTTCCATTGAATTATGTTTTCTCTTCCCATTATTTAGTGTGAGAGCTACAGGAGTGTGTGTGTTTATGTGTCGTCTTTCGGGGCTGTGACTCTCGCCTTTTTTGGCTTGTCGGGAGGCTTTGGCGTCGGGACGCGTTCCTTGCGGTGCACCGCTGGCAAGAACGCCCCGACATCCATCTCGTCGTCGGATGTCCGAAGGGTGCCCGACGGACCGGGCCCCCCGGACTTGGCCCCCCCTCGGGAGTCCGTCGTTTGAGCCGCCACCGCCGAGGGCGTCCGGGGCGCCAGAGGTGGCACGGGCGGTGCGGTGGCGGTGGGAGGCGGTGCGGGGCCCGTGGTGTCCATCACCTCGGTACCCTCCAACGGACTGGCGGATGGGGAGACAGAGGCGGGAGCGGCACCGGTCCCGACGGAAGATGTTGCCACCACAACGGCTGCTGCCTCAGCAAGCGGCGTGGTGGCTGGTTGGGCTGCCAGAGGCAACCCAGGGGGGGGCGGGGGAGGGACCAGATCAGACTCGCTGAACTGGGTCCCTGTGGAAACCAGACGCCGCCCCGCCCCCCGGCGAGCTGCGTCGCCGTACCTCCCCAGGGGAAAAGAGGCGAACCTCTTTCGCGCCTCGGGGAAGGTGATGTTTTCTGTTACCTTTATGTTAATGATTTTTTTCTCTAGTTGAAACTTTTCACAAGCGCGAGAGTATGCTGCATGTGGACCCTTGCAATTCGGGCAGGTAAGGTTGGTTGCAGTGCAGTTGTCGGATAGATGATCATGCTGGCCACATTTGGCACATGTTGTTCTGCCACGACAGGAGTTGGTACCATGCCCGAACCTCTGGCACTGGAACAGCGCCGCGGGTTCGAGATGTATGGCCGGACAGAACAACGGATGAAACCTGCGTTGATATGCTCGGGCAGTGTGCAGCGGTCGAAAGTCAGGATCAGATGTTTGGTGGCTATTTCTTTGTTCTCTCTCCTGATGACGATGCGCCTTACTGCTGTCACGCCTTGTTCTTTTAGGCCTTCGAGCAGATCAGTCTCTGTCTCGGTTAGGAGATCTGCCTCAGAGATCACACCTTGACAACTGTTGAGGCTGCGGTGGGGTGTGACCCTGATCTCCAGATCTGCCATGCGGGTTTGTTTCAGGAGGATTGTGCATTTCTGCTGGGTTTTAATTTCAACTAGCACTTCACCAGTTCTGAGCTTTTTGGCGTCATATGTTTTGCCGATGATACCTTCAAGGTATTTAGAAACAAGAAATACTGATTGAGAGGAAACCGGCTTCGATTTGTGCACAGATTCGATTATCAAAAAACGAGGGTAGTTATAGAAGGCAAAGAAGGAAACGATACTTCGGTGCGGCCCCTTTTAGGGGGCCGATCACGTCTGGGGGGGGGGGGTTTGATTTATCCATATGGCATAGGAAAAAGCAGGGAGACGGGGGTACTTTCTTCTTTGACCTTACCCTGGTAGCCAAAGAGGTCCCGGAGCTCCCTGCCTGGTAAACAGACAGGGAGCTCATCCGCCGGAGCTTGACCTGGGCTCCGACGGCCACCGTTTGAGGCTTCTACCCTTCACCTTTAAACACATCACCACGGTAGGTTACAGTTTATGTTGGGGGCTCGGGGTCCGCGGTGTCGCCAACACCGTCACCATGAATACTCAAGGTGCCCCGTGCGGGGACCCAAGTTCTCGAACACAGCATTTCTATACAACGTAATATTTATTAACCGCGGCTTTTTTGGCAGCAATACTTTTAACAAAGCTCAATATGGGTAGCCACAAAGTCGTTGCCGGCCACGCCATGCCGAACTTCCGGCAGAACAACACACTATGGCTAGAGGGTACTATGGCGGCACCCATAGAGACATGAAGCACTTTCGCAGAATCACGTTGACACAAGCGCCAAAAACCGCTCTAGGTAAGCTATCGAGAAACGCTGTGGCAGTAGGGCTGGAAAAATTCCCAAATGTACCGGCTTTGTTATGACGGGTGTTTACGGTTTTCAAAAACCTTGCGCGAGACTTCGGTGCAGCGACATAGCGGGGAGTTCGAGGCAATGACAATTTACACAAAGGAGTCTTAAGTTAAACCACATTGATTGCGCTTGAAACCACATATGCGTTATGTAAGGATGCGCCTATAAAATATAGGTTGTTTTGCTTTACCACTAGTAGTGACCAGGTTTGCTGTCACAGGCATTCCTAGCGGGCAGTGTGGGAAAACCGCTTTCGTTCTCACTGTCGTAAAACATTTCGTTTAAATTTGAGCGTTAAGCTTTGTTATAAAACTTGACGAAAATCGGGTACCGCGAGCTACAATACTGAAGCACTTTCTGTCTCTGCAGTTTCAATACTCAAGTGCCGAATTTTGCAGCGACGCTTCTAAATCCTCCAGTATGGTATTCTGCGCTGCTCATGGTGCGAATTTCAATGCAGCCAGAACCATGAGCGTACACACAACCATTTTTTCAGCAGAAGCATATGGAATTTTACTCATCGTACAGCACATTCTTGAAAAACAAATTCCCAATTCCGTCATCTATACAAATCTTGAGTGTTGTTCGCGCACTACGCACAAGCCCCCCAAAAACCACATAGTTATCCTTGTGTTCAACGCCATATGTCTATCTATGCGGAAAAGCGTGAGCTGTTTCTCGGCTAGGTCCCAGGACACACTGGGATCGCTGGCAACGAGTTGGCAGACGAGAGGGCCTCTGCTGCTGCACTCGGGAACACTGGAGACATAGCAGCGGTACCATATACACACCTCAAGCCACACATAAGACAACACTTGCGCAAAATATGGCAAACACACTGGAATGAAAAGACAACAAACTACATGTAATGAAGCCACACCTGGAACAATATGCCACTGGCACACACAACAGACACACGGAAGTCGCCTTGGCCAGGCTACGGATAGGGCACACCCATGCAACGCACGCGTATCTCCTCACGGGATCTCCAAGACCCCAGTGCAGCAAGTGCGGAGAGGCCCTATCCGTAGTTCGCATACTCATTCAATGCAAGCAGAAAACTTTATTGTAAAGTCAGCAAGGCACTCGACACCACACGACGCAAACATTTTCCTGAACTGTACAGACAACACATCCCGCTGCACCCATCACACTTCGCCGACAACCCAATGTTTTCTAACAAGCGTGTTTTTCAGTTTTTATCAGACATCAAGTTTGTACAGCTTCTTTCATATCATGCATAATCACACTGGCCCTATACACCAGCCATCTTCATACATTCGCCTCTTTTGTTTTTACTCAGACCATTTAGTAGTTAATTGCACATCTGTCCTCAGCAAATAACTGTCTTTGGCGCTCTTTGCCCTTGTCGGCCGTGCCGCATTAAACTGAAACCAGCATCATAAGCTTTTGCCGAAGTTAAATTGTTTTTGGCCGGAAAGCTTTCGCATGAATGGCACAGAAAAGTTCCACAAATACTGTACAATAGTGCCTTTAGCGCCACGTGATCAGCCAGTGGAAATTAGTCGGCCTTATCGCGCGAGCTGCCGGTGAAGCATGCAACCTGGTCATTTGCGGCGACACTAGAGTACCGTCAATCAGAGCACGTTACAAATAAGCCTCGAGAAGGGCACGGTATATGACGTAATAAGCTGTGACCTATAATTTATATGGCCTCGTTTTGAACTTCCGCTTTCAGAGTGTACACCAACAGAATAAAATATTTATGAAAGTTTGATTCCTCGTCACGCAAGCATAACTCGTCCGAGTCAAACAAGGGACAGATATTAATCGACATCATTCGAAGCTGAGAGCAATGCACCGAGACGATGCTGTTAGCCTACCCACAACTATCGTGTCTCAACTTACCATTTCATGAGATGGAGCCAGGTAACAAGCCTTAGCTTTGACCCAAGGTGTGATTTTGTAGGCTTCTATGCGGCACATTGGTTCTGCGTTTCCAGAAAAGAAAAAGTTAGATTTCGCCTCTCCATCTTCTTGGCTTACGATGAAGACGAAATAATGAGGTTCTTTTGAGGCTCGAGCCGAGAGGACGACCTCGACTCGCAACGATGACCGACGTCCGATGCTTGAAGCAGGCGAGAG
Organism: Haemaphysalis longicornis; assembly: GCF_048455015.1. Taxonomy (NCBI): domain Eukaryota; kingdom Metazoa; phylum Arthropoda; class Arachnida; order Ixodida; family Ixodidae; genus Haemaphysalis; species Haemaphysalis longicornis. The sequence goes on along the minus strand of NW_027526225.1, from coordinate 93,770,614 downwards.
AGGAGGACTGCTTTTCTTGCTGGATGTTAAGTTTATTTACATCATTTGCATTACTTCATGTATTTACGTCTGGACAGAGTGACGGTTACTTTGTCACTCTGCCCCCAGCATCCTGTTCGGCCATGATTTATTCTGTACAAGATCCCCACGCCCGGCCGACCCTGGACAACACCCGACACTCTGGTTTTCATCCCAAATACAACGCGTGAAAGAGCGAAAAACCTTTTCAACAGGATTCATTTGTACCATGGATTGGCCACCCGAACCAACCAATCCTAAACATGTTCCCACCTGCGGTCACATGACCCAAAACACTCTCGCATGCACTCATTGTACGCTTCCCGTGCACCTTATAAAATGTTCAGTGAGCCCTACGAGAACAAGAAAAGGCTGAACGAAACCTTGAGCAAATTGCTTCCCGAAGCTAATCAGCAGCTGACTATGCGCATTGGTGAGCAAGAACAATCCCATTCACTGAAGGCAAAAGCTGCCTTCAGATCGTCCAAGGTATAGGAAACGAGGTTGGCTGTCCTATCATTGTTTCGGACATTGACGTTGTGCACCGCGTCCCTGCAACAAACGAGACAACCCACATCATTGCTAGGTTTTGCTCACGGTCAAAAAAGCAGAGTTTGCTAGCAAAGCGAGGAAGCCCAGGATGACAACGTGCAAGATTGGTTACAGAAAACCCTCGGTTGAACCAGTATTTGTAAACGACCACCTTACACCCGAAAACAAGCCAGTGTTTGCGCAGGCACTCGCACTCAAAAAAGGAAAGGGCTGGAAGAATCTTTGCACCGACCGGTGCGCTATCAAGGCTAGGAACACTGATGACAGGAGTGTTCACCGCATCTCTAGCACGAATGATCTTGCGATCATTACGTGAACACGTGAGAAAATCTGAGCAAGCCTCTCAAAGCGGTAGGAGCCTTCACATGCACCGCAACTAAAGCACTTATAGCACAACAATCTCCCGCGTCGTCACTAAAACATTTTAACACCCACAGCCTCGGTAAACAGTACGATGAAATTCTTGACTTCATCTCTGCAATTGATCACAATTTTTCAATCATTTGTTTAGCAGAGACGTCTTTATCAGACAGTGAGGGCAATCTGTAGGCTTGCCAGGCTACACAACGGAGTATTGCAACCGCGATTCTCAGCGTGGCGGTGGGTCAGCCTTTCTTGCCAAATCTTCTGTGTAGTACAAACGTCATTCGGACACATCGTTTACAAACAGTCAATGTGAATCCGTACGGCGGGAATGGGACCACAATTCCAACCCATTGTATAATGCTAATACAATTGTGGCCTCAATTTACCAATCGCCCTCATCTTCCGATTCAGAATTTTGCTGTTAACTTGAAAAAATCCTATACTCGTTATGTTCCGAAATTAAAAATATAAAATGTGGTTACATGAACATAAATATTATTGATGCGAATCTCCAATCTTGCGCCGAATATGTGCGCTGCTTCTTAGGCTTTGGGCTTACTTCTGCAATAAATTCTCCAACTCGATGTGACTTGGCTGGTTTCAACACCTTAATTCATCATATCTTGACCAACATAACAACGTGCTACACAGCCTGGGTCATCGATTATGCATTTACAGATCACTACCCCATCTTTTTGCTCTTGGGCTTTCAAGACCTCCATCGGAACTTGGAGAGCACTAAATCATCCATTGACGCTTCGACATTCGTCGAAATGATCAAAGCCCTTGATAAGACTTTTGTTACAGAAGAAAGATGCGGGGGAAAAGCCTTTAATTTATTTTTTACTAAAATCGCCTTGTGCATTATCCAGTGCATGTCTGTTATCACAGGCACGAAGTGGTACCGTTCTCCGAGGAAGCCGCGGATCAGCAACGCGTTATTGCGATTGATTACGAAGAAAAATAAGTTTATTAAAGTAGTCAAAAGTCAATCCTGGAATAATGCCCTCAAATTGCGGTTGCGGATGTATTCCAATGTACTAGCCTCCCTACTAAAGCGTGCTAAGCGCCTCTACTATTAAAATGAAATATCCAAGAACAGAAATGTCTGCAGGAAAAATTGGCAGTTAATTACACAGTTTCAAAATAGCGATGACAACCAACCCTCTTTGAAGAAAATAACAAAAAACGTCAGCACCTGCACGAGTGGTAGTGATATAGCGAATCCGTTTAGTGACCATTTTGGTGATCCTGCTCACTCGCAAACAGATGTGTCCTTGATTCCTGTACCGGGTTGCGATCGGTCTATGTGTTCCCCACATCGGCAGATGAAGTTTTTCAACTCATTTCATCGCTAAAAACAACTGGTCCAGGGTTGGATTCCATTCATACTTCAAAACAAAAACTAGTACCAAGAAAGCTATCCCGCATTCTAGCAGAAATTATCAACAAACTGTTCAAAGAGGGCACGTTTAGGAATTCGCTTAAGAAAGGAGGAAAAACCCCCGTTTTTAAAAAAGGCAATTGTGAATGTATTGACGATTGCCGGCCCATATGCTTTTTACTATTATTTAGTAAAATAGTCGAAAAAAACTGTACTCAATACATATGTCTTACCTAACTAGATTCAATTTATTAACACTTTGATGCGCAGTGTTGCTCAGGAGCAACAACTCAAACAATATTTAGTTTTTTCTTTCGCACTTTGTAATTTTTTCGACATTTATCGCCATCTATCGACATACGAAGGATCCCAGAACTTTAAAAATTAAAGAAGATAGGGCAGCACGTACTTCTGTGTGCTAAGAAATATTGTTTACGCGTGTCAACTCGCATCGAGCCCGGTTGGCTAAATGGCATAGTGACAGCTAACCGAAATTGTTCAATTCTGTTGTTATTAAAAATGACAGCAATACAAACTTTAAGTTATTGTTTTCAATTGAACCACAAATCATGGTGACCAAGGCAGGTCTCTAGTTCAAGCGTTATATGTTCAGCCAGTGCCCATCTTATCGAACCATATTTTTTTCTGACTTCATATTTCTGATGGCCGGAAGTTCTTTTAGATCATAAAAAACCACACATGCTTAGGCATAATAATAAAGTTTTAGGCATGAAAGAGTTAACCACCGGTCAGTTTGCTTTTCAACCCGGTTATTCTACAGAGCTCGACCCGATTATTCTACAGGCGGCATGCACCGACCGTCAAACGGAAACTGATCCCGGTAGTATAGTGGCCATGGTGCACCAGGAGAAAACAAATCAGGGCCCACCTGTGCTTTCTCGGGGTTCGGCCGGGTCGCAGTGTTGCTGAGGTAGCAGCTCCTAGACCTGCTGCGGCGTTCTTGCCGAAGGGCTGTGACCATGATTCCGAAGCCTCGCACTGCCCTTCGATGAGCAGGCGCCCGCGAGGCCTCGGGTTGAGGTGTCGCCTCGTCGATGCTTGCAGTCTAGCTCGTAGTTGGTCTCAGCCCAACCTTGTGTTGAAGGAGTCTCTCAGGAACTCCCCACCAGCTCCAGCACACGGTCGTGGTAATTTTGTCGACCGTGCCAGTTAGATTTCGCCTCTCCATCTTCTTGGTGAATGGTGAACACCAAATAATGAGGTTCTTTTCATGCTCGAGCCGATAGGACAGTCTCGACTTGCTACGCTTACCGACGTCCGATGCTTGAAGCAGGTGAGGGAGGCATACTGCTTTTCTTGCTAGATATTAGGTTTATTTACACTATATGCATTACTCCAAGTATTTACATCAGGACAGAATGACGGTTACTTTGTCACTCTGGCCGCAGTGTCCTGTTCGGCCATGATCTATACTGATCTAGATCCCCTATCCGAACCGACCCCGGTGAGAACCCGACACTTTGGTATTGATCCCAAAAAACACGCCTCCAAAGGGGGCGTTCAAGACACAGCGAAATGCCTTTACAACATCATTAATATAGACCATGGATTCTCCACCAGAACAAACCAATCTTTAACATGTCCCCACCTGCGTTCACATGACCCACCACTCTCTCTATCATGCACTCATAGTACGTTTCCCGTGCACGTTATTGCAACCGGCAAGCAAATATAAGGCACCTGCCCCCTAAAGTCACTGACCGCGCTCTAAGCCTTACGCTTAGAGCGGTATTCATGCGGCTAACAACTTACAGTGTCCTCGCCTTTCCACCTCGCCTTTGCCGAACCCGAGCGCATGCAGCCCTTGACCTCTTACGCCGAGATCACGCAGCACTACAGGCTGTCGCGTCAGACACTCGCTCCCCCATACAAATCTCTACCCCGAGAGCACGAACGTCATTTCCGTGCTCTCCAGACTAATACATTCCCCCATCCTATCTAGCTTCTCCTTTTCGACCGACAGAACTCCCCGCTTTGCCGATTTTGCGGAGAAACCGGAACGCTACGCCATATGGTCGGAGGATGTGACCAATCTCCACTGATTCCTCCCAACCTGCAACTTTTCACTGTCGAGCTTTGGGAGAGTGCCTTGGCGAGCACCAGCCTGGACGACCAGCTTCGGCTGGCTCAAAGGGCTGTCGATGCTGCCCGCGCTCAAGGCAGCCTGGACTGAGGACGCCTCCTTCAAACTTCAGCACAATCCCCCCTGTTGATTTAAATAAACGTTTATTCTCTCTCTCCCCGTGGTGCTGGCACAATGAGGGAGTTGTGGGCCAATCCCTTCGCCAGACTAAGGAACGCCGCTGCCCGCAGCCTGAATAGCGGGAAGAGGTGCTCCAAACCCAGGCGAGCATTCCCGAGGCGAATGACCCATAAACAAACGGCACGTGCACCGGTTTCGCAAGATCTTCAAAAACCACGCCGCGCGCTTTTTCGACACCAAGAGACGGCATCCTTTCGCTTTCCGTCAGCTGCCAACCTTGACGAATGACCGAGCCATCTCCCAACATCGGCAAGCCATAACACCAGCCTGTGCGTTGTTCGAGAGGGAACCACGCGCCGAAACTGTTTTCATTGTTGTGTACCCCTCTGCCGTTCGCTGAGACCGCCCGGTCGAGCTGAACGCATACCAACACAACAGAGGTACTCGGGCTAAGCACCACCCTCTTCTGCCACGAAAAAACCCGCCCGCATCTCCCCAGGGGGGGAACTCGAGTAAATGCGTCGCATCTACTCGAGTCAAGCAAAGCGTCATGTTACAGTCACGTCAAGCTAAAGCCAAGCAAAGACGCCCTTGACTGAATTCCGAACGCGCGCTCCGCCGCTTATATACACACCGCCCGCGTTCGAGGGAGAGGAGTACGGGGGAGAGACGCGCATGCACACACTTCCGTACACAAGCGCGCCAACTTTCCACGCACCCACCACTCCGTTATCACGTGTACACGCCCTGCCGCTACCACCTCCCCTCGCGGGAACCCCTGTGTAGATGCGACGCATGGGCAGAGCGGCGAAGGGACCGCGTTTTATAGCGCGCATAACGTTGAGGGGACAGCGTAAGCCGGTCCCAGTCGATGACGACGTTGGCGTACTTGTAAAGCGGCGTGGACTCTAGGTGTTTGAGCCAAGCGCGGATGTTGCTTCGCCGGAGAACGGCACACCGGTTATATGCGCAGCGCGCCCGAAGGAGAGGAAACCGCGGTAGAGAGAGTACTGCACATGCGCCTGCCCCAGCGCGTCTGCCGCGGCTATGACGCAACGTGCCGCCGCTATGACGCAACACAATCCAACACAATCCACTTTAATCCAATCCAATCCAAATCCAATTCAATCAAAGCCAAGCCAAGCCAAGCCAAGTCAATCCAATCCAATGCAAGCCAATCCAATCGAATCCAATCCAATGCCCCTCGCGAGAGAGTGTTCGCTATCGCCTCGACGCGACGCGCATGCGCAGTGAGCGTGTGGACGACGCCGACGCCGACACAGGACATCGTGCGACTAACAAATGCTCTGCATTTAAAAAGGAAGGCACACAAAGCATGCACTCGGCGGCGCCGAACTTCGCGTCTCTGAAGCTGCATGAAAGGAACGCAGCAAGGCAGCTACAAGCGGAGGCAACGTCGATACATGAGCTACCGGTGGCTTTCCTTAATTAAATAAGGAGCCCGAACTTAAAATACCAAAATGTTCCGAGCGCACGTAAGTGTGCGCCTCGTAAGGAGTGACCGGCGTCGTCCAAGCTTGCGCGTGGGCTTGCGCCACGTGGGGAGTTCGGAAAATCAAAATACCTAGAAAAAATGTGAGAAATTCAGATAATTATTTACTAAAACGTAGCAGTCTCATGCCGCTTGTCTAGAGTGAGAGGCGCTTCCAGCTAGTTTTTTTAAATGCAGAGCATTTCAGTAACTCACGATGTCACCCGCGTTGACGTCCGTAGTCGTAGTCACCCCTCCCCCTACACAATGTAAAAAAAATACTATCCGGCGCCTGGTTTCGATCCCTCGACCCTGAGGGCGGAACGCAATGTACATGGTGCTCTACCCACTGCGCCACAAAGCCGACACAGAATGGCAGGCTACGAACGCGCCTTATATCTTTGACTCATTCAAACTACGTCAAGAAGCTGCTGATACAACGCATTCACTACCACCAACTCCCCAAACACTAAACGTTAACGCAATACACCCACCCTCTACGCGACGCATTTACTCGAGTCCCCCTCGCGGGGAGATGGGCCCAATTTTTTGTTTTCAAAATTCTGTGTGACCAGTTATTTTAGCTAGACCATCGAGAATACTCTGCCCAGCGTTCATCGTGCATTGATTGATTTGATTATGGGGTTTAACCCGTCCACGCTACACGGGCTCTGAGGCACGCCCTGGTGGAGGGCTCGGGATTAAATTTGACCACTGGGAACCTTTAACGTGCACCGAAAGCTCGAACACACCGGAGTTTTCTCTTCTTGACTCCATCAGAAAAGGGACCACCGCCGCGGGGAACGAACCCGCGCCGTTGAGTTCAGCAGCACAACGCCTTATCCACTGAGCCACCGTGGGGGGTCTTCGTCGTGTATTCAAGTATACGTGCTGTTCTTTTCGCCTGTTCACGTGCGTGCGCGCCTGAAGTACGGAGTACAGACGCCTAGTTCGCGAAGCCGGTGGCCACGGGTTCTAACAGGTGCTAACGCGGTCCGCTTTGGGAGAGCCGTGAAAGCCTGCTGGTAAAACGACCCTGGCCTGCTAGACATGGAGAATTTTCAGCGGCCCGTTCGGACATTCATGTGAGGTGCAGCTGCAGACGAGTCTCCGACGAGGGCAGTGGAGTTGCCAGCTCTGCTGTTTCTCTAGCCTATGTGCAGCTTTCCCGCTCGTGGCAGTCCTTGCAACGTTGATTAGTCTTTAGCTATTTTTCGAAATGAAAAATATTTTCGCAAAGCAAATATTGGAGGTGAAAACTTGCCTTCTTAAGAGTTTCATGTCTAGCAGGTTGCGTGACTAAACTCCAGAGTCATGGAAACTATCTCAAAGAAATGCATGGGGAATAAGATTTGACAGCAAATACACAATAAATATCCAGAATCCTGGAAACCTGTTTGAGAGTTTTAAGTGCGAATGCACTTCTTAAGCGAGCCTGAATCGTCCGCCGCCGTCGTCCGCATAGCAACAGCTGCGGGTGCGCGCGCTCCTCGTCTTCCCTAGCAACGGGGGGAGATGGGCGCGCGCTACTCTCCTCCTCCTCTCTCCGCTCAGTGACTGAGGGTGTTGGGCGCCTCCTCTCCACTTCGGGCGGGAGAGCTCTCGCTCGCGTAGCGGGCGCTCCGCATTCCGACGCGTGAGGGCGCTCGTGTAGCGGCCGCATGGCGCGGGAGGGTATTAGTCGAGCGCGCGCCGTCGTCGAGAGCGGTCGCTGGTCCTACATCTCGATAACGATGATGGCGGACCGGGCAACGGTACCAGCAATAACGAGTGAAATATCTTTCTTTGTAGTTGTGTGCGTGTGTGTAATCTCTCGACTACTCATTAAGATCACGATATCCACCGTAATCGCGCAATCAACAACCGTGCATTCGCACTTACACACTCTCCCCCTCGGGGAAGTGCGAGGGAATTTTTTTAACCCCCACGTTGAATTCTTGCTTTATGGCAATTATCACTTTCCTGAAAGGGTTTTTCTAGGTTCCTGAGCGGTCGGAATTTTGAGCGAAAATACTGGGGATGCTTGCACTACTTGTGGAAGCTGCGCTAATTTTTATCCATGGAGAGAATTTGGCCGATTGAGCTTTGATACCACAAGAAGACATGCATCTGAACCGCCAAGTCGCTGATCACCGCGACGTTTGCCCTCAATGGTTTCTAAAGACTTTTAATCGCAGTAATGTTACGGTTTTGTAGTATTTTTAATTCATTCCGTTATTATGGTTACTGAAATACGGAACGCAAAGTCACAGTACGTGGGAAGGTGCTCGCTGTATATGGAAACTCAGGCAGTCAACACAATAATTAAGACTCCAAAATGTGCCACTCGGCCACCCTGACGCTGCACGCTGAAAAAAAAAACGTTCGTCCGTTTTGTTGCGATTTATTTGAATAACCGAGTGCCCGGTGTTGAGTTCCGTCCTGCCCCAAAGAAGAAACCTGTGAAGAAAAGTGGAGGTCTGAAATTTTTCTCGTTTCAATTAGTGCTTCTGCTATAGAAATGGTAAAAAAGTGGTGTTATATAGACTCTGCCCCACCAGTCGAACAAAGTGACATTATTTATCGGCTATTCACAGCGTCTACCAAAATGTAGCTGACACAGAAACCAAAGTTCGTCTAAGTCTGCTGTACGGCAGCGGAGCTGCTATGCCGAAACTAAATCCTTCCTTTTCGGTGTGTGCGGCAACAGGCAGGTTCTCGTATTGCTATGATAATGCCTAACCTGCTATTATGTATCGACTAGAATACCGCCTCTGCCGACGTTTCGGAGCGCCCTTCATCGCTCTCCCGCATTTTGCAGATGCCCACGTATACGGTAACGTAGGAGCACACGAACAAGCTCGTGACTACAGCCAGGACAAACTGGTTGCCATCGTCCAAACGTGCATCGATTTTCATCGGCCGCACAAAAATTGGAAAGTGAGTTATTTCGCGGACGCTCGCGCCTTTAACGGCGGGAGCCGTCAACAGCAATTTTCAGTGTTTCTCCATGTCCGCACCGCACGTGCTGTCTTTGTCAAGAATTATTAGTCCAAATTCTTTCCCAAATAGAGGCTTGTCTAGCTTGTGATTCTTGAATGTTTTACCTCAGAAAGCTTGAGGACGCCCGTTGCTTTGTTACTGTCACAAAGTAATTCGTTTAACTTTCAACGTTATGCTCTTGCGCAGTTAAATTGTTTGTGGCCGGAAAATTTTGGCCCGCATGGTTCAGAAACGTTCCACAAAGACTGTACAATTGTGACTCTACAACAAGGCCAGGAGGCCACGTATGGCGCAGAACCGTGTGGTATAGAGGAAGACGAGCATCCAACTGTAGTCCCTCGGACAGCGGCGATGCTTAAGCAACGCCGGGAGGCAAAAAAGTGAAAAAAAGTTACTGTTGCGTACATCCTGGCTACCTTCATGTCTTACGCATTACCCTGAGCTTCCTTCATTTTTAGTTCTTCCGACGCCACTAAACCGCCTGGCGCTGATATTAATCGCCATTTCTCCACTGTATAGGCTTTTGCTGTACCAGCCATCGTTGTTATTTCGTCTTTGTCGCAGTCCCTTTGGCTCAGTCCTTGCAGATTCACACTGGTGGAAGTACGCACCTCGACGGTGTGCTCAAATAAGACTTTTTTTAGCGCTGAATATTTATTTGTCTTGGCTGGTGAAAGCGCCCACAGAGTTGGCGTAAACCGAACGCGCATCCCCCGTATATCGTACGCAAAAGACTGTCCACAGCTCCTGATTCTTCAGTAAAGTGTTCCATGGCGTTCCACGCGTTTGATAACGCAGGTTCACCCGAAAGAATAAAACCCCGCCAAAATATTCAGCGTGCTTTGTTCTATAGCATGGAACAGAAAATATTTACACGAATAAGCACTGGGCGTGCACTGTTTCATATAGTGCACTAAAATAAGGAAAAACAGGAAGAAAAACACAGCGCGTGGTCAATTCCCATTGATATACGATGCATTGTACGTGTATTAACATTATGACCCATGGAAAAACTACTGGGCGAAAGTTGAAAAAAAATTGCATATAATATTAGGACCACTCAAGAAAACTCTCAACAAAAGTTCACAAAAAACTATTTATTTCCTGAGAAGTTATGATGCCGTACTTGATCTAGTACAATGGGCGGTTGCAGAGTCATTTCGACCGGCATTGCTCCGACGGTCTCTACTTGCCTTCATGAAATTCTTTGAAGCATCCTCGCTCCAGGCACAAAGTACATTGGCACTTTTCGCATTCCCACATGGCTCGCATATGGCAAACTTTGCATCTGAGCTGCTTTCCCAGATTCCTGGGGTAGTGCCCTCTGGGGTAAAAAATGATGTCATTTGGGACGCTTGCAGGTGTTCGTCTTTTGCTCCGGTTTTCAACACTTAGGCGTAGGAGGTGGCGAGTCAGCAGTCTAGTGAAAGTTAGAAGGTCCAGTCTGTTTTCAGACGACATTTGGTGAATCCTCCACGCATTCACCACGGAAATGTTTAGCATCTGGGTGAACAATACCTACCACCACTTCTTAGAGCGAATGCCGATCCTGTAGTTGTTGGCGGTCTGATCGAGAAGGTCCACGCCTCCCATTCCATTATTGTAAGTGCCGAAAACGCTTGGCTGGGCTACCTTTACTTTTTCTTTTTTCGAAGAAGACCACCGCCTTACTGCCCCAATGGGCTCAACTGAGTCATAATTCGTCGCCATTGTCACGACGCTGCTGTCACGCCACTTTACGAGGAGCACTTCATTTTGAGTGTCAAAGCAGCTAGCGAAGTAGCCCCTATCTCGCTTTTCCATCTCTTTCTTCGCTGGCAAGGGCGCATTCTTGAGGCGGTTCTCGCGGATAGTGCCGGTCGCTCTGAAACCCTTCATTCTAAGAGTCGCTAGCAGGTTGATTCCGTTGAAAAAATTGTCGAAGTAAAGGATGTGGTCCGAAGGGATAGAAATCTTCTCGCAAAACGAAAGCACTACTCGGCTGCCAAGGGGCAAGTTTTCAAAGATCGACGACTTTCCGCAATAGGTGTCGAAGGCGTAGCAAAAGCCGTCTGAACTGCAGAGCATCCAGTTTTTATAGCCAAATCGTATTGGCTTGCCCCGAATAAACTGCTTGCACGGGTGATGTCCAAAATATTTTACCATTGATTCGTCTATGGAAAGGTTTCTGTGAAAAACCCCGTGCTGCTGGAACCGTTTGTTTAGTAAATCCATGAGCGGCCGGAGTTTATACATCCTGTCGGTTGTTCCAACAATAGCGTTGTTGTCAGCAAAATGCAAGAATCTCTTGATATCCAAGAACCTCGTCCTGGGCATGCACCGAAACACACAAGGAACGCCAACATCTTCGTCAAGAGACCAGTACATCCTCTTACTTGGCAATCTGTGGTAGCCGCTCAGAAGAAGAATACCAAGGAATTTCTTTAGGTCATCCGTGCCCAAAGAAAAGCCGTGCTCATTTTTTTGTTTCGCGTATGTCCCTGACTGAACTATTATTTGGTTGAGGACGTCCTCATCAAAAATCGTGAAAAATATCTCACTCGGCGATTTTCCTTCAAATTTGGTCTTCAAACTGCTTATGCGGTCTTCAGTTCCGTTCGTGGGCGCAGGCCAAGAGTATTGAGGCGCACTTTGTTGCCATTTGGGGTCGGTCCCATTCCTCGCCTTTTTAGGAGCACTTTGAGCATGTGGTGGAGGATCTGCAGGAAGCCCGTGCACCTCGAGCGAAACTAGAAAATAAATGAAGCTCTACAACTGTACGAAAAATTTTGAAATCGATGTTGCAAGATTAGTAGCACTCACCGCATACATCATTCACTCCACGGTCTTCATTGCAATCGTCATCTCCCTCTTCTTCATCGGTTTCTGCAGCAGGCTAAGGGGGCACGATCACCAAGTCAACATCATTATCTGCCTCTTCTGCATTGTCAAGCTCTTCTAGAGCTTCTCGAAGTCGGCAGAACTTTTTCGGGCCAAAGAAAAAGTCAGCCTCCATGGCGCAAACCGTCTGCAACGGGATATTAGTGTAGCACACGTAAGCGCCCATTGTACTATATCAAGTACACCGAGCTTCAAGCCATCATAACTTGTTATTATCACCAAACATCGCCAACAAAATTATACGCGTGCCGATGACCCATTTTCACAAACAACCCACACAAATATTGAATCTCACAGAGCCCGCTGAAAAACTTTAAAAAATAAAAAGCGCGCACTTACGGACCTGGCGAGGCGGCGTCCAGTTTCCTGGAGTTCGGCGGGAAAAATCTCCTAGTGGGAGGAATGGATAGATGACAACCGACACAGGGGCGGTAAAGACACTCCCTGGTGGCAGCAATGTGAACTCAATTTTAAAATATATTCGCCCCGATGACAGAAAAAAAAATGTTATTCACTGTACTTGATTAAGTACGCTGGGTGTTAATGGGTTAAAAAAATACCAGCGTGCACCAGAAATATCTCGCGCAGTGTTAGTTGGCCTTCTGCGTATGTGGAGGTAGTATAGCGGCAACATGAGTAGTGCTTCTTAAAAGAGTAGCGTCAGTGAGCTGATGCCACGCTTGTAGGTTCTGACTTGGAAGGAGCATTTGCGACAGGGAGGACACGCTGCTAAGCTTCTGTGTCCCTTTTTCAAAAACCTGGTGGCCTGCGCTCACGCCTGAAGTGAATCTTCGTCGCGTCGCCGAGGAGCCCTTGACATGCTGACACTCCCTTTTCCAGTGGCCCTGACTGCCTTGTTCGTCGTCAGACTGCCCGACTCCGCGTGAAACCTGTGTCGGCCCACTGCGCAGACATCTGCGCGTCTGAAGTCGGGAAGGCAATCTGCAGCTCCCGGAAACACAAAGCCACGGCCCCAGCGTTCACGCATCAATTCGCAGAAGAAATAGCGATGGAGAGGACACGCTGCTAAGCTTCTGTGCCCCTCTGCAGGTTGGTGAAATTTTCTAGGTGTATTGCATCTAAGACCTTTTCCGCAACTGCTGATGCCCTTGGTTCAGTGTGCAATGTGCTACAAAGCCGAACTAGGTAAAGAAGTCGATGAACTTCTTTGATGGATGATGATGATGATGGTTGGATGTTTATGGCGCAATGCCAACTGGGGCAAAGAGCGCCAAAACAATAGTCATATGAGGGGTGAAACCTTAAACACTAAGTAAAGTCAGTAAAAACAAAAGTGAAATCACGAAACGACAATGAGCATGGCTGGTGTATAGGGCCAGATTTTATGATGCGTGATAGGAAATGAGGTTTAAAAACTTGACCTCAGATAAATACTCAAACACACGTTTCATTGAAACAATGGCATCGTCACCTAGAAAAACAATGGATGTAGGGGAACATGTTGTCTGTAGAGTTCTCTGAAGTGTTTGTGTCGTGTTGTGTGAAGTGCCTTGCATGTGATTAGTATGTGCACTACGGATAGGGCCTCTCCGCACCTGCTGCACTAAGGTCTAGAAGATCCCGTCAGCAGATACGAGTGCGTCGCATGGGTGTGCCCTATCCGCAGCCTACCCAAGGCGACTTCCGTGTGTCTGTTGCGTGAGTCAGCTGTGTACCGTCCCAAGTGTGGCTTTATTACATGTAGTTTGTTGTCTGTCTGTTCGTCCCAGTGTGTTTGCCATGTTCTGCGCAGGCGTTGTCTTATGTGTGGCTTGAGGTCTGTGTAGGGCACGGTTGTTATGTCTACAGTGTTCCTGAGTGCAGCAGCAGCAGCCCTCTCGTCTGCCATCTCATTCCCAGCGATCCCAGCGTGTCCTGGAACCCAGCAGAGGAGCAGCTGATGCTTCTTTGCATACACAGACATGATAGTGTTAAATACAAGATTAACTATGTGGTTTTTGGGGGCTATATGCGATGACAGTGCGAGAACAACACTCAAGGAATCTGTGTAGATGATAGACTTTGGAATTTGATTTTCAAGTATGTGTCGTACAATCAGTAAAATTCCATACGCTTCTGCTGAAAAAACTGTTGTGTGCACGCTCATGGTTCTGGCTGCATTGAAATTTGGACCATGAGCAGCGCACGACACCATAGTGGAGGTTTTAGAAGCGTCATTATAAAATTCTGCACATGTGTATTTAAACTGCAAAGACAGAAAGTGTTGCAGTATTGCAGCTCGTGGTACCCGATTTTTGTCAAGTGTAATAAAAGAAAGGTCGCACGACACAGGACGAACTTGCCAAGGTGGTAAACTGTTTGAAAAGGATGACCTGTACACATCTAAAAACGAAGCACTGAGATCCGAGGCTCACTCTTTCACTCTAAGTGAAAAGGGCAGAGGAACGGATGGGCGCTTTACAAAGAGCAGAGATGTTGATGTATCGTTAAAGACAGGATAAAAAGGATGAATATTCAGCGATGAAATTTTAAAAGCATAAAGCAAGTCCATGTATGTTCGTTGGTTCTCAAGGCTCCACTTATTACACTCAACATAAAGACTCTCAGCAGGGCTAGTGCGAAAAGCACCCGACGAAAGACGAAAGCCCAAGTGTAGCACTGGGTCAAGAATTCGCAAGGATGTCTTAGTCGCCGACCCATACACCACACTGCCATAGTCCAAACGAGACCCAACCAAAGCAGTATACAAGCGAAGCAAGAGTTCTTTGTCGGAACCATAGGATTGGTGGGAGAGAACCTTAAGTATATTCATTGTTTTGAGACATTTATTTTTAAGTTCCTTGATGTGGGGAATAAATGTGAGTTTGTGATCAAACACCACACCTAAGAACATGTGCTCCTTGTTCACAGGAAGCGACACGCCATTAAGATGAATGTCTGGGTCCGGATGGACCCCACGCTTCCTGGAGAACACAACGCAGGAACTTTTTGCAGGATTCAATTTAAAACCATTCTTGTTTGCCCAGCCGGCAAGTTTCTTGACACCAAGCTGGACCTGACGTTCGCAGATTGACATATTACATGATTTATAGGATATCTGGACGTCATCTACATACATGGAATAAGAGGTTGTGGGTGGCAGTGCCTTACCAAGAGAGTTCATTTTTACTATGAAGAGAGTGCAGCTTAACACACCACCTTGTGGCACGCCATTTTCTTGCACGTGAACCCTTGAGAGTGCAACACCGACTCTCACTCGAAACGTTCTTTCTGACAGGTAACTGACTAGTGTTTTTAACATGTTACCCGAGACACCAAATGACTTCAGGTCACTGAGGATCCCGTAGCGCCAAGCGGTGTCGTAGGCCTTCTCGAGGTCGAAAAACACAGTTACGCAATACCGTTTATGCACGAAGGCATCCTTAATATACGATTCAAGAGCTACTAGTTGATCATTCGTGGATCGCCGTGCCCTGAAGCCTGCCTGGCAGCGCTCGAGAAGACCGTTGTACTCAAGGAAGTACACGAGCCTGCGATTTATCATCTTCTCGAAGGGCTTGCACAGGCAGCTCGTAAGGGCAACAGGACGGTAACTTGAGGGGGACGACGGGTCCTTTCCCTCCTTCAGGAAAGCTAAAACTATAGCCTCCTTCCAAGATTTTGTAATGTGCCCCGAAAGCCAAATCTTGTTATATAGGTGTAAGAGTGTTAGAAGAGTGTCTGCGTGCAGGTGTTGTATCATTGTGTATGTGATGTTGTCTGGGCCTGGAGCTTAGGGTTTACACGTGCTCAAAGCAGCCCTCAGCTCATGAAGTGTGAACTCAGAGTTATAAGAAGTGGCTGACCTGTCATTGTCATGTAAAGACTTCTTTTCGGCCATTTGTTTGTGTTTCATGAAAGTGTTTGTGTAGTGCGCTGAACTGGACACGTGTTGGAAGTGTTGTGCGAGTGTGTCAGCCTGGTCTTCGAGTGTGTCCCCTGTAGTGCTGACCAGAGGCAGGCTGTGTGTTTGTGGTCCCTTGAGTTTGCGTATTCTCGTCCATACTTTCTGTGTGTCTGTGTAGGAGTTTATGGATGTTATGAAGGAACGCCAACTCTCTCGTTTTGCCTCACGGCGCACGCGTTTTCCTAATGCCTTGGCCCGTTTGAACAAAATGAGGTTTCCCGACGTGGGGTACCGACGAAGGATACCCCACGCCTTGTTCTGGGCCTCTCGCGCCCGCCTACAGTCCGCATTCCACCACGGCCTCCGCTGGTTGCACGGGGCACCAGAGGCGTGGGGAATGGACTTTTCCGCGGCGTCGAGGATGTGCGCCGTGAGCAGTTGGGTAGCTTCTTCAACGTGTATGTGTCCTATGGATGTGTGGTGTAGTTTGGATGTCTCTGTAAATGTATTCCAGTTAGCTCTTGCTTCATTAAACCTTTTATGGGAAGATGGACTGCTCGG
Organism: Haemaphysalis longicornis; assembly: GCF_048455015.1. NCBI lineage: Eukaryota > Metazoa > Arthropoda > Arachnida > Ixodida > Ixodidae > Haemaphysalis > Haemaphysalis longicornis. Next base: position 93,754,308 of record NW_027526225.1, on the reverse strand, counting down.
GCCTGTACCTATATACGTTAATGAAGTGGGGAAATGGTCACTACCATATGGGTCTGTGCCCACACCCCAATCAAGACATGGAAACAGAATTGCAGAGCCAATACCCAGGTCAAGATGTGAGTATGTGTTATGACCTATGTTATGGTATGTAGGCTGTTTAGTGTTGAAAAGGCATGCTCCAGAGGATGTAAGAAACCTCTCTATCAGGCGACCCCGGGCATTCGTGCGAGAAGAGCCCCAAAGGGAATTGTGAGCATTAAGGTCGCCTGCTAGAATGTATGGTTCAGGCAGCTGTTCAACCAGCGCCTCGAAGTCAGAGCTCAAAAGTGTAACATCAGGAGGAATGTATATGGAGTATACCGTTATCAACCTATTAAAAATTATTGTGCGGACGGCTACAGCCTTAAGGACGGTGTTCAAGGTGACAGGGTGGCATGCTAAGGATTTGCGGGCGATTATGGCCACACCGCCAGAAGAGTGTGTGCAGCCATCCCTGTCTTTCCTGTATACGAGGTAACTATTCAAGATATTTGTGTGTTTAGAATTCAAATGTGTTTCCTGAACACACATTACACTTGGCTGATTGGTATGCAGAATCTCATACATGTCATCAAGATTATTCAGAAGGCCTCTGCAGTTCCATTGAACAATATTTTCTCTTCCCATTATTTAGTGTGAGAGCTACTGGAGTGTGTATGTTTATGTGTCGTCTTTCGGGGCTGTGACTCTTGGATTGGGCTTTTTGGGCGGCCTATCTGTTAGCTCGGACGTGGGAGGCCGCTCCTTGCGCTGCGTTGCAGGCAAGAACGGCACGACGTCCATCTCGTCGTCCGATGTCCTGGGTGTGCCCGTTGAACCGGGCCCCCCGGACTGGGCCCCCCTTCGGGGGCCCTTCCTTGGAGCCGTCACCGCCGCTGGTGTCGGAGGCACCAGAAGTGGTACGGGCGGTGCGGTGGCGGTGGGAGCCGGCGCGGGGCCCGTGCTGTCCATGGCACCCTCCAACGCACTGGAGGATGCGGAGGCAGGGACGGGAGCGGCACCGGTCCCGACGGAAGAGGTTGCCACCACAACCGCTGCTGGCACAGCGAGCGGAGTGGTGCCGGGCTGGGCTGCCTGAGGCACCCCAGGGGGTGCGGGGGCGGGACCAAGTCCGATTCGCTGTACTGGGTCCCCTCCGAGACCAGACGCCGCTCCGCCCCCCGGCGAGCCGCGTCGGCGTACCTGCCCAGGGGGAAAGAGGCGAACCTCTTTTGCGCCTTTGGGAAGGTGATGTTTTCGTTTACTTTCAAGGCAATGATCTGTTTTTCTTGTTTGAATTTTTCGCAGCTCCTGGAATAGGCAGCGTGCGGTCCCTGGCAGTTCGCACAGGTGAAGCTCTTGGATTCGCATTTGTCAGTTAGGTGATCGTGTGCTGCACATTTTGCGCACGTAGGTTTACCACGGCAAGAGGTTGTGCCGTGCCCAAACCGCTGACACTTGAAGCAGCGGCGTTGGTTTGGCACGTAGGGTCGGACCGGACATCTCATGAAGCCTGCGTTGACCGACTCAGGAAGTGTTGAGCGGTCAAATGTCAAGATTATGTGTTTAGTAGGTATTATTTGGTCGTTTCGGCGTATCGTGATTCGCCGCACTGCTGTCACGCCCTGATCGCGAAGGCCATCGAGCAGATCTGCTTCAGTCTCATTTATTAGATCTCTATCAGAGATGACGCCCTGGCAGCTATTCAGACTGCGATGGGGCGTGATCTTGATGTCAACATCGACCATGCGCGTTTGCTTCAAGAGGTTACAGGATTGTTGTTTGTTTTGCACTTCAATTAGGACTTCTCCGGTTGTGAGCTTTTTAGCCTTGTACGATTTGCCTACAAAGCTTTCAAGAAACTTGGAAATGAGAAAGACAGAATGGGAAGTGATGGATTTTGATTTATCTAGGGATTCCAGTACCAGGAAGCGCGAGAAATTATCGGGCTTTGGAATGGAGATCGAAGACCAAGGAGGAAAAGATACTTCGGTGCGGCCCCTTTTCAGGGACCGATCGCGTTTGGAGGGGGGGTTTGAAAATGCCATATGATACATTGGAAAGCAGGGAGACTGGGGTACTTTCTTCTTTGACCTTACCCTGGTAGTCAAAGAGGTCCCGGAGCTCCCTGCCTGGTAGACAGGCAGAGAGCCCATCGGCCGGAGCTTGACCAAGGCTCCGACTGCCACCGTTAGAGGTTTCTACCCTTCACCTTAAAAACACATCACCGCGGTAGCACACAGCTTATGTTGGGGGGCTCGGGGTCCGCGGTATCGCCAGTACCGTCACCAAGATTACTCAAGGTGCCCCGTGCGGGGATTTGGCGGGCTCGGGATTAAATTTGACCACTGGGAACCTTTAACGTGCACCGAAAGCTCGAACACACCGGAGTTTTCTCTTCTTGACTCCATCAGAAAAGCGGCCACCGCCGCGGGGAACGAACCCGCGCCGTTGAGTTCAGCAGCACAACGCCTTATCCACTGACCCACCGTGGCGGGTCTTCGTCGTGTATTCAAGTATACGTGCTGTTCTTTTCGCCAGTTCACGTGCGTGCGTGCCTGAAGTACGGAGTACAGACGCCTAGTTCGCGAAGCCGGTGGCCACGGGTTCTAACAGGTGCTAACGCGGTCCGCTTTGGGAGAGCCGTGAAAGCCTATTGGTAAAACGACCCTGGCCTGTAGACATGGAGAATTTTCAGCGGCCCGTTCGGACATTCATGTGAGGTGCAGCTGCAGACGAGTCTCCGACGAGGGCAGTGGGGTTGCCAGCTCTGCTGTTTCTCTAGCCTATGTGCAGCTTTCCCGCTCGTGGCAGTCCTTGCAACGTTGATTAGTCTTTAGCTATTTTTCGAAATGAAAAATATTTTCGCAAAGCAAATATTGGGGGTGAAAACTTGCCTTCTTAAGAGTTTCATGTCTAGCACGTTGCGTGACTAAACTCCAGAGTCATGGAAACTATTTCAAACAAATGCATGGGGAATAAGATTTGACAGCAAATGCGCAAGAAATATCCAGAATCCTGAAAACCTGTTTGAGAGTTTTAAGTGCTAATGCAGTTCTTAAGCGAGCCTGAATCGTCCGCCGCCGTCGTCCGCATAGCAACAGCTGCGGGTGCGCGCGCTCCTCGTCTTCCCTAGCAACGGGGGGAGATGGGCGCGCGCTACTCTCCTCCTCCTCTCTCCGCTCAGTGACTGAGGGTGTTGGGCGCCTCCTCTCCACTTCGGGCGGGAGAGCTCTCGCTCGCGTAGCGGGCGCTCCGCATTCCGACGCGTGAGGGCGCTCGTGTAGCGGCCGCGTGGCGCGGGAGGGTATTAGTCGAGCGCGCGCCATCGTCGAGAGCGGTCGCTGGTCCTGCATCTCGATAACGATGATGGCGGACCGGGCAACGGTACCAGCAATAACGAGTGAAATATCTTTCTTTGTAGTTGTGTGCGTGTGTGTAATCTCTCGACTACTCATTAAGATCACGATATCCACCGTAATTGCGCAATCAACAACCGTGCATTCGCACTTACACACTCTCCCCCTCGGGGAATTGCGAGGGAATTTTTTTAATCCCCACGTCGAATTCTTGCTTTATGGCAATTATCACTTTCCTGAAGGGGTTTTTCTAGGTTCCTGAGCGGTCGGAATTTTGAGCGAAAATATTGGGGATGCTCGCACTACTTGTGGAAGCTGCGCTAATTTTTATCCATGGAGAGAATTTGGCTGATTGAGCTTTGATACCACAAGAAGACATGCATCTGAACCGCCAAGTCGCTGATCTTCGCGACGATTGCCCTCAATGGTTTCTAAAGACTTTCAATCGCAGTAATGTTACGGTTTTCTAGTATTTTTTAATTCATTCCGTTAATATGGTTACTGAAATACGGAACGTAAAGTCACAGTACGTGGGAAGGTGCTCGCTGTATATGGAAACTCAGGCAGTCAACACAATTATTAAAAAGACTCCGAAATGTGCCACTCGGCCACCCTGACGCTGCACGCTGAAAAAAAAGCGTTCGTCCGTTTTGTTGCGATTTATTTGAATAACCGAGTGCCCGGTGTTGAGTTCCGTCCTGCCCCAAGAAGAAACCTGTGAAGAAAAGTGGGCGTCTGAAATTTTTCTCGTTTCAATTAGTGCTTCTGCTATAGAAATGGTAAAAAAGTGGTGTTATAAAGACTCTGCCCCACCAGTCGAACAAAGTGACATTATTTATCGGCTATTCACAGCGTCTACCAAAATGTGGCTGACACAGAAACCAAAGTTCGTCTAAGTCTGCTGTACGGCAGCGGAGCTGATATGCCGAAACTAAATCCTTCCTTTTCGGTGTGTGCGGCAACAGGCAGGTTCTCGTATTGCTATGATAATGCCTAACCTGCTATTATGAATCGACTAGAATACCGCCTCTGCCGACGTTTCGGAGCGCCCTTCATCGCTCTCCCGCATTTTGCAGATGCCCACGTATACGGTAACGTAGGAGCACACGGACAAGCTCGTGACTAGAGCCAGGACAAACTGGTTGCCATCGTCCAAACGTGCATCGATTTTCATCTGCCGCAGAAAAATTGGAAAGTGAGTTATTTCGCGGACGCTCGCGCCTTTAACGGCGGGAGCCGTCAACAGCAATTTTCAGTGTTTCTCCATGTCCGCACCGCACGTGCTGTCTTTGTCAAGAATTATTAGTCCAAATTCTTTCCCAAAAAGAGGCTTGTCTAGCTTGTGATTCTTGAATTTTTTACCTCAGAAAGCTTGAGGACGCCCGTTGCTTTGTTACTGTCACAAAGTAATTCGTTTAAATTTGAACGTTATGCTCTTGCGCAGTTAAACTGTTTGTGGCCGGAAAATGTTGGCCCGCATGGTTCAGAAACGTTCCACAAAGACTGTACAATTGTGACTCTACAACAAGGCCAGGAGGCCACGTATGGCGCAGAACCGTGTGGTATAGAGGAAGACGAGCATCCAACTGTAGTCCCTCGGACAGCGGCGATGCTTAAGCAACGCCGGGAGGCAAAAAAGTGAAAAAAAGTTAGTGTTGCGTACATCCTGGCTACCTTCAAGTCTTACGCATTAGCGTGAGCTTCCTTCATTTTTAGTTCTTCCGACACCACTAAACCGCCTGGCGCTGATATTAATCGCCATTTCTCCACTGTATAGGCTTTTGCTGGACCAGCCATCGTTGTTATTTCGTCTTTGTCGCGGTCCCTTTGGCTCAGTCCTTGCAGATTCACACTGGTGGAAGTACGCACCTCGACGGTGTGCTCAAATAAGAGTTTTTTTAGCGCTGAATATTTATTTGTCTTGGCTGGTGAAAGCGCCCACAGAGTTGGCGTAAACCGAACGCGCATCCCCCGGATATCGTACGCAAAAGACTGTCCACAGCTCCTGATTCTTCAGTAAAGTGTTCCATGTTGTTCCACGCGATTGATAATGCAGGTTCACCCGAAAGAATAAAACACCCCCAAAATATTCAGCGTGCTTTGTTCTATAGCATGGAACAGAAAATATTTACACGAATAAGCACTGGGCGTGCACTGTTTCATATAGTGCACTAAAATAAGGAAAAACAGGAAGAAACACACAGCGCGTGGTCAACTCCCATTGATATACGATGCATAGTACGTGTATTAAAAAAATACCAGCGTGCACCAGAAATATCTCGCGCAGTGTTAGTTGGCCTTCTGCGTATGTGGAGGTAGTATAGCGGCAACATGAGTAGTGCTTCTTAAAAGAGTAGCGTCAGTGAGTCTGATGCCACGCTTGTAGGTTATGACTTGGAAGCAGCATTTGCGACAGGGAGGACACGGTGCTAAGCTTCTGTGTCCCTTTTTCAAAAACCTGGTGGCCTGCGCTCACGCCTGAAGTAAATCTTCGTCGCGTCGCCGGGGAGCCCTTGACATGCTGACACTCCCTTTCCCAGTGGCCCTGACTGCCTTGATCGTCGTCAGACTGCCCGACTCCGCGTGAAACCTGTGTCGGCCCACTGCGCAGACATCTGCGCATCTGAAGTCAGGAAGGCGATCTGCAGCTCCCGGAAACACAAAGCCACGGCCCCAGCGTTCACGCATCAATTCGCAGAAGAAATAGCGATGGAGAGGACACGCTGCTAAGCTTCTGTGCCCCTCTGCAGGTTGGTGAAATTTTCTAGGTGTATTGCATCTAAGACCTTTTCCGCAACTGCTGATGCCCTTGGTTCAGTGTGCAATGTGCTACAAAGCCGAACTAGGTAAAGAAGTCGATGCACTTCTTTGAAGGATGATGATGATGATGGTTGGATGTTTATGGCGCAAGGCCAACTGGGGCAAAGAGCGCCAAAACAATAGACATATGAGGGGTGAAACCTTAAACACTAAGTAAAGTCAGTAAAAACAAAAGTGAAATCACGAAACGACAATGAGCATGGCTGGTGTATAGGGCCAGATTTCATGATGCGTGATAGGAAATGAGTTTTAAAAACTTTACCTCTGATAAATACTCAAGCACACGTTTCATAGAAACAATGGCATCGTCACCTAGAAAAAACAATGGAAGTAGGGGAACATGTTGTCTGTAGAGTTCTCTGAAGTGTTTGTGTCGTGTTCTGTGAAGTGCCTTGCATGTGATTAGTATGTGCACTACGGATAGGGCCTCTCCGCACCTGCTGCACTGGGGTCTAGAAGATCACGTCAGCAGATACGAGTGCGTCGCATGGGTGTGCCCTATCCGCAGCCTACCCAAGGCGACTTCCGTGTGTCTGTTGCGTGAGTCAGCTGTGTACCGTCCCAAGTGTGGCTATATTACATGTAGTTTGTTGTCTGTCTGTTCGTCCCAGTGTGTTTGCCATGTTCTGCGCAGGTGTTGTCTTATGTGTGGCTTGAGGTCTGTGTAGGGCACGGTTGTTATGTCTACAGTGTTCCTGAGTGCAGCAGCAGCAGCCCTCTCGTCTGCCAACTCATTCCCAGCGATCCCAGCGTGTCCTGGAACCGAGCAGAGGAGCAGCTGATGCTTCTTTTCATACGCAGACATGATAGTGTTAAATACAAGATTAACTATGTGGTTTTTGGGGGGTGTATGCGATGACAGTGCGCGAACAACACTCAAGGAATCTGTGTAGATGATAGACTTTGGAATTTGATTTTCAAGTATGTGTCGTACAATCAGTAAAATACCATACGCTTCTGCTGAAAAAATAGTTGTGTGCACGCTCATGGTTCTGGCTGCATTGAAATTTGGACCATGAGCAGCGCACGACACCATAGTGGAGGTTTTAGAAGCGTCACTATAAAATTCTGCACATGTGTATTTAAAGTGCAAAGACAGAAAGTGTTGCAGTATTGCAGCTCGTGGTACCCGATTTTTGTCAAGTGTAATAAAAGAAAGGTCGCACGACACAGGACGAACTTGCCAAGGTGGTAAACTGTTTGAAAAGGATGACCTGTACACATCTAAAAACGAAGCACTGAGATCCGAGGCTCACTCTTTCACTCTAAGTGAAAAGGGCAGAGGAACGGATGGGCGCTTTACAAAGAGCAGAGATGTTGATGTATCGTTAAAGACAGGATAAAAAGGATGAATATTCAGCGATGAAATTTTAAAAGCATAAAGCAAGTCCATGTATGTTCGTTGGTTCTCAAGGCTCCACTTATTACACTCAACATAAAGACTCTCAGCAGGGCTAGTGCGAAAAGCACCCGACGAAAGACGAAGGCCCAAGTGTAGCACTGGGTCAAGAATTCGCAAGGATGTCTTAGTCGCCGACCCATACACCACACTGCCATAGTCCAAACGAGACCCAACCAAAGCAGTATACAAGCGAAGCAAGAGTTCTTTGTCGGAACCATAGGATTGGTGGGAGAGAACCTTAAGTATATTCATTGTTTTGAGACATTTATTTTTAAGTTCCTTGATGTGGGGAAAAAATGTGAGTTTGTGATCAAACACCACACCTCAGAACATGTGCTCCTTGTTCACAGGAAGCGACACGCCATTAAGATGAATGTCTGGGTCCGGATGGACCCCACGCTTCCTGGAGAACACAACGCAGGAACTTTTTGCAGGATTCAATTTAAAACCATTCTTGTTTGCCCAGCCGGCAAGTTTCTTGACACCAAGCTGGACTTGACGTTCGCAGATTGACATATTACATGATTTATAGGATATCTGGACGTCATCTACATACATGGAATAAGAGGTTGTGTGGCAGTGCCTTACCAAGAGAGTTCATTTTTACTATGAAGAGAGTGCAGCTTAACACACCACCTTGTGGCACGCCATTTTCTTGCACGTGAACCCTTGAGAGTGCAACACCGACTCTCACTCGAAACGTTCTTTCTGACAGGTAAATGACAAGAGTTTTTAACATGTTACCCGAGACACCGAATGACTTCAGGTCACTGAGGATCCCGTAGCGCCAAGCGGTGTCGTAGGCCTTCTCGAGGTCGAAAAACACAGTTACGCAATACCGTTTATGCACGAAGGCATCCTGAATATACGATTCAAGAGCTACGAGTTGATCATTCGTGGATCGCCCTGCCCTGAAGCCTGCCTGGCAGCTCTCGAGAAGACCGTTGTACTCAAGGAAGTACACGAGCCTGCGATTTATCATCTTCTCGAAGAGCTTGCACAGGCAGCTCGTAAGGGCAATAGGACGGTAACTTGAGGGGGACGACGGGTCCTTTCCCTCCTTTAGGAAAGCTACAACTATAGCCTCCTTCCAAGAGTTTGGAATGTGCCCCGAAAGCCAAATCTTGTTATATAGGTGTAAGAGTGTTAGAAGAGTGTCTGCGTGCAGGTGTTGTATCATTGTGTATGTGATGTTGTCTGGGCCTGGAGCTTAGGGTTTACACGTGCTCAAAGCAGCCCTCAGCTCATGAAGTGTGAACTCAGAGTTATAAGAAGTGGCTGACCTGTCATTGTCATGTAAAGGCTTCTTTTCGGCCATTTGTTTGTGTTTCATGAAAGTGTTTGTGTAGTGCGCTGAACTGGACACGTGTTGGAAGTGTTGTGCGAGTGTGTCAGCCTGGTCTTCGAGTGTGTCCCCTGTAGTGCTGACCAGAGGCAGGCTGTGTGTTTGTGGTCCCTTGAGTTTGCGTATTCTCGTCCATACTTTCCGTGTGTCTGTGTAGGAGTTTATGGATGTTATGAAGGAACGCCAACTCTCTCGTTTTGCCTCACGGCGCACGCGTTTTCCTAACGCCTTGGCCCGTTTGAACAAAATGAGGTTACCCGACGTGGGGTACCGACGAAGGACACCCCACGCCTTGTTCTGGGCCTCTCGCGCCCGCCTACAGTCCTCATTCCACCACGGCCTCCGCTGGTTGCGCGGGGCACCAGAGGCGTGGGGAATGGACTTTTTGGCGGCGTCGAGGATGTGCGCCGTGAGCAGTTGGGTAGCTTCTTCAACGTGTAGGTGTCCTATGGATGTGTGGTGTAGTTTGGATGTCTCTGTAAATGTATTGCAGATAGCTCTTGCTTCATTAAACCTTTTATGGGAAGATGGACTGCTCGGGCCTGTACCTATATACGTTAACGAAGTGGGGAAATGGTCACTACCATATGGGTCTGTGCCCACACCCCAATCAAGACATGGAAAGAGAATTGCAGAGCCAATAGCCAGGTCAAGATGTGAGTATGTGTTATGACCTATGTTATGGTATGTAGGCTGTTTAGTGTTGAAAAGGCATGCTCCAGAGGATGTAAGAAACCTCTCTATCAGGCGACCCCGGGCATCCGTGCGAGAAGAGCCCCAAAGAGAATTGTGAGCATTAAGGTCGCCTGCTAGAATGTATGGTTCAGGCAGCTGGTCAACCAGCGTCTCGAAGTCAGAGCTCAAAAGTGTAACATCAGGAGGAATGTATATGGAGTATACCGTTATCAACCTATTAAAAATTATTGTGCGGACGGCTACAGCCTCAAGGACGGTGTTCAAGGTGACAGGGTGGCATGCTAAGGATTTGCGGGCGATTATGGCCACACCGCCAGAAGAGTGTGTGCAGCCATCCCTGTCTTTCCTGTATACGAGGTAACTATTCAACAAATTTGTTTGTTTAGAATTCAAATGTGTTTCCTCAACACACATTACACTTGGCTGATTGGTATGCAGAATCTCATACACGTCGTCAAGATTATTCAGAAGGCCTCTGCAGTTCCATTGAACAATATTGTCTCTTCCCATTATTTAGTGTGAGAGCTACTGGAGTGTGCATGTTTATGTGTCGTCTTTCGGGGCTGTGACTCTTGGATTGGGCTTTTTGGGTGGCCTATCTGTAGGCTTGGACGTCGGAGGCCGCTCCTTGCGCTGCGTTGCAGGCAAGAACGGCACTACGTCCATCTCGTCGTCCGATGTCCTGGGTGTGCCCGTTGAACCGGGCCCCCCGGACTGGGCCCCCCTTCGGGGGCCCTTCGTTTGAGCCGCCACCGCCGCTGGTGTCGGAGGCACCAGAAGTGGCACGGGCGGTGCGGTGGCGGTGGGAGCCGGCGCGGGGCCCGTGGTGTCCATGGCACCCTCCAACGCACTGGAGGATGCGGAGGCAGGGACGGGAGCGGCACCGGTCCCGACGGAAGAAGTTGCCACCACAACCGCTGCTGGCACAGCGAGCGGAGTGGTGCCGGGCTGGGCTGCCTGAGGCACCCCAGGGGGGGCGGGACCAAGTCCGATTCGCGGTACTGGGTCCCCTCCGAGACCAGACGCCGCTCCGCCCCCCGGCGAGCCGCGTCGGCGTACCTGGCCAGGGGGAAAGAGGCGAACCTCTTTCGCGCCTCTGGGAAGGTGATGTTTTCGTTTACTTTCAAGGCAATGATCTGTTTTTCTTGTTTGAATTTTTCGCAGCTCCTGGAATAGGCAGCGTGCGGTCCCTGGCAGTTCGCACAGGTGAAGCTCTCGGATTCGCATTTGTCGGTTAGGTGATCGTGTGCTGCACATTTTGCGCACGTAGGTTTACCACGGCAAGAGGTTGTGCCGTGCCCAAACCGCTGACACTTGAAGCAGCGGCGTGGGTTTGGCACGTAGGGTCGGACCGGACATCTCATGAAGCCTGCGTTGACCGACTCAGGAAGTGTTGAGCGGTCAAATGTCAAGATTATGTGTTTAGTAGGTATTATTTGGTCGTTTCGGAGTATCGTGATTCGCCGCACTGCTGTCACGCCCTGATCGCGAAGGCCATCGAGCAGATCTGCTTCAGTCTCATTTATTAGATCTCTATCAGAGATGACGCCCTGGTAGCTATTCAGACTGCGATGGGGCGTGATCTTGATGTCAACATCGACCATGCGCGTTTGCTTCAAGAGGTTACAGGATTGTTGTTTGTTTTGCACTTCAATTAGGGCTTCTCCGGTTGTGAGCTTTTTACCCTTGTACGATTTGCCTACAAAGCTTTCAAGAAACTTGGAAATGAGAAAGACAGACTGGGAAGTGATGGATTTTGATTTATGTAGGGATTCCATTACCAGGAAGCGCGAGAAATTATCGGTCTTTGGAATGGAGATCGAAGACAAAGGAGGAAAAGATACTTCGGTGCGGCCCCTTTTCAGGGACCGATGGCGTTTGGAGGGGGGGTTTGAAAATGCCATATGATACATTGGGAAGCAGGGAGACTGGGGTACTTTCTTCTTTGACCTTACCCTGGTAGTCAAAGAGGTCCCGGAGCTCCCTGCCTGGTAGACAGGCAGAGAGCCCATCGGCCGGAGCTTGACCAAGGCTCCGACTGCCACCGTTAGAGGTTTCTACCCTTCACCTTAAAAACACATCACCACGGTAGCACACAGCTTATGTTGGGAGGCTCGGGGTCCGCGGTATCGCCAGTACCGTCACCAAGATTACTCAAGGTGCCCCATGCGGGGATTTGGTGGGCTCGGGATTAAATTTGACCACTGGGAACCTTTAACGTGCACCGAAAGCTCGAACACACTGGAGTTTTCTCTTCTTGACTCCATCAGAAAAGCGGCCACCGCCGCGGGGAACGAACCCGCGCCGTTGAGTTCAGCAGCACAACGCCTTATCCACTGACCCACCGTGGGGGGTCTTCGTCGTGTATTCAAGTATACGTGCTGTTCTTTTCGCCAGTTCACGTGCGTGCGCGCCTGAAGTACGGAGTACAGACGCCTAGTTCGCGAAGCCGGTGGCCACGGGTTCTAACAGGTGCTAACGCGGTCCGCTTTGGGAGAGCCGTGAAAGCCTGCTGGTAAAACGACCCTGGCCTGCTAGACACGGAGAATTTTCAGCGGCCCGTTCGGAAATTCATGTGAGGTGCCGCTGCAGACGAGTCTCCGACGAGGGCAGTGGGGTTGCCAGCTCTGCTGTTTCTCTAGCCTATGTGCAGCTTTCCCGCTCGTGGCAGTCCTTGCAACGTTGATTAGTCTTTAGCTATTTTTCGAAATGAAAAGTATTTTCGCAAAGCAAATATTGGGGGTGAAAACTTGCCTTCTTAAGAGTTTCATGTCTAGCACGTTGCGTGACTAAACTCCAGAGTCATGGAAACTATCTCAAACAAATGCATGGGGAATAAGATTTGACAGCAAATGCGCAAGAAATATCCAGAATCCTGAAAACCTGTTTGAGAGTTTTAAGTGCGAATGCAGTTCTTAAGCGAGCCTGAATCGTCCGCCGCCGTCGTCCGCATAGCAACAGCTGCGGGTGCGCGCGCTCCTCGTCTTCCCTAGCAGCGGGGGGAGATGGGTGCGCGCTACTCTCCTCCTCCTCTCTCCGCTCAGTGACTGAGGGTGTTGGGCGCCTCCTCTCCACTTCGGGCGGGAGAGCTCTCGCTCGCGTAGCGGGCGCTCCGCATTCCGACGCGTGAGGGCGCTCGTGTAGCGGCCGCGTGGCGCGGGAGGGTATTAGCAGGCCTCTCAAGCTTGGACGTTCCCTGTCTTCCCTATAGGCGGCGTAAAAATCGACGCCCCAAGTGACCAACCTAATGCGCTGTTTTCGACCATCAAGCCCACCAGACGGCGCAGGCAAAATGTTACTTTTGGTATAGAATACAAAACATTCATTCCGTGACTCAAAGAGCCCACACAGTTCGCTTACAATGTGTTATTTAAAAATACTATTAACAAGTTCCGCATCAAACATCCGTTGAGCAAAAATGTACGCAACTTTTTACGAACAGCCGACTGGTGCACCACCTCGTTTCTGAATTCGCAACCACAAAGCCGCCAATTCAAATTGAAACCGCTGCAACGGCCGACCGTTTCAATGTGCGCGGAGCACCGGTTTCGTGACTGTTATTGCTGTTATGTGCTTTTGCGTCCATCAGTTGTTGAGAGGACTGGCAAAACACGGGAATTGAGTGCTTGTGGAATGACAATTGTGGGAAATTCCGCATCGGAAGGCAGCTGTCGAGGCCAGAATATTCGATTCTTCCAACAGAAGGTGAGTGTTATGCACTCCGCTAGAAAGACGGTGCAAAGGAAACCGTTGTCGCCGTCAATACTTCATTTGTGCCCTTCGTTCGAAATCTTAGCGCAAGTGAACGAGTTGTTATGGCAAAAAAAAAAAATGTTGTCACGAAAGCGACGTACAATTGCAGCGATCGAAATGAAATGATGTCCTGGCCTCTGTAAACTTGCGGATGTCAATAAACGATTTGTTCTCACTTGCTGCTCACTGTGGTCTGTGCCAGTCGAGGCCATCTGGTCACCTGGCGTAACATCACTTCACTAGCGCGGCGCAAGTAAACACGCGACCAGCGTGCCAGCCAGCAGGAGCAGCCACGGCCGGACTCGACGCCCCTTTCGCGCGCGGGAGGAGGAGAGTCGAGTCCGGCCGTGGAGCAGCGAGCCGGCGGCCGCCGTGCGAGGGCAGCCATGTTAATAAGGAGCTCAAGCGGCCTGTGCAAAAAGCATCCGCCATGTTTACAAAGTCGTGTTTACAGCGCCATCAAGCGGGCGTACTGGGTAGTTCACGACGCCGCCACTACGCTTTTTCTGGCACTACAGGCAAAGCTAGACCTTTGCTTCTCTAAAATCCTCCCTGTTCTGTGGTATTAGTCGAGCGCGCGCCGTCGTCGAGAGCGGTCGCTGGTCCTGCATCTCGATAACGATGATGGCGGACCGGGCAACGGTACCAGCAATAACGAGTGAAATATCTTTCTTTGTAGTTGTGTGCGTGTGTGTAATCTCTCGACTACTCATTAAGATCACGATATCCACCGTAATTGCGCAATCAACAACCGTGCATTCGCACTTACACACTCTCCCCCTCGGGGAATTGCGAGGGAATTTTTTTAATCCCCACGTCGAATTCTTGCTTTATGGCAATTATCACTTTCCTGAAGGGGTTTTTCTAGGTTCCTGAGCGGTCGGAATTTTGAGCGAAAATATTGGGGATGCTCACACTACTTGTGGAAGCTGCGCTAATTTTTATCCATGGAGAGAATTTGGCTGATTGAGCTTTGATGCCACAAGAAGACATGCATCTGAACCGCCAAGTCGCTGATCTCCGCGACGATTGCCCTCAATGGTTTCTAAAGACTTTTAATCGCAGTAATGTTACGGGTTTCTAGTATTTTTTAATTCATTCCGTTATTATGGTTACTGAAATACGGAACGCAAAGTCACAGTACGTGGGAAGGTGCTCGCTGTATATGGAAACTCAGGCAGTCAACACAATTATTAAAAAGACTCCGAAATGTGCCACTCGGCCACCCTGACGCTGCACGCTGAAAGAAAAGCGTTCGTCCGTTTTGTTGCGATTTTTTTGAATAACCGAGTGCCCGGTGTTGAGTTCCGTCCTGCCCCAAGAAGAAACCTGTGAAGAAAAGTGGGCGTCTGAAATTTTTCTCGTTTCAATTAGTGCTTCTGCTATAGAAATGGTAAAAAAGTGGTGTTATATAGACTCTGCCCCACCAGTCGAACAAAGTGACATTATTTATCGGCTATTCACAGCGTCTACCAAAATGTGGCTGACACAGAAACCAAAGTTCGTCTAAGTCTGCTGTACGGCAGCGGAGCTGATATGCCGAAGCTAAATCCTTCCTTTTCGGTGTGTGCGGCAACAGGCAGGTTCTCGTATTGCTATGATAATGCCTAACCTGCTATTATGTATCGACTAGAATACCGCCTCTGCCGACGTTTCGGAGCGCCCTCCATCGCTCTCCCGCATTTTGCATATGCCCACGTATACGGTAACGTAGGAGCACACGGACAAGCTCGTGACTAGAGCCAGGACAAACTGGTTGCCATCGTCCAAACGTGCATCGATTTTCATCGGCCGCACAAAAATTGGAAAGTGAGTTATTTCGTGGACGCTCGCGCCTTTAACGGCGGGAGCCATCAACAGCAATTTTCAGTGTTTCTCCATGTCCGCACCGCACGTGCTGTCTTTGTCAAGAATTATTAGTCCAAATTCTTTCCCAAATAGAGGCTTGTCTAGCTTGTGATTCTTGAATGTTTTACCTCAGAAAGCTTGAGGACGCCCGTTGCTTTGTTACTGTCACAAAGTAATTCGTTTAAATTTGAACGTTATGCTCTTGCGCAGTTAAATTGTTTGTGGCCGGAAAATTTTCGCCCGCATGGTTCAGAAACGTTCCACAAAGACTGTACAATTGTGACTCTACAACAAGGCCAGGAGGCCACGTATGGCGCAGAACCGTGTGGTATAGAGGAAGACGAGCATCCAACTGTAGTCCCTCGGACAGCGGCGATGCTTAAGCAACGCCGGGAGGCAAAAAAGTGAAAAAAAGTTAGTGTTGCGTACATCCTGGCTACCTTCAAGTCTTACGCATTAGCGTGAGCTTCCTTCATTTTTAGTTCTTCCGACGCCACTAAACCGCCTGGCGCTGATATTAATCGCCATTTCTCTACTGTATAGGCTTTTGCTGGACCAGCCATCGTTGTTATTTCGTCTTTGTCGCGGTCCCTTTGGCTCAGTCCTTGCAGATTCACACTGGTGGAAGTACGCACCTCGACGGTGTGCTCAAATAAGAGTTTTTTTAGCGCTGAATATTTATTTGTCTTGGCTGGTGAAAGCGCCCACAGAGTTGGCGTAAACCGAACGCGCATCCCCCGGATATCGTACGCAAAAGACTGTCCACAGCTCCTCATTCTTCAGTAAAGTGTTCCATGGCGTTTCACGCGTTTGATAACGCAGGTTCACCCGAAAGAATAAAACCCCCCCAAAATATTCAGCGTGCTTTGTACTATAGCATGGAACAAAATATTTACACGAATAAGCACTGGGCGTGCACTGTTTCATACAGTGCACTAAAATAAGGAAAAACAGGAAGAAACACACAGCGCGTGGTCAATTCCCATTGATATACGATGCATAGTACGTGTATTAAAAAAATACCAGCGTGCACCAGACATTTCTCGCGCAGTGTTAGTTGGCCTTCTGCGTATGTGGAGGTAGTATAGCGGCAACATGAGTAGTGCTTCTTAAAAGAGTAGCGTCAGTGAGTCTGATGCCACGCTTGTAGGTTCTGACTTGGAAGCAGCATTTGCGACAGGGAGGACACGCTGCTAAGCTTCTGTGTCCCTTTTTCAAAAACCTGGTGGCCTGCGCTCACGCCTGAAGTGAATCTTCGTCGCGTCGCCGAGGAGCCCTTGACATGCTGACACTCCCTTTTCCAGTGGCCCTGACTGCCTTGGTCGTCGTCAGACTGCCCGACTCCGCGTGAAACCTGTGTCGGCCCACTGCGCAGACATCTGCGCGTCTGAAGTCGGGAAGGCGATCTGCAGCTCCCGGAAACACAAAGCCACGGCCCCAGCCTTCACGCATCAATTCGCAGAAGAAATAGCGATGGAGAGGACACGCTGCTAAGCTTCTGTGCCCCTTTTGCAGGTTGGTGTGCTCTTGGTTCAGTGTGCAATGTGCTACAAAGCCGAACTAGGTAAAGAAGTCGATGCACTTCTTTGATGGAACTGATGGAACTTTGATGGAACTTCTTTGAGCTGGAACTGATGGAATCGACTGTCAACGATAAGCTGGTGTCCTTGACGAAAGCAATTGATACGCAGATTAGGCGCAGAAGTAACGAACTTGGCCTTGATGACGGCGGAACTTTGATGGAGAGTGTGAAATTCTTGGGCGAGAAGTTTGATGAAATACTCGCGAAACAGGATGCGCTCACTGCTGCGAATTAGGTACTGAAAACGCAGAATGAGGCCCTAGAAAAAAAGGTGACCGATTTGGAGCAATATTCGCGGATGAACAACACAGCAATTAAGGGAGTGCGAGTGCCTGTAACTGCGGGTGAGGACTGCGGTTCAATTCTGAAGCGAATGGACGACGTAGGGGGTTGTCCTGTTTCCACAGATGACATCGACACCATCCACCGAGTGGCATCAAGGTCTAACGAAAAGGCTATCGTAGCACGCTTTATCTGCAGGGACAAACAGAACGAGTTTGTCAAAAAAGCGCGCAAGGCTCGGCTACAGGCCAGTCAGATAGGTTTCTCCGGCGGTAACGACAGGGCCATCTTTGTAAACGACCATCTCACCATTGAAAACAAGCGGCTCTTTTCAAAAGCACTGACACTAAAAAAAGAACGCCGTTGGCAATATCTCTGGACTGAGAATTGTCAAATCAAAGCACGACAGTCTGGCGACAGCCGCGTTTTTCGCAGCGCCTCGGAATCGGATCTGCGCATTTTCAACTAAAATTAAGTCAGGAACTTGCTGAAATTGTGCATGTACATTGTCCGCCTCGATGGCTTCGCTTTCCCCGCCTAATTTGAAAGACATACACTCTAAGAAAAAAGGGTGTGGTAGTTTCTCCCTTAAGGGTGAAACAGGAATGTATCATATATTGCCCCCTAAGAGGTAGAAAGATTCTCCCTTTAACAGGGAGGATCGCGTTTCTCCCCCTAGGAATGGAGGAAGATTTCCCCCTTTCGTGAGCTAATGGAGGAGAGTTCCTCCCTTCGCGGCGGTACCCGAGCAATGCTTTTTATGCGAGAAAGGCCCAGCGAGCTGATCGGTTTGAGAATCGAGGAAGTACAAATCGGTAGGTACTGTGGTTGTGTGCGCTTAAAATGCGCCTAAAATACCCAAAACATTACCTACCGCGCACCAGACCTGCGGTTAGCAAGCCATGACGCCAGTCGTATATGCGCGACTTGCATGCGTCCCGCTAAGCGCTCCGTCTACGCTTTTAGCGCGAACGCGCCGCTGTAAACAGAGCAGAAGTCATAGCGATTGCATTCAAAATGCTGCCTTTATTTCCCAAACGCTTGTAATCCTGCCGTTCAGCGACTCACGAGATCACAAACATCCAATGCGGCCGTTAGAGAACGACAAGTTGTTGTTAGTCGCCTTACCTTGCTACAGCCGATTCATCAAAGCGCAGATCGTCTGCAATCGTGCACCTCAGCGCAAAGGCGGTGCAGGCGGCTCAAAAAACGGATCCGCCGCAGGAGCAAAGAGATGACACTGCTCGCCATCTAGCGAGCTCGAAAGCCACCATAGCTCGAATAACGTTTAAAAATTACCGATAGGTGACGCAAAAAAACAGTTGGGGAGGAGGAGGGGCAGCTACTAAGCATCACTATAATCAGTGGGCGCTTATATGCTAACATAATATAGCAACGTTACAAAGGCCGCAGGCTGGCGGGCACAAATTGGGAAGAAACATAGCACAACACAGCAACGTACTCTTCGTTGAAGGCATTGTCAACGCACAATACATGCAATAGACAACAGCGCAAGCATAATACACGTATACATACACATTGCACAACACATAGTACAATACACGTATACATACACATTGCACAACACATAGTACACTTTTCACGTGTCCGCAAAGCACAAAGCATAACTACACCTTAAAGGAGCCATGAAGAGAAAATGCAAGTTGGTTTTATTCGAAAGATTTCGTGTTTTATAGTGCCCCCAGCGCTTGTCCGGATACAAACGGTGCTTTATTCACTGAGAAATTAAACAATTCAGGTTAAAATTTTGATTTTCCCGCTCAATCGTGCGTTTTCGTGGTCCCAAGTGACATCACTGTAACCGACCGCTCTGCAGCCTAGAGTACCTTCATTCACGCATCCGCCGTACAGGGTAGAGATACGTATACGCTGGCGCCGCCATTTTGGGTTGCTCGCTCGCCGCCGAAGCAAGTCATTGTGTCAAAACCGCGCTAAAATTATCGCCGCAACGCGGTTTGCTGAAGAAGTTTGAATCATATTGTCTGTTTCGCGTTGCTAGGTCTCGTGGGAAACGAAAAGAATAACGCGCTGAGCCCGTTGGCCCAATTGCGGCGGCACGGGACCGTTCAAAGGTTGTCTCCACCCTGTACAGCGGTGTTGGTTTGTTCCCGCGTTTCTTTACGTTCCGTAACCTAGATAGCGCCGCCACCACACCGTGGCAAGCGTTTGGTTTGTTTTTGCCCGCATTTAAACCTGGCTTGTTTTTGTTCTGGGAGAAAATATTCGTTCCCTGAAACAGTGTTCGCTCGACAAATGGGGTCACGTAAGACACCGTTGCTTGCGTCAATCGGCCAGTGTCGTCTGAGACAACCCTAAGCTCCATAGTGCTGTGCAGCTAAACCAAAGCATGCTGTGCGCAGTACGAACAGCAGAACGCATCAGTACTTCTATGTTTACATGTGCTTTCGTAACTTCCACTGTTTGTCCCATCATTCCTATTGCTTTGTAAAGAATGTGCCCTAAATTTAAGCGCAAATCGCTCGTTCGTCTAGTTTGTAAGTTCTACCTAATTTGCGTCTGCTTCTGCCAGCCTCCGCCAATCGCAGAGCTTAGCTCATGTGACGACATAGGTTCTGTTGCGGGAAATGAGCTGGTGGGTCGCATGACCATTCCCGTTTTTCCTAATTATGTAGCTTATTTGAGCGAAGTTTACGTTAAAAGTGGTGTCAGTATGATTCTAACGAGACAATCTTTTGAATGAACCAAACTTGTGTTTTCTCTTCATGGCTCCTTTAAACGGTAACAAAGTATTTACACCACTGATTGCAGAGCGTGCTGTTAGGAACACTGAGCTTGTTGTCTGTTTCGAATAACCCACAGCAATGCGTGAGTCTCAGCTTTGTTTTGTTGTTTCGTCAAATGTAACTCGCGCAATTGCAACCTTTTATTAGTTTCAGGTTTTGTAAGTAGTATAATAGCTCAAAGAAGAAACAAAAAAAAAAACGTGTAACGAAATAGTATGGCGCGTATGTTTGAGTTGCCTTGCTTTCGCTCTTTTAGCGAAGAGCGCACCACTGGTCTGGCAACTATTCAGAGACGCCAGCCGAAACGCTATTGAGGCTACTGCAGGGCTCCTTTTGTTGTTGGTCACTGATGCATCAATATGCTGCTGTCCGTGTTTGTTGATGAAGAAAGGGGCAGTTTAGTATAATCGCTGCCCACTTTTACCCTTGGGAGTGAGTAGAAAGCGTCCACAAATGTGCTGGTAACGTTGAACTGGACCCAGGCGAGTCGCACCCAGCACACATGCAGCGGCTACCACAGAATGTGCGCGAAACACACGTCTGGAGAACCGTGCGTTTGCGTGGCGAGAACATGGTGATAAAAAAAAAGTGAGTGGACAAGGAAGCACCACATTGCAGGGGCGATGCTGCACAGAATATTACCATACGCTTGATCGGTGAAAGCCGTTGTGCAACGAATAACAGTTTCGTTATCGGCGTCGGCGCCGACGGCAGATCGCAGACGACAGGGGAGAACGTATGCTCCCCGTGTCCGTGTTTCATAGATGCCGTACGGAGGGCGCTACGTGTACTGAGCCAAAGGGAGAAACTCTCCGGGCTGGGGGAGAAAACCCGCATTTTCCTCCTTTTTTCTACCTTTTTTCTTAGAGTGTACTTTGCAAAAAAAAGAAAACAGTTCGCTTATTCATTTCAATGCGCGAAGCATCCGAAAAAACTATGACGGCATCGCAAACTTTATCTCTTCTTTGTGTCATTCATTCTCGTTTATTTGCTTATCTGAAACGTGGCTTTCCACTCACAACTCAAACTTGTATGCTATTCCTTCATACAAAGCTGAATATTGTAACCGCGCAGGCAGCAGTTACGGGGGATCCGCCATTTTCATTTCTCCCGGTATCACATACACACGCAGGTACGACCTATCGATTGACGCTGGTAACTGTGCATCGGTTTGGGTTGAAACTGATTCATCATTCCTTGCTGTCGACAACGTCAATTTTGTGTTAGCTTGTATTTATCGGTCCCCCTCCTCTCCGGTTTCTGATTTTATTAGTGCTTTTGATGCCACGCTGAATAAATTGTCCATGGAAAGTAAAAACCTGATAATTATGGGAGATGTAAATATTAACTTACTGGACGTTAATTCTAATGTATATGCCACCTACACAGACTGTTTCACGGGTTGTGGGTACGAATCATTAATTACCTCACCCACTCGTCACACGACCCACGGAACCAAAACCCTTATAGACCATGTCTTATCGAACGTGCCATCTATTACAATAGCTGGGGTAGTACAAACTGATATTACCGACCACTTCCCAATCTTTGCTACTTTTGACACTCAACCAGCTTTTTCCGAGGGATGTTACTACACTTCAGGTTTCAACGAAGATAAATTTATAGAAACCATCAGTGACATTGATTGGTCTGTTGTCAGTCACGCGCGTGATCCAGGCGATGCTCTTAATTCTTTCTGCTCACCTTTCTTGAACGCTATTAAAAGTTGCCCTACTACCGTACGATGTAAAAAGAAATACAAGTTTCCGTGCAGTCCTTGGATGACTAAGGGCCTATTAAAAAGCTTACGCAAGAAAGATATTCTCTACAAAAAAACTAAACGTAAACCCTTTAACAAAAACCTTGCCTTGCGTTATAAGAACTATCATAATGTTCTTAACACCCTATTAAGACAGGCAAAGAAACGGTTCTACGAAAACGCCTTTTTACAAGCTAAACATGATTCGAAGAAGCAGTGGAAGCTTTTCAACGATTTTTTAAACAGATCTAACCAACACTCTCCCATATCTAAAATCAAGTTCAATGACACCGTGTATCACCAGCCCGTTGACATTGCCAACGCCTTCTGTGATACTTTTTCCTCACCCATCAATATGGGACCAGTCACTGGCATCCAGGAAAATTTGCCCCGCACCCCCCAGTCATTCTATCTTTTCCCTGCCACCGCAGAAGAGGTATATCTGACAATTTCGCATCTTAAAAATACCAGCCCAAGTTTAGATTTTATTTGTATGCGCCATTTGAAAGCAGCGGCTCGATTAATTTCTGTTCCGATATGTCATATAATTAACCTTATCTTCTCGTCTGGGTCATTCCCCAAACAGTTGAAGCAATCCAAGATTATCCCCGTATTCAAAAAAGGCGACAAGGAAGTTATCGCTAATTATAGGCCTATTTCCATTTTTTCTTCTCTTAGCAGAATAATCTAAAAATTGTTTGTCAACAGATTAAACAGCTATTTAAACAAATTAGGCTTATTGAAACCTTGTCAATACGGATTTCTCGCAGGAGGCTCTACTAACTTGGCACTGATTTCTTTATTAGACTATATCAAACATTTAATAGACAATTCTCAGCTCGTTGGCTCTGTTTTCTTAGATTTTACGAAAGCATTCGATACAATTAATCACAGCATCTTATTCAGTAAGCTCGAAGCGTATGGCATATTTGGTAGCGTATGGCACTTCGCAGCGGTGGCAAGCAACGGACGGCCCACTGAATCTCCCATTGTCATTTCACTGCAGGTCATCTTTCGACGGCCGGACTTGTCGCCTTCAGCGGACCAGTTCTCCGCATACGCTGGCACGCGTGTGATCTTTGAAGATTAGCTGGCTGCAAGAGGCGTGACATCGGCTTTTCCGAGTGACCTGCCACGTGGACAACGACGTCACCGTTTCACCGCTACATAAGGGCCTCCTTATCGATGTTCAGCACACTTGGCAGCGGTGGCAAGCAACGGACGGCCCACTGAATCTCCCGTTGTCATTTCACTGCAGGTCATCTTTCGACGGCCGCACTTGTCGCCTTCAGCGGACCAGTTCTGCGCATACGCTGGCACGCGTGTGATCTTTGAAGATTAGCTGGGTGCAAGAGGCGTGACATCGGCTTTTCCGAGTGACCTGCCACGTGGACAACGACGTCACCGTTTCACCGTTACATAAGGGCCTCCTTATCGATGTTCAGCACACTTGGCAGCGGTGGCAAGCAACGGACGGCCCACTGAATCTCCCGTTGTCATTTCACTGCAGGTCATCTTTCGACGGCCGCACTTGTCGCCTTCAGCGGACCAGTTCTGCGCATACGCTGGCACGCGTGTGATCTTTGAAGATTAGCTGGGTGCAAGAGGCGTGACATCGGCTTTTCCGAGTCACCTGCCACGTGGACAACGACGTCACCGTTTCACCGCTACATAAGGCCTCCTTATCGATGTTCAGCACACTTGGCAGCGGTGGCAAGCAACGGACGGCCCACTGAATCTTCCGTTGTCGTTTCACTGCAGGTTGGTGCGAAGCACATAGCCTAGTACTCCGTTTTAAGTGTTTTTAAATGAAGAGCATTTCAGTAACTCACGATGTCACCCGCGTTGGCGTCCGCAGTCCGCACGCTCACTGCGCATGCGCGTCGAGTCGAGGCGATAGCGAACACTCTCGCGAGGCGCATTGGATTGGATTCGAACACTCTCTCGCGAGGGGCACTGGATTGGATTCGATTGGATTGGCATGGATTGGATTGCATTGGATTGGCTTGGCTTGGATTGGATTGGATTAAAGTGGATTGTGTTGCGTCATAGCCGCGGCAGACGCGCTGGGGCCGGCGCATCTGCAGTACTCTCTCTTCCGCGGTTTCCTCTCCTTCGGGCGCGCTGCGCATATAACCGGTGTGCCGTTCTCCAGCGAAGCAACATCCGCTCTTGGCTCAAACACCTAGAGTCCACGCCGCTTTACAAGTACGCCGACGTCGTCGACTGGGACCGGCTTACGCAGTCCCCTCAAAGTATATAAGCGGCGGAGCGCGCATTCGGAATTCAGTCAAGGGCGTCTTTGCTTGGCTTTCGCTTGACGTGACGCTTTGCTTGACTCGAGTAGATGCGACGCATTTACTCGAGTTCCCCCTGTGGGAAGATGCGGGCGGTTTTTTTTTACTCTTGTCACTGCTGCCAAGTTTTTGCTGCTGCTTTTGTTGTCTGAATTAGACTATAGTATTTTCCCAGTATGTCTGAGGGCATCACCAAGCTAAAAGAAGAAATGAAAGCTGTATTCACAAAGCTTAAGGATGAACTTAAGCAGGAACAAAAAGCATTCCGCGAGATGCTCGAAAGGGATTTGCGAAATGAGATCCGCGACCGAAAAAACGAACAAACCAGCATGTGCAAAAGTCTCGAATTTGCTCACGCGGAAATTGCCGATTTGAAAACGAGGCTTAATGTTGAAACTACAAACAATGCCAGGCTTGAAGCAGAAAACAGGGCGCTTCGTGAGCAATGCTCAGATGTTGAAAACAAGGCGCGATCTGGACGTGCGTTTGGTCCAGACAGAACAGTACTCCCGAAACGTTAACATAGAAAACAAAAGGCGTCATCGAAAAAGAAAACGAATCTGTTGTCGACATCATGTCCAAACTTGGTGAAGCTATTAGTGAACCGGTTGCTGAATCGGATATCGAGATATGTCACCGTGTGCCCACGCGAAACGCAAACAAAACGAACATCATTGTTCAGTTTAAGTCACGAGCTAAGCGTGACACTGTACTCAAAAAGGCAAAAAAGATGCGTCTGACAAAGAGAGAGAGAGGGAGAGAAAATGACTTTATTGAAGGTTCCTGCGGAGGGTAGGGGCCTCGGCCACGCAGGGCCTGCCCTTCCTAGACGAGTATTAGGTCGTCCCCGAAGCAGTGCCTCGCGGGCGTCGGCGCGGTCGGTGCGTGGTGGCTGTTCGGGTGTTGACCCGCCGACCCCCCGACGACACTTCCCTGCGCTTCTGCCCTGCGAGAGCAGCCTCGAGCCGCTGGATAGTTCGTAGTTGCACCTCGTGCTCACCCGAGTTCATGGCATACGTAATGTCCTCGGGCAGGCGCGTTGCACCGTCTGCCTCCAGCGAGTGTCGTTCACATCCCCACAGCAAGTGGGCAAGCGTTGCGTTCGTTCTCGCGCACACACTGCACAGCACACTTTCGTAGACCTCTGGACACACGTGGCGCGCCAGCACCGGGGTGATCACCGAGTTCGTTTGTAGTTGTCTGTATAGCACGGCTTCCGCTCTCGTGAGCTTGGGGTGGGGGGGCGGCTTGAGTCGCCTGCCGAGCCTGTACCACTGTAGTATTTCCCCGTACGACGCGAGGGGTTCTTGTTCGGTTTCTGGGTGCCCGTCCGCCGGGGAGGAGCGGGGGGGTGCCTCGCGGTTGGAAAGTTCTCGCGCGGTGGCGTCCGCTGTCTCGTTGCGGTTGGGGTGACTGCTGGCTTCGACGCTCGTGTGCGCCGGGAACCAGTGGATGTGGGTGACCGGCGTCGCCAGCTCGCCGGACGTTGCACGACACTGCACTGTACTCACTGCCCTATCGCACACTGTCTTCTTAGCGTAATTCGCGATGGCCGAACGCGAGTCACTAAGCACTGTGGTACACCGCGGGTGTGTTAGCGCGAGCGCGAGCGCCACCTCCTCTGCCTGTAAGGCGGTCGGAGCACGGACACTGCACGCACTGTACACATCACCAGTTGTAGCCTTCACCGCCACGGCCACGTAGGTGTTCGGGCGGTCTGGGTATCTCGCTGCGTCCACGTAGAGGGCGCCCGTGTCGTTTGTGTGCGCCTCGGTGAGGGCCTTGGCCCTGGCCGCCCTGCGTCCCGGATTGTGATCGGGGTGGACGTTGCGGGGCAGCGGGAGTACCTTGATGCGTTGGAGCATCTCTCTTGGAAGGCTCTGAGTGTTTTGCGGCTCCGTCCCCGCTCGGCCGCGGCCGTAGCCAAGCCGTTCGAGGATATTCCTACCGGCCCTCGTGGATGAGAGGCGGTCGAGTTGCGTTGTTCTCTTGGCCTCGCTGATTTCCTCCAGGGTGTTATGGAGGCCCAGTTCCAGTAGTCGTTCTGTGCTGGTGCTGTTGAGTAGCCCCAGCGCGGCTTTGTAGGTCTTGCGAATGGCCACGTTGATCTTGTCTCTCTCGTGTTTCTTCCACGGGTGAAAGGCCCCCACGTAGGCCACGTGGCTCATGGCGAAGGATTGTACCAGCCGTAGGAGGCTGGTATCTTTCATTCCGTGACGTCTTGTGGATATGCGTTTGATGAGGCGGGTGGCGATGCCCAGCTTCGTGATGACGCGGTCGACCGTGGCGCCGTTGCTTCGGCTTGCTTCAAGGAGCATGCCGAGGACTCGGAGGTTGCTCACTTTGGGGAAGACGGTGCCGTCGCTCGTGCGTAGTGTGATCGTGGTGGAGTCTTCGTCTGCTTTCTTGCGGTACCTGCCCGGTGGTGGGATGATGAGCAGTTCGGACTTTTGCGGGGAACACCTCAGCCCGGTGTTGGCCAGGTGGTCTTCGATGGCGTCGACTGCCTCTTGTAGTGTCGTTTCGATGTGGCCGTCGCTCCCTCCGGGGACCCACAGGGTAATGTCGTCGGCGTAGATGGTGTAGCGAACCTGTGGGATCCCCGAAAGTCGCTGGGCCACGCCGATCATCACGAGGTTGAAGAGCACCGGCGAAATCACCGAGCCTTGGGGGGTGCCTACACTGCCCAGTTCCCTCTCTGGTAGCTGCAGGTCGCCCGCTTGTATTTCCACCGTTCGGTGCGACAGGAAGTCGCGGATGTAGTTGTATGATCTCTGCCCCAGGCCCAGGCGCGAGACCTGCGCTAGGATGGCTGAGTGACGCACCTTGTCGAAGGCGCTCTGTAGATCCAGGCCCAGCACCGCCCTGTTGTCTAGGGTAGGGACGGTCACGTCAAGGATGTCGTGTTGTAGCAGGATCATGGCGTCCTGGGTGCTGAGCCTTTCACGAAACCCCAACATGGCGTCGGGGTAGAGGCCTTCGTCTTCGAGGTAGCGCTGCCATCTGTTGTTGAGGACGTGCTCGAGCACCTTGCCCACGCACGATGTGAGAGACATCGGGCGCAGATTCTCGATGCCAGGTGGCTTGCCGGGCTTGGGGATGAGGATCGTTCTGGCTGCCTTCCACTGTCGCGGGAGGGTTCCCACGCGCCAACACCGGTTGAAGTAATCCGTGAGGGCCGCGATGGCCCCGTCGTTGAGGTTGCGGAGGGCTTTGTTGGTGACCCGGTCCGGACCGGCCGCCGACTTGCAGTTGAGGTTCTGTAGGGCCGCCCGGACTTCACACTCATCGATGTCGCGGTCGCCGGTTGTGTTGGCCGGGCCGAGATATCTGTCGTGATTCTCGCTAAGTGTGCTCGGGAGGTAGCGTTCGTTGAGGCGTTTGCACGTCTCTTCCTGCCCCAGCTTCTTGATGGTAGTATGTATGATTTGATCCAGGCGGTGTTGCTGGTACCCTTTGCTCTTCGTTTCGTCGAGTAGGTGGCGGAGTAATTTCCAGGTTCGACCCTGGTGGAGCTGCCCGTCCGCCTCGCTGCAGATGGCATGCCATCGCTGTGCGCAGAGCTCGCGGCTGTACTTTTCCATGGCGCGTCCGAGTTCGGCCACCCGCTTGCGTAGTGTGCGGTTATGGCGTTGGCGTCTCCATCGTCTCTGTAGGGATTGCCTGGCCTCGATCATGTGGGCCAGGCGGCTGTCGATTTGCTGCACGTCTTCGTCCGTTTCCACTTCCGTGGTCGCGAACGAGGTTGCTTGCACAATGTCTTTCGACCACTTCTCGATGCCCGTGATCTCGCCCTGCGGTTCCAGGCACTCCGCTCTGAAGCGGGTCCAGTCGGTGAGTTTGTGTTTTCGCCGGCTTCCGTTGGACCCGACGGCGAAGGTCGGTAGGTCCAGCTCGATGATAAAGTGATCACTGCCCAGGTTGTGGCCGGTGTTCCGCCACTCGACCCCCTTCTTAGCCGACCCCCTTCTTAGCCGAATGCCAGGTCCGGGTTGGTGTCGCGTGTGACGGAGGTGCCGATGCGGGTGGGCGCCGCTGTGTCCGTGTGGAGCGTGAAGCCGGCGTCGGCCGCCGCGTCCAGCAGGTCTCTGCCCTTGACAGTAGTGCGGTGGAGTCGAGCTCTTTGTGTGATGCGTTAAAGTCCCCACAGATGGCGATGGTGTCTGTCTGTGCCGTGCGTAACGCCTTGTGCATGAGTTTCTTGAATTTTTGGTGCCGGCGCGTAGGGTTACTGTAGATGTTGATGAGAAGTAAGGACTCCTTCTTGCCGATGACTACCTCGGTCGCGCAGTGTTCGATGGTGCTGCGTCCGAGGAAGTATTCGTGCTTGAAGAAGGTGAGCCCTTTCCGAATGAAGGTGCACACCCCTTGAGCGGCCCCCTTACCGCAGTCCCTTGCACTGGGGGGGGCTTGCGTGCGTACGGTAGCCCGGGAGGGTTAGTGCGTTTTCGGTGTGCGTTTCTTGAACCATGATGACGTCAGGGGGCGCCTTGAGGCTCTGCAGGTGTTGCTGTAGTACCGCCTTTCTGCACTGGAACCCGTTGGCGTTCCAGTGCCAGACCTTTACGCTCGAGCATGTTGCTGGTTTGACGGCCATGATGCAGGTGGTGATTGGGCGGGCTGGTTGCGGTCGTTTGGCGCGTCGTCGTCGCGGCCCAGCTTTCTGTAGAAAAACTCCTGCAGTGCGTCGAAGCGCCGTTCCACCGCTGCGAAACGTGCATTTACCCGGTGATCAAAGGCGTCCATGCGCTTTTCGAGTCGGTCGATTCGTTCGGTGCAGCGGCGGAGGCGCACGGCCACACTGATGCCTCCTTGGGTGCGTGATTCTTGATCGTCTTCCCTCGCGCACGGGGAGTCGTCTTCTTGTTCCTCCATTGCGGTTTCGGCAGGCGGCGGGGTCATGGAGGTCCCCCGAGATTGCGCTGCTGTCTTCTTGGGTGGCGGTGTTGGCGACGTGGGTTGTGGGTTGCTCGGCGCTGGCGTTTTCGCGCGCTGTTGGTGGCGTGGCGTCAGCGACGGGGGGAGCGGGACTTAACCTTGAGCCCACTGTGGTTGCCGCGCCGGCTGCAGGTGCGGCGTTCGCTTTTGGTGCGCTTGTGGGTTTTCCAGGAGTCCTATGGCCTCGTCCAGTCGCTGGCTGAGGCGTGCGTTCTCTTCCTTGAGGGCT
Organism: Haemaphysalis longicornis; assembly: GCF_048455015.1. Lineage (NCBI taxonomy): Eukaryota > Metazoa > Arthropoda > Arachnida > Ixodida > Ixodidae > Haemaphysalis > Haemaphysalis longicornis. Next base: position 93,725,215 of record NW_027526225.1, on the reverse strand, counting down.
GAGATTTCTTCGCGTAGACTCTTCATCGTGTCGTGCCGCTGCGTTGACTGCTCTCGGCGCTTCTGCGGCGTTTTGGATCGGGCGTGCGCATTCGGCGCTCTGGTGACTTCGGCCCACGTCACGCGCTCGCGCGATTGTGACGAGGCTCCTCTCTTCTTGCTGTGACTCCTCCCCCTATTGTTACGACTGGCAGAGCGGCTCGCCGAGCGTTGCCCTTTCTTGCCGCTTCGGCTGCGTCCGCGTTGTTGCTGGGGGTCGAGTGGCGGGAAATCGCGATCGTCTTTTCTAGAAGGTCGCCCCGCTTGCGGTGACGTGGCGTGCTTGCTGTTCCATTGTCTCTTTTTCACCAAGTATTGCGTCTTGAATTTGTTAACACAGCCTGCCGTACCGGTGGGGTGGGGTCCCCCGCACAGTTTGCAGTGCGGCTTGCACTCGTTTTCGTGATTTTCGCCCGGGTTCGTCTTCCCGCAAGCGAAGCACACTCGTGCATGTGGTTGCGGTCATACGTCATGGCGATGTCCGATTTTGCCGCACTTTTTTCACACCTCGTGGTGTTGCCTGTAGAGGCTGCATCTAACCAGTACGGCTCGGTATTTAACTGTCGCAGGCACCTTGGTGCCTTGGAAAAGCACAACTACCGCGGTCGAGCTGCCGATTCTGTGCGCGTCGATTGCCATAGGGTTGTAGTCATTAACGATGTTTGCTCTGATTTCTTCGGGGGAGTCTTCGGTGGAAATGTTCCGAATTACTCCTTTGGCCGTGTCGTCCGGTGCCGCGTGATATGCGAACACCTCGTGTACTTGGTCCCCGACGGTAAGCGAACGTAGCTGGGCGTATAGCACTGCTCTTTCCTCGTCTGGAGTGCTCATCACGATGATGTTCTGTGCTATGTTTGGGCATATGGTGTCCCGCATAGCCGCCACTCTTGTGATTCCCGTTGCTGCCATAATGGCCGTCATTAGTTCGGTTGCCTTTGTTCGGCCGGTGTGCATGCCACCACGTGGTCGAATGATGATCTTGAACTCGCTGCGCGGGATGTTGCTCGGCATGCGTGCAGCTTTCGTTAGGCTTCCAGTAACTTTCCTGGCGTATTGCGCTCTGGTAGGTGGGGATTTGGGTGCCTTGCTGGCGGGCTTACCGGGGGTTGAAGTCTGCGATGCTTCTCCCGGGTGCTGTAGCGGTCGTCGGCGTTGGATGGTCCAACCCGCGTTGTCGTCCGGCGAGGGATCCTCTCCCGGCGCGATGACGGTTGTTCGGCCGGCGTTCCGGTCGAGTTGAACTTGTGGCGTAACTTCTTGGACAGAACTTGTATCCATAGCGGCTTCCATCTCGTTCGTCGCGGGGACGGTAGCGATGTTCGACGGCATAGGCTTAGCGGCCGCCGCCGGCGTCGGCGTGGCCGGGTGCCGAGCTCGAGCTAGGCCTACGTTAGGCTTAGCAAAACGGCGCCGCCGTGGAACGTCAAAGTCTCGTAAATCCGCAAAAAATGCTGGGACTCACCGAAATGTGGTATCAGCGGGTTCCGAAAACGAAGCCTAACACATGTGTAAATGTTGGGACTCTGTGGGGCTGGTTGGCCCGCCGAAAATTCGCATATTTCACGGAGCCGATGTGAGACGCGTCCGATCGCTTCGGCTGCTCGCAGCGCCCCTCGCGTCTGACAAATGATGACATCGCGCTCGACAGTTCCGAACCGATCTACGTAAACGAGCACCTTTGCCCTGCTCTCAAGAAGCTTCTAGGTATGGCAATAAAAAAAAAGCACGAGCACAACTGGAAGTCTGCGTGGTCATTTAAGGGTAGAATTTTTGCAAAGCGCACTGACGACTCCCCTATAGTGCCCATCAAAAATGAAAACGATCTTGCAAAAATATGCCCTCAGCGCATGTCCGACGTGGTGTCTTAAGCATTTCTGACGCACACAAATGGCAGATTATCAGGAACTAGCATCACCGCGTTCTATCAAAGAGGCCGGCGCAGCATCCAAATCTGTTTTACATTTAAATGCGCGCTCAGTAGTCAATAAGGAAGACGGAATTTCAATCTTTTTGAGTGATTTGTCTTTTAAATTTGATATAATAATGCTTTCAGAAACGTGGTATCACGACAGCTGCAACATGCTTACATTACCAGGGTATGAGCTTTTTTATATTAACCGTGTTAACAAACGAGGTGGTGGTGTGGCAGCTATGGTTGCATCTAGTACACATAGTAACCTAGTTACAGATTTTACAAAAAGTAGCGGGGATTATGAAGTTCTGGTTCTACATAGCAAAAACGAAATTTTTTGTGCTGTGTATCGTCCGCCAAATGGAAATATTGTTAGATTTTTAGATTTTTTTGAAGGTTTTCTAGAGTATGTAGCGAAAAACAATTTCCGACTCGTATGTGCGGGTGATTTCAATAGTAATGTCTTAGAGCAAAGTACTAGTAGCCGTGAACTTAATTTACAGTTACAGTCCTGCGGTTTCGTAAATCTAATCACGACACCGACCAGAATAACGAGCACTACTTTATCTGCAATTGACCTTTTTCTTACAAATGTTGAAACCAAGATTCTCAGAGTCGGAACCCTCTCTTGTGACATCAGTGATCATTGTCCGATTTTTTGTATATACAACATAGACATTAAAAAATAGAATGAGTTAGGCGATGGCTTCACTTTTCAGCCAATCACAGAGCTAGGCTTGGCACTATTTAAACTGGAAGTTGAGAGGCACGATTGGTCTTCGATTTTAGAAAAAAACGACCGCGGATGATGCATACAATAGGTTCTTGAAAATTTTTTTGCGTCTGTATTAGAAATGTTTCCCTCCTACAACTGTAAGACGTTCAAAAAAAGTCAGAAAACCCTGGGTGTCATTAGAACACTTGAAAATGATCAAACATAAGAACAGTCTATATCATTCCTTTCAACGTACACCATCAGAAGAAACCCTAAACAAATTCAAAAAATTGCGAAACAACATAAATAAAAATTGAGGCTCGCCAAAGCAGCCTACTATCAAAACCTGTTTGCTGACGCCAGTCAAAAGCGCCCAGTTTCTACTTGGAACGTTATCAATAAAATTTTAGGTCGAAATTGCACTTCCTCCTACCCCAGCGCAATAACTTACGACTCTGTCGAATTGACGGGCAGACCACTTTAATGATTATTTTGTAAATATTGTAAGGCCTAGTGCAAATGTCTTTCATATTAGGAATAAACAGTCCGGACCGGTTCAGAGTATTTTCTTGACTCCAACGGATGAAACTGAAATATATAGTACGTTTATGAACATGCGAAATAGTACAGCTACTACCTCCAAATAAAGCCTAGTAAATATGTGCTATCATCAATTTCTCGGGTACTGGCTCACATCTTTAATTTAATTCTAGAAACAGGAATATTTCCCAGTAATATGAAAAAAGCCAAGGTTTCTGTAATTCACAAAGGTGGGGATACAAATGTTGCCTGCAACTACCGGCCAAACGGAAGTACTCCTCAGCCCCGGGTGCTCGCTATAGCGACATCGCCCAAACCCCATCACACCCCCGCTCGACCCTAGCAGTCACGGACAACGAGGGCACCGTTCTCAACGCCGCTACCTTCTTTCATCTTTCTTCGAACGCTGCTGAAGCCACCGCCATTGCCCTCGCGGCGGCCACAAACACACCCACCACCCACCTAACCATAATCACAGACTCTCAACACGCCTGCCGATATTACTTCAAGGAAGAGTACCCCCGGCGGCGCTCAAGCTCCTGAAAGCCATTCGCGACCTACCTACAATAACAATCGTGTGGACCCCGGGACACGCCTCACTCCCTGGGAATGAAGCAGCACATACTGCAGCCCGCGAGCTTCACTTCCGGGCGTTCCCTACAGGGCCAGGCGGCTCGGACTCTACGACGGCCACTATCCATCCTCTTCCACCCTGCTTCACCGACATCTTATCCCACTACCGCCACGTTCGCCGAAAATATCCTCCACCCCACCCTACCCTGTCCGTCGAAGAATCACGAATCTGGCGCAGACTACCAACTGGCACATACTATAACTTCACCATCCTCTCCCACATCTCCCCCTCACGCTTCGAGTACAACTGCCCGGACTGTCAAGTTCCAGCCACCACTGCCCACCTCGTCTTCCTGTGCCCTCAACACCCTGTTCATCTCCCTTCCCCTACCCCCGAGCAGTGGGAATGCGCGTTGACCAGCTCGGACCTGCAGGAGCAGCTCAGCCTGATCCAGCGGGCCACGCGAGCAGCGACGGCGCGCAGCCTCCTGAACTGAGGACGCCACCCACTGTTTTTTTTTTAATAAACGTTTTGCCTCCTCCTCCTCCTGCCTTTTCCAAAGGACTCGAAAAGATTATTTTCGCCCGCGTAACTACGTTTTTGGAGAAAAATAACACCTTGACAGATTTTCAATTTGGCTTTAGAAAAGGCAAAAGTACAGAAACGGCGTTACTTGCCATAAAGGAGAATGTATTACAAAATATACAAAATAACCTTTATACTATAGGTGTATTCATTGACCTGAGCAAAGCTTTTGACTGCATCAATCACGATATCCTCATAAACAAGCTCTCGAATATAGGCATTCGTGGCTCAGCATTATCATTATTTGATAGTTACCTAAGAAACAGAAGCCAGTGCGTATGTATTCACGACTACAAATCCTCTTTCTTGTCCTTGAATTGTGGTGTGCCTCAGGGAAGTATTTTAGGACCGCTTTTATTTAATGTTTTCATAAATGATGTGGCTGATATAGATCCCAAAGCACACCTTGTTATGTATGCGGATGATATTACTCTGCTTCTGTCTGGCACCAAATTAGATGAGATAATTATTATTTCCAACGAAGTTCTTTCAAAATTATCAAGATGGGCGAAGTTAAACGTTATGAAAATAGACCCTAGCAAGACTAAGGCTGTCATTTTTTGTGCACGAAATAAAAAAGTTAGTCTACAAAATAGCATTTATCTTTAAAATGAACTTGTTGAAATAGTCCATGAACATAAAATACTAGGCGTTCACTTTTGATCAAATTTAAGCTGGAACACCCATATTGATTATATATGCAATAAACTGGCTCAGGTAAATGGAGTTTTATTTCGTTGTCGTTCCTTAATCCCACTGCAGGCAAAACTACAGATATATTATGCCTTATTTCATTCACGTTTAACAAACTGCAGCCTAGTATGGGGGACAACAACCACATCCAATATAAATAGACTTACTATCCTTCAAAAAAAATTATTCGTCTCATTGATAACATCGACCGAATGCAAACAACAAAAGAGGCCTTTGCTAAATACAATATTGTTCGATTTGATAACATGTACCAATTCCGGCTATTAGATACAATGTATTACACTTCACCGGTTATTGCAAACTTTCTAAAACAATTAGCTGGATTGCAAAGTCACTACACTAATGTTAATACACGAAATCCAATTTTATGGGCTGTACCTTTATTTCGCACAAACTATAAACTACAGTCATTAACATATAACATTGCAACATTGCTGAATCAGCACAAAAACACAAGCGGAATGACTCGCAAGGAGCTGCGAAATCATTTCGTGATGTTACAGGAATGATTGCTTGTCGCGATTAACATGTTTCATTTTTTTTTCAAGAGTATGAACAAAAGGTGATTATAATGTGAATTAATTACTATCCTTATCTTACGCGTCCAAAGCGTATTCTTATCTCGCGCACAGTTCCGTTATGATAGAAATATTATCTGGGTTTTTATTTTTATTTTGATCTTGTACTCTCACATTATTTGCTGTTTATATATACCTTATTTTTCTCTTTCTTGTTGCCGTATGTGCATATATGATGTGTGTGATTTCATGGATTATGTATAAGTATATATGAATATACTACAAAAATGTCCACAAATGTATGTACTTATGTGTGCAAATGTAGTTTTATATGCAATACCCAACAAAAAAACGAAGAAATTGCACTATTTGTTATTGTCATTTTTCGCAAACATGAAACACGTGGCGATTTTTTCTTTTTCTTTTTATCATGGAATGTATTTTGTCTTGTTTCCGTGTCACATGCAAACCGATTGCATGCCGTTGTCTGGTGTACCGGTTCCTCGGGCTTTGTCAAGCTGCAAAAGTGGCTTTTACCCGAGGAACCATCCACTTGTGGAAAATAAACTGAAACTGAAACTGAAACTGAAACTGAAACTGGTCCGTCACTAACATTCTTGAAAAGCTATTTGCTTGATAGGGAATACGTCGTATATGTAGCAGATGCATTTTCTGAAACTAAGGTTAGTAACATAGATGTGCCCCAAGGATCAATTTTGGGTCCCCTGCTCTTTCTGATTTATATAAATGGCCTTCCTGACACCTTGCAGTCATCCCATTGCGTCTTATACGCGGACGACACCACTATCTCAACATCGCACAAGTGTAAGTTTTCCTTAACATCTAAATTTAACATGGCTCTCTGTAAAGAACCAAATGGTAATTAATCCTATCAAATCTAAATTCATGATTTTCAGTTCAAGTCAGAAGGTCGTAACCCAGCTTGCCTCGTTAACACTTGGTGAAAATTCTATTCCTGCTTGTGATTCTGCCACATTTCTCAGTATACGTCTTGATCCCAACCTTAAGTTTCATCTACATATCAACCACCTTAAAAAAACCACTGCATCTGGCATTCGTGCGCTCATTAAAGCCCGGCATTTCTTATCCTCTTCTGCACTGCTAGCCCTCTATTTCCCCTTTGTACAGAGTCACATTAACTATGGCATCATCACGTGGGGAAACACTTATCAATGTCACTTAAAATCGGTACCACACATTCAGAACCAAGCAATACGTATTATTACCACCTGCCATTTTAGTGCTGATGTTTCGTTACTACGTAACCAATTAGGTATCTTATCCATTGATCACTTATTTAAGTACAGTCTTGCAATCATGTTATTTAAGCTTCTGAACAATCAACTTACTTTTCAGTTCATAGACGTTCATTCTCTACGTAATGTAAACGCCACAAGGTTTGCCTCCCGTAATAATTTTTTGCTTCCGATTGTGCGTACAAATTGCGGGAAAAAAAAGTACCCACTTCAGTGCTATTCAACTCTGGAACAGCCTGCCTCTTCCTGTAAAATCATCAATGTCATTACTTGTATTTAAAAGAGCACTAAAGGTATTTCTTTTAGGGTGCAATTAGATGTTTCTTACTTCATTTTCACCTGTGTATTTGCTCAAACGTTTTCCCGTGTGTTTAATAAATATGTGTGGACGCATTCAATGTCCTTTACTGAATTGAGATAATGTTTTGTAGTAGTTGTTTTGGCAGTAGGTATTGCAAAACCACTTGATAGACATGTCAAATTAATTTGTTGAAATCGCTAATGTTTCAAGTGTTGCATTTATTTCCGTAATTATTTGATGATAACCAGTTCTGTCCGCTGTGTTTACATGTTACCTCAGTAATGAACTACCGAGGGTCCCGTTTCAGCCTCATGGCTTTAGGACCCTCGTCTGAATATACGTATGTGTGTAATTTTTTTGTGTGATTGAATAAACATTTGAAACCTTTAAAACCTAAACCTTTAAACCATTAGAACTCGGTTCTTTGCGCGGGAGAATTTCCTTTTACCCAAAGCTCGCATAAACTACTGGAAAATGACTGCTAAATTTGCTGGTGTCTCCGTGTGGTACTCAATTCCTCCTGAAATAAGTCTTTTACGACCGGCTCATATTTTGCCGGCGAACCAAAAAATACCCAATTACTGAACTAACTAGACCATGTTAGATATAGCCGTAATTAGGAAATTGAAATTGGTTCATTTTTTGTTTACTTTCTGATTGATTCACACTGTTTTGTTGAGTTGCGGTATGTGTGTAATAACAGCGTTGCTGCTCCTATTGTGTAATTGGAGATGTACACAGCCTTTAACGAAAACCTCGTTTTATATATTGTTTAGTCCTGCGGTTATAGTTATGCAGACTCGTTCTTTATCGTCGCTTTTTTTTTTTAAATTGAGTAAAGTGTTTTCGTTCCCTATTGTTCACGCTACACCATGTGTTTAAAACTTTGTCATAACGCCCATTGTCTGCTGCATATTATGCATAATCTAATCCACGATGTGTTGGGAGGGTCCCCCCGACAGTTCAGTTCTTACTCTGGGACCTCCTCATGTACTCCTTTTATTTGTTCATTTATCTGTATGCTTACCCTTCAATAAACTTCAAACTTCAGCCGACTTAGTCATCAGGCTGGCCCACAAACCTAGCCAAGAGAAACGCTTTCCCGAAAGAATATGCGAAAAGATCCTACAATACTTTTCACCGTACTTTAAGTGAGCACATCGTAGGAGATTGTATGTGTTGCGTACAGCCAGGGTCCTTCAAAGCATTGAAGGACTCTGGTACAGCTCAGCAAGCAAGCCCGGCAGGCGCACGTTAGAGGCAATTTGTTTTCAACAGGCACGGCCGCTCGATTTCCCGGGGGTGTGTGTGTCTGTGGGGGGGGGGTACCAGGTTTCTATCACTTCGGTGCAGGGACAGTGGCTCAACAAGTTATCCCGAAAATAACTGTACTTGTCACCGCAAGCATTGCCTCGGGACGGCTGCCATAGCCAAGTTTGCCATTTGTTGGTCTGTAAGCCACTCTGAAGGAGCTTCTACAAACCTGACGCCCGAGTTATGGTAAAAACGCTCAAAAGGTTGCCGTCGATTAGTGCTTTCTTCGCTGGAATAAAGTTATGTTTTCCTGCAAGAATAACGGCGCTTCCACGCATGAAATGGCCCTGTTGGCCTGTTTATGCAAATGGGAGCTTTCCCTGGGACTTTTTGCCCGTGAATAGACGTGCTTCACATAAAAAATAAAGCTCCTCGACGAAAAGCGAAATTCAACAGTTTCCGCATGTTTCAATGAACGAAAATGCTCGGAAATAGAGAACGTCAGTCGAGCAGGCGCGTATGGTAGCAGTGTCGTTGAGGAACGGTTCTAGAAGGAACCGTTAAGGAACGGTTCTACACTTAACCGTTAATTCTCGTTGCTTGCCGGTATTATAGGTAGTGATCGGTACAATCGGCATTTATTGGTCAGACCGCTCCTTTTCATGCTTGGGGATTAAACTTTGCCCCACCTGACGGAGCGCACCGTCGCTACACGGCAATGTTATGGCACGCTGGTTCCCATTATCGCCGGCTTGCATGGGCAGGTCGCTATCTATAAAGCCGGCCATGAGTAGCACGGAGTGTACGTGCAACTAACTCAACGTACGCGCGCACCCCGCGCGGCGTCTTGAGGCAGCCGCTCATCGCCCACTGCTGCGCGTTACTCCTAGCGCCACCTATAACAGACACAGGCACTGCTGTAGTGAGGCCGTTGCTATGATGACGACAAACTCTACTCGTCAGGCCTAACAGCTGAAAAATCGTCTTTTTATCTGAAAAACAAAAGCTGTCTTTAGATTGAAACTTTGGTTGAGAATTCCAATGGGCTAATTTAAGGCGAAATCATCAGCTTAGAACACAATATCCCCCCTAGGGATTAGTGGCGAAGCTGTTCTCCTGCGAAGCGGGAGGGCAGGGAGCCACCATGTTGGTCACCTCTACGTTGCGAAGCTATGTAAAGACCACAACGTAAAAACTCGAATCCCACGGACGTCCGTAAGACTCACGCAGACCATTTGCGGTGTGCGCATGCGCACTTGTCATCCGTGAACGCTCTACGTACGTGAAGCTTCTGCATGCAGGAAACTAAAATTAGACACTGTTTCGTGCGTTTCCTTTAGTATCTCTCTTTGTTAAAGTTGATGTAATTGGTGTCAATGTTATAGAAACAAAGCAGTATTTTTAATCAATGAAACGTGTGTCCTGTCTTCCTGGACCTTTACAGCAGGCCTGGCAATAGTTCTCTACAGCCTAGGATTACCTCTCAGACACCGTACGCGAGCTTCGCAGAGGTGACATGCGTCTCACTAAAACTAATCAACCAGACGGTAATGTTTAGAATTATAGGCACCCTCCATAAGCTGCCACTTGAAGAGTCAGTAAACATAATTTGTCAAAGTTCATTTCTGGCTCCACTGCGCCGGCTAACCCATGTACTATATTTCAGGACTATTTCGGAGGATCCAAAAACCGTCGTTTATCTCTAATTGGCGGCAAATGAGACAACTCCCGTTAGTGGTTCAGGGTCCGGCTTGAAATCCGGAGGACCAGTGTTAGAATCCCAAGTAGAGCCAAACTTGTCCAATGTTCTTTTCAAATCAATCGGTTATGTGTATAGAAACGTCCCAGCGAAGTGTGGCATCATTCTGAGCACTTATTGACCTGCTTTACATGAGCATTCGGCCATAAAATTGCCACTGCAGCCTGCTACTGTCAATGGGCTGTGCTGCCGTGTATGGCTGACGCTTGTGGTACCTTGCCTGCTTTATACACTATACACGGTGTTATGTTGTGTTTTTTCTAGGGCTGCATGATATCTGTGCGGTGTAGTGTTGAAAAAGAAGTCAACTTTCTCTTTCTCGCGGTAATCACTGTTTCCCATTTATTGCAGGTTGAACAGAATCCTCTCCACTCGGAATGGCACCACGTAAGAGTTCTTGCTCTAATGCTCGTTGCGCTTAGGTAGGCCACCCTCACTGCCGGCGCGTCGTCCGAGCACAGTGGCGGCTGTAGATTTCAGCTTTTACGTAAAGCGGTTGTCATGCATTTCTATTTTTTTCTGATAAAGTTTCCCACACACCTTAGTCATGGCATTCTATCCCTTTCGAGAACGCCATGGAAGCAAAATAAGTGCCTATACCTAGGAAATAGCTCGTCTGTATCAAGGTACTGGCGCGACATAGCCCTGAAGTTTTGCTGTTTCGATTTGCTTACTTAGCGATGTAGACTTGGAAACCTAGTAAGTGCTGGAAAAAGAGTTTCACTGATTGCCATTTTTACTAAACGAGCTCACTTGTTTCGCTGTTGAAAACCTTATCGTTCACTGCACTGACGTCCATTTGCCTCAGTTTGCGCCAAAGCGGCTTGAGCTCGCTTATTTTTTGTTTCGTAAAATTGTCTCCTTCGTCAATTCTGGTCATGTCCGAGTATTGATCATTGAATTCGAGGTGCGAGAACGTTTTTTGAGGAACATCATCTGTATTTTTTTAAGCTCCCCAATCTTGAAGCTCACTCAACGGCAGGGTTAGTCTGATGCTCCTCAAGCTGTAACTTGGAGTAGTGGACAGTTATTTTATTATTTTATGGTCTACAGCACCGCCAATGGCTTTCGAGTTCGGAACTATTCTCACCTCTCCCACTTCCACAGGAGCAAGCTCAAGTCATTGTCAAGTACGAACACAGTTGCTACTATAGCATGGACTTGAGATTCCTGGCTGTTTAAAGTATCTGTCATTTACATACAAAACCTCACGGGCCATACTACCGTACGAAGGTGTATGACCAGCGATGCTTGTTACCACGAGACATACGGGTGACACAGGCTTTAGGTGAACGCTATGAGCAAATCTTATCTGAATGTAAACTTTGACGGTGGGGGGCTGCCTGCTCCGGAAGTAACCATCATCCGGGATACCTAAGGGGCTGCACTAGAAAGGCTAAACCATGCTATGAAGCCTCTTCGGGACATAAACAGCACTCCCTCACCAGAAAAGTATTTGGTCGCCCTCGTGTAGTAGTTGGCCACCCTGTGGGCCTGAAGGATTTCCCTGGTGCGTTGCTCCTTATATCTTTTCAGTACACGTGTCTGTTCGAGTCTTGGCGGGCATCCACACTTCGTACAGTGAAGGGCTAGATTGCTGCCTTTTCCTGTTTTTTGGTTGCAGGCGTGTTCCCGTAGCCGGGAATCTTTGAGGCCCGCATCATCCATTCACGAAATGACAATTCCATCAGCACGGCGTCAATTGACTTGCACAAAAAGGCGCATGATTACCTAAGTCATTGATTTTAATCTTAGCGCATGCGCATTTTTATCGAAACAAGCCGTTGCCTTCACAATTTTATTATTTTGTGCGTTTTATTTCCCAGGGTATATATTCAGCTGCGGCGAAATAAAACCTTTGTTGTTAGTCAGCGCCCAGTCTTGTGTCGCCTTCTTTGTGTCCTGTCCTAGCGCTGTTATCAAACTAAGGCGCTGAAGATGTATGCGTTGGGGAGCACGCGGCAAGCACCCCCAAATAATCAAAAATAAGCAACCTCTGCCACTCAAAACAAAAATCTACAGCCAGTGCATACTGCCGGTTGCGACGTATGGAGCGGAAAATTGGCGCCTTACTAGACAACGAGAAAGTAAACTTAGGTCTTTTTAACGGCCAATGCATGGAATAATGTTAGGACAGGAAACGGGGTGCCTGGATTAGAGAACAAACTAGAGAGGAAGGTATCATAGTTGAAGTAAAGATAAATGAACCTGGGCTGACCATGTAGTGAGGTGAACTGACAACTGGTGGACAATTAGGATAACAGGGTGGATACCAAAAGACGGGTACGGACGAAGGGGAAGGGCAGTAATCCGTTTGAGGGATGAAACAAGGAAATTCGTGGTAAGCTGTGCACCCAAGCAGCGCAGGACAGAGGAGTCGGAGGTCAATGAGAGAGGTCTTCGTCCGGCAGTGGACTTGAGTAGGCTGCTGCTGCTGCTGCTTATGATGATGATGATGATGACACCAAAAGGTGCAATCCATGTGTACATGACCATGGAAGCAACAGTTGCAGCTGTAATATCTTCGATTGGGACGGCTTCCGGCCAGCTGGTAAAACGATCGAAAACAGTCAAGATGTAACCGCAGCCCTTTGATGGTGGGAGGGCTCCAACAAGGACCACGTGAATGGTAGAGAACCATGATTCCCATAAGGAAGAAGTGGCCGAGGGTGATGTGGTAGGCCGAGAGTCCTTGGATTGCTGACACGCGAGGCAGGGACGGCTTATGTGCGGGCGTCAGTATTCATGCCAGGCCAGGCATATTTCTCCGCAACTAAACGCCGTGAAGCACGAACTCCAAAATGAGAGAGCCGGGGAATAGTATCGAATGCAATACGCCTCAGTTATCTAGGGAGGTACGGTGGTTTATGTCCTAAAAATGGGTCAACGTCACAGACGATGCTAATTCCCGAATCAGTGTCTAAACTGTCCTCGGGCTGGAGGTGGAATGAGCCATTTGAAGAACGGAGGCTTCGAAGTTATTTCTCATCTAGTTGTAAGTGAGCAAATTCCTTGAGACTGAAACCAGACCGGGTTCCGGTGAAAGGACGGGTCTGTGTGTCGGCTGGGATGTTAAGTCCCTTGAAGCGCTGAATGTCTGTCGTAAACTCTATTAGGTACGCCAAATGGCCTTTCTTTCGACATGACTTTGTAGTCTTAGATGATTTGATGGTGTTACTATGAGGTTTGTGGTCGGAGAAGATCACAAACTTGCGACCTTCAAAGAAAAGGCGGAAGTGTTTGACAGCGAGGTATATATGCTGCCAGAAGCTGTCGTCGAAAAGTGCTGTAGCATTGCTGAGTTAGAGGAAGTTGCATCGAAAAGAAATCCAGCGGGTGCCGGTTGCCGTGAATGGGTGCTGAAGTAATCCTCCAACTGCACAGTGAAAACCGTCTACCATCAGCCTTGCACGCCATCAGCAGTGTCAGCCCAGTGAAGACTGGGCTCAGAAGACTTGGACGTTTGAAGGAAAACTTCGAGGGTTTGAAGTATAGCCGCACAGTCTGGAATGAACCGTCGGTAATAGTAGTTTCCCAGGCCGAGGAAACAGCGCAGCTGGCGCAAGGATCTAGGCCGCGGAAAATCAATGATAGCCTTCACTTTATCTTGGAGCGCTCGTATGCCATTGCGGTCAAAAAAGGGGCCGAAAAACTCCAGTTAGGTCAGCCCGAACTCACGCTTTTCATTGTTCAGAATAAGGTCCTGCTTTTCAAGGAGATCGCAAACTAGCCGCAGAAAGCGCATGTGCGCAGATGACGATGAACTGGGGACAAAAACATCGTCGTTACAGTATAAAGACTTTCAATTGTGTTTTATTATTGCTGGTTTCTCTTTCCTGCTGTAACATTCTTTTTTTTGTTTATAACCCCTATTGCGCATTCTTGCAGCCTTTTTTAATAGTGACAGTGTATTGTTTTGCAATGTGGCAGTGGTGTATTCCCCATGTATGCCCCATTACTCAATGCTTCGTAAAAATCCTGTAAGGGATTTTTAAATAAATAAAATAAATAGTGCGCGCGAGTGTCGCATGCTTGCTTGCACACCTATGCACTTGCGATAATAATCTCTTGATTTTTTTTCTTTTCAGACATGACGTGTAAGAGCTGCCGAAGGCGATGCAGGTTCCATCCCTATGAAGATGCAAGTGGTCTCGCTTCTAGAAAGGTAAGTTCGCTTTCGAACGTTGGGGGAAGCTTCTACAACACAACCACCATGATGCCAAACGAGTAGACAGTTCCAGCTGAGATTGACGTTCATCAAATGTACTGCGATGATTGATATTTTGCAGAAGTACTTTTATAAATGGTACTTTTGATTTGTATGGTTTCTACTTTATTTAAATGGTAAAAAATAAAGCCAGTTCCACCAAATCTTCTCAAACAGCGCAGGTGAGCTTGGCACGCTGGAGACCATTTCATGAAGTAGCGGGTCTCGCTCACGACGCCACCTGCGGATACGTACTCGAAACTGACCCTTGGAAGTCTGGTAGTTTATCGGCGCATTTATGTGGGGTCGTACTGCGCCGCGTGCCCTGGCGCACAAGCCAAAATTGCGTACCGGACGGCCATTGCATCGTCTCAGGAGCGCGTTTCCCCCAGTGGCAAGGTTGAAAAAGGTGGGGGGCCGGCGGTGGGCGCGTACGGCCGAAGGCGTACGGCCCCCTCACGATCGCGTATGGCAAACGTTTGACTACGGCAGTGCTGTGTTCGGTACGCTTGTGGCCCATTTCTGCAGAAGTTCACAGATTAGGTGAACGATATATCAGTGCTCAATCTGTGGTCCTTTCAACCAAACAACGGCACTGTCTATGGGCTCGTGGCTAATACGAGATTATGGCTAGGTGTTGGAAGGGACAATATATTAATTCACTCGGATACAATTTCTGTTTAGCAATGGCCATTATAGTGTATATCAGTCGTGTTGTTTCGGAATAAAATATTAGTTGATGGTAGTGCTTCATGTTGTCTTCTTTCCGTTTCCTTCTCTTGTCCCTGTCCTTACTTTGTACTGTCTACCACCGCGATACTGAATCTGTCGGCAAATCAAACCATTCTTTCCCCGTCGGTAGTTCATCACCCAAAATTCTTTGAAGGCATCATTGGTAAGTCACACGACGCTCAGATCTGGCTCTCCGGACGACGAAGAGCCGAGAGCAAAGCGTGACTGGTTTACTGCATAGCGAGAAATGCACAATGGTAATACAGGAAAAGCACCCATGCGGCTTACAGCACAACTCGAGCACAGAGACGCTCCTTACCGAAGCCCGAAGCGACCTCACGGGTGGCCGAGACGGCGTAATGTGTAGGTTGTATTTACTGGTTTGGTGCCCATGCTGGCAACCATGCGTGTCGCCTTAGCAACACGGACGCTCCTGCTCCGGCGTGGCGTCGCACGCATGAGGCCGTCCCACCGGGCTCAAAAGCATTACATCAACGTCAACTACTGCTCCTCGCAGCGTCCTGAAGTCTACCTGTCGCAAACACGAGTGAAGTCGTCGGCACAGGAAAGCTGGCTGCCAGCTGCCGCGTTTTGGTATTGGCCACAGATTCCCACCTGTCGGCGAGCGCCTTCCGTTTCGCCCGCTTGCCGATAGATGTCACTCGTGTCTTAGCTAACGAGGCGCGCACTCAATCGGCTTCCGCACGAGCATTCACAATTTTTTTTGCAGCCATTATTTGGTTTTTGTACTTAACGACTCTACCTCGGGCACCTCCTTATATCTGTGTTCGAAGTCAGCTTATATCAGCGAGGCGTTTCGCAATCGCGACTCCATTCTAGAGTGGTGGTGTGGACCTAGGGCAAGTGGAGCATCGCCACACAATGAAACTCCCATTATTCGTACCTGTTGACGCCACGGCTGAGAATCGAGTGGTAACGACCCAGACGACAGACGCCGAGGCCTGTATTTTTTCTGCGATGGCGGACGCTTCCGAAATCATGGTGGACATTATCATGGCAGTTTTCCGTGTTGCGAAAAGAAGAAATCACCCGCTAAACTTTTATGTGAATACCATTTATAGAAAGATGTGTCAAAAGTTACCAGCCTTCCAGAGCTTTGCGCAGGATCCGAACAAAGTACAAACACTCAAGAACACCCTCCCCAAATCTCGCGACAGTCGGCACACGTTGACTCTGCGAGAGGAGGGAAAGAAGTGTTCTTAGCGGCAGGAGTCCGATTGCAGAATGAAGCCTTAACGCGACGCCGCAAGAACCAGTTTGTTCCGAAATTCGCAGATGCCATGGACGTGAATAGTCGCCAACGAGGGCCTGTGCGGCAGACAAGCTCCGGCGTGTCAGGGCCTTTTTGAGAACTTCACCGCACTGCACTAAACTTGTAGCACGTGCGCGTACGGTAGCGGCGCGCTGAATCGTAGCAGCCTCCAGACCCAAACCCACAAGGTAGATCTGCACCTCGCAGTCATACCCTATTACAGGTTTAAAAGCTCACGGCTGGACTCGACTCTCCTCCCCCCCTCTCTCCTCCTCCCGCACTCCCCTTACTGCCTTCGCATTGGGGCGTCTTGCTGCCTGCCGCCGCGAGTTGAAGGGTGGCGCTGCAAGCCCACTGTTGCTCCGGCGCCGCCAAGCGCGTTCGCAGGCGCAGTGTATGCGCCGCAGAGCCGGTTACAGCCGCATGTATGACAATTTGTGACGCGGAAACTGCATGGTTGCACATCCTCGGATTAATATGCACTGTTGTCCAGTAAGCTGCCAGAATCTAACCTAGTAACGTTGGCCGGCACTCATAGCGGCGAAAACTAATGGTGGCGGCATAAAAAGATGACCTGAAGATCGACCGCATTGTGAAAAAATCGCTTCGTGTGGTGTTGCCTTCAAACAAGCTAGAATTTTTGGTAAGTATAGGCCTCACCGTTGAACTGCTATCCATGCAACAATCGGATTTATGATTTGTCAATGAATATTGCCAAGTTGTCCGAGAAATGAACCGGAAAAACTCGCACAGCAGGGTGGGAACACAGCTCCCAAGGAATATATTTTTTTAAATCTGGAAACTACAGATGGGATCATTATAGTTGCAGAAAACTGGACAGCTAGTCAGCCTTTGTATTTTTTCTACCCCGTTTAATTTTTAAGGACTGGTACGTGTTTCAAACTTAGTTGCCTGGTGGACGGTATTGTGCAGATGAGGGCGCACTTCAGGAAAAGTTTGTATTGCATCGTATACCTACCATGCCGTCACAAATAGGTAGATAAGACATCGCGATGGTTGAACGTGCGCTTGCGCGAGCACCTGCCGGACGTGAAGAATGCGCACACTGCAACTCAGTGCAAATTGCCGGAAATGCGAATGCACGCCTCTCTTTAATGAGACTGTGGAGATATATCAAAGCAGAAAAAACAGCTCGCAAGAGAAACCATTGGGACGTTTTAGACGGCTCACCTTGGTCACACTCTCATAAGTATGCCGTCATTGGGTTTATCCGCCAATGAAATGGCGTATCTTGCCCCTGAATAATTCCAAACGGTCGCACCTTGCTTTCTCTGCCTTGCTTTTTTGTGTGTGTGTGTGTGTGGTACCGGGTGTCACACAGTTGTCGGTTGTTGCCTAGTTGTTATCTGTACTTAAGAATACGAGCTGTGTCAAATCATATTGCCATTTTGTCGCCTGACAGATTGTTATATACGCTGCTGAACCTTATTTTTCGCTGATGAGCGCTTTTTTGAGCAATATATGAGCGTTCTTACGAATAAATGCTGACTGAATGAATATGTGGTTAAATGCACCGACGCTACACAGGCGATTAGGCCCACCGTTGTCGAAAGCTCCGCATGAAGTTGGACCACCTGGGTATCATGAACACCCGCCGAAATATCAAATACACAGGCGCTTTCGATTTCGCGTCCATCAGAAAAGCAGTCACCGTTGCCGGGAATCGAACGCGCATCCCTACGCTACGAATAAATGCTGGCTGGAAATAGCGCTTGTCCCAGTGGTCCTCCTTCGTCATTGGTGTAATGTTTTGCGTTTTACACGTCTACATTAGGCAGTTCTTCTGGGGATTGTTGCTTTTTTATTCAGGTATAGTCATACGGGATATGCTTACTTCCTACAATTGTATAAGGCTGGACATAATTCAAAACTTTATGTGTCAAGGTGCGCCTCTAGTCAGGAATGTTGCAAGCAAATACAGTATATACGCAAACAACTTTTGCTCTGATCTTATTGCGTAAACTGCCTTGCGTATATATTGTTTATATGCCAGAACAAAAAAATCTGGGCCATATAACTTACCCCAACTGCCCCGTTTCATTCGGAAATGCCACCGCGAATACTCACTGGTTATGTTAACGACGCTAAAGCTGCCTTGCTCTTGCCTTGCGCCGAGACACAGCGACGCTAGAGTGTACACTCTAGCGACGCGGAGCTTACGGTAAGGGGTTGCTGCCCTCTCGCGGTTAGCCCCCCAACTACGCGTCAGAAAAAATCCCATGCGGCGAGCCGGTATTTCGAATGCCGCAAAAGAAGCGCGGAAGGAGGAGAGTCTAATCCGGCCGTGAAAAGCTGCAGTGGAATGGGATTTTTGAGGGTGTGATTTCAAAGCCAGGTATGGCGAATTAGACGCAAGCCGGTCTACCCGAAGGCCTGAAAGATCAGGACAAGCCGGCAGTGATGCGCATTACTATATGAAGAGTTATTAGAGAGTTGTAGCTGACCGTTTTCGACGGTCCGCTCCGCTATCGGCGGCCCGCTCAGCGAAACCGGAGCGCCGGTCGCGGCCAATTGCGCCACGCATGTGCGATGGCGCGCCCGCTTACTACCGGAGCGGACGGACCGTGGGAAATGGTCAGCTAAAACTCGCTATTAAGGGATCTCCGCAAAGCACACAGTCATGGCATTTAACTGTTCCACACCTCCAGAGTTCGCGAAACCAGGCTTATTCGTTGTTCCGTCTACGCGTACAACCTAAACCAACGGCGATATTACAAGTGAGAACGGTTCGGGCATGACACCAACATCTCTTCTGGCATAGTAACGTGTGCGGAACGTTGATCACACGATCGCGACACAGAAAAGTGCGAGGGTCACCAATTCACCCATATCAACTGTGTCAGCCCTTATCAGGCACCCGCCGCGGTGGCTCAGTGGCTAAGGCGTTGCGCTGCTGAGCACGAGGTCGCGGGTTCGATTCCCGGCCGCGGCGGCCGCTTTTCTGATGGAGGCGAAAAGCAAAAACGCCCGTGTGTACGAGATTTCGGCGCACGTTAAAGATCCCCAGGTGGTCAAAATTTATCCGGAGCCCTCCACTACGGCGCGCCTCATCGCCTGCGTTGCGTCGGCGCGTTAAACCCTACAATCAATCAAAGCCCTTATCAGGCGTCATCTCACACGTGCGAAAAGTTCCAAATGAAAAACAAAATCATGAACTTAGATAGCCCAGCATATGTTCTTCCCAGATGGCTAAATAGTTTTGCCATTTGCCCTCTGGCGAGGTACGCCGAAGCAGTTCACCCTGCGCGGAGCGGCCTCTGGTTTCGGCCGGGACTCACTGCCGCGAGACAGGCCTTGTCCTGACCCTGCGCCCCCGCTTTCACCCTCCTACACCCTTTCCACCCCCGCGCGGTTTACCTGTGGCAGCCCATCCCGCCACCGCGCCGCTTGGCGAGCCAGCAGTAATTCCAGTAGCCACCAACACGGAAAGGAGTGATGCGGCCCCCTCTGCTTCCGCTTCACTGTCTCGGGCACACCTCGGGGCTTGAAGGAGATGGACACGGAGCAACCCGCAGTGGCTACCATCGAGGCCCCACCGTCTGACCCGCCTTTGGCGCTCCTGAAGCAATCTGTGCTGAAAAGAAAGGCACAGGAAAGGATGCTAGGCCCACTGAGCACGGTCCGTGGGGCACTACTAGAACATCTGATGATGACATGGACGTAGGGTTGTATCTGACTGCCTTGCAGCGCAAGGAACGGGGGCTATGTCTAGGTCCACAGAGAAGACCAAGAATTCCCTTAATGAAAAACAGCTATATATGCAATATATTATGTGCAATATATTAACACATATTCCAATATATTAACACATATTAATGTTGCACATATTCTATATGTGCAATATATTAACACATATTCCAGTACCTCTTAAGACTAAATACTGGAAAGAGAAAACATCACTCAATATAAGTAAACAGGCATCTTTAAAAACCTTAGTGATTTGTAGGAGATACTGCATTCTAATCAGCCAAGTGTTATGTGTATGAAAAAAAAGCGTCTCTGTAGAAAACGGGCAAAATGAATAATTATGGTAATGCACGGCATGGACTAGTGCACGCCCTTGCCCATAATAAGAAAACAACAAATCGATGCCTCGTAGACAGAGAGAGAGAGAGAGAGAGAGAGAGAATAAACTTTATTTCGAGGACTATCAGTGATTATGCATCATGAAAACGATGCTGGTGGTTAGATTGCGTTGATGGCTGTCAGCGTGAACTGATCAGCGATCTCGGCAGCCCTGGCGACCAAGCGGGCCTGTAGGTCCTGGTCCGAGCTGCGCAGCGCGGCCTCCCACCGTTCCTCGGAGGGTATTTCTGGAAAGGGGTTTTTCGGGCAAGCCCAGATGACGTGGGATAGTGTGGCATGACCGCCACATAAGCAGCAAGCCGAAGTGGGGTACAGAGCTGGGTGGATGTGCGTCAGGACGGCGGGATTAGGAAAGGTGCCTGTCTGAAGAAGTCGCCACGTGTGAGCCTTAGAATTGTCTAAAGTTTTGTCCGCCGGAGGATAGTTCAAGCGGGAGAGGCGGTAGTGCATAGTGATGTCGTGAAAAGAGACCAGGCGATCCCGCGCAGATCGCGCCCCGTGGTAGGGATAGAGGCTGGGCCCAGCCCGGATCGTGAGTCCTCGGGCGTGTTCGTGGGCCGCTTCGTTCCCTTCGAGGCCCGAACGCGCGGGCGTCCAGGTCAGAAGAACTGGCTGTTTTAGGGGTCGGGCAGAGTTTCCTGTCAAAGTTTTGAGTGCCGGCTTTGAGATGCGACCGGTGGAAAAATTTTGAATTGCAGTTTTAGAATCGGAAATGATTGTGCTGGGAGTGGGGTCGAGTGTTAGGGCTAGGGCTATGGCCGCCTCTTCCGCTGTCTCTGGGCGGGGGGACCGAACGGTGGCCGAATTGAGAAGTTCCTTGGCATTGTTCATGGCTACAATCGTGTAGGCGTCGTGGAATCGGTATTCTGCCGCGTCGACATATACAACTCGGGGATTGTTGCCGTACATCTTGTGGAGTGCTTCCGCTCGCTTTTGTCTCCTAGCGACGTGGTGCTGAGGGTGCATATTGCGGGGCAACGGTTTGATTATTAGTTGGGAGTGTATTGACGCGGGGATGGGATGTAGTTGCGCGAAGTTTGTATGGTGACGGATACCCAGTTCTTGAAGGACGTGCCTCCCCGTGCTGGTTCGGGCCAGTCGCTCATACCGACTCGTTAAGTGGGCTTCTATCAGCTCCTGAGCTGTATTGTGGAGACCCATTCCATCCAATCGGGCAGTGGAAGTACCGGGAATGAGTCGAAGCGCCAATTTATAGGTTCGCCTAATTAGCACGTCTATTTTATCAAGGTCGGCCTTAGTTAGGAGGAGATAAGGGAGGGAGTAAACTAGCCGGCTTATGACAAAGGCTTGGAGAATGCGAATTTTTTCGCTTTCAGTAAGACCCTTATGGCGGTTGGTGACCCTGCGGACAAGTCGGGCCGTCCGGTCCGCGGCTCGGTTCATTAGGCTTATGAAGCTGTCACTTTTGCGGTTGCTTTGTATTCTTAGTCCTAAGATTCGGATTATCGGGACCTCTGGGATCGGTTTGCCGTTTATGTTGAGCTCGATGTTCGGTTTCTGAGGTGGTCTTTGAGCCGGCGACGGAAGTAAAAGCAGCTCGGATTTAAATGGAGAGCAAGATAGTCCCGCTCTGCCAGCTTCCTCTATGACGATGTCGATGCCCATCTGCATGATTTCCTCAATTTGGGCATCGCTACCTCTGTTGGCCCACAGAGTGATGTCATCCGCGTACAGGTTATGATGGAGAGCCGGAATTTTTTCTAGTCTCTTCGGGATTTTTAGGATGGCCAGATTAAACAGGAGTGGGGAAAAACGGTTGCTTGAGGAGTACCCTTTCCTCCAACCGAGAAAATGGGGGTTACGAGGTCACCCACGTGCATGACAGCCGTCCTGTCTGAGAGAAAGACTTTGATGTAGTTATAGGTGCGTACTCCAGGATTGATCGATTGCAGGCCTTTGAGAATGGCCTCGTGGCCAACGTTGTCGAAGGCCTTGGTCAGATCTAGTGCTAGCACTGCCGATTAATCTAACCTGTCAGGCGAACGTCGTATGACGTGATAATGGAGTCTGAGCATCACATCTTGTGTAGATAAACCGGCTCGGAAACCTACCATCGTATGGGGGAATTGCTCTGTGTCTATGAGGTGATTTGACAGCCGGGTGTGTATGATGTGCTCCATGAGCTTACCGAGGCAGGATGTAAGTGAAATAGGGCGTAGATGTTCGAGTGCGAGAGGGTTGTTCGGCTTGGGAATCAGAACTACCTTGGCATGTTTCCACGACCGAGGTAGGGTGCCTGATCTCCAGCACTCGTTCATGTAATGCGTTAGATGCAATCGATTTGTCATCCAGATTGCGGAGTGCTTTATTAGTTACGCCATCGGGGCCAGGAGCTGAGCTGGTGCGAAGTTTTGCGATGGCCGCCCTGAGCTCCGCTTCCGAGATGTCTCGGTCCATTTCAGAATTTGGGTGGCCGGTGTAATTTGGGAGCTTGAGGCTAGGACTCGGGGGCAAATATGTGTCACGAATTTTGTCAAGGAGTTCTGTATCAGATCCTGGGAAATTATGCATGACCTGTGTCAGACGGTTTCTCTGCTCAGCTTTGCTGTGGTTAGGATCGATTAGGTGTCTGAGAAGCTGCCATGTTTTCTTCATCCCTAGATTTCCTTTAAGATGGTCGCAAATTTGGTCCCATTGGTCTCGTGCGAGCTCGCTGGCGTGTGCTGCTGTTTCCCTTTCCAGTGAGGCCATGCGTAACTTAAACTTGCGGTTGCGTTTTTGTCTGCGCCAGCGCTTCTGGATGCTTTTGTAGGCCTCCCAGAGGTGGGCATGCCTGCCATCAATGGTTAGGGATGGGATGTTCTGATCAAGCTTTTTCGTGGTGGTTTTTATGTCCATTAGGAGTTGTTGTGTCCAAGTGTCTATATTTGATATCGGAGCGTCATCTGCATTGCTGTTTCGTCCCACTCGACTTGTGTTGCCTGACGGGGAGTGTATTTGATTTTCGTCGTGTGCTTAATTACTGTCTCGATAATAAAGTGATCGCTGCCGAGGGTGTGACCAGTAACGTTCCACTTTTCGCATCTCGTATGCAGGGCGAAGGTAAGATCTGGGGCAGTGTCAACTTGGACGCTGTTACCTATCCTGGTGGCTATTCCGGTGTCAGCAAGAATGCTAAAGTGGTGTAGCTGTATTTGCTCCCAGAGTTCCCTTCCTTTTTTGTTACTGCATCTGTAGCCCCAGGCGGTATGTGGGGCATTAAAATCTCCTACCACCACTAGCGCGTGCGGTCCTACTTCCCTGCGTGTGAGAGCGAAAAGAAGATAAAATCTATGGTCGCGGTTCCGCGGTGGGCTATATACATTAAGAATGAAGATTTTAGTCGCTTCGCGCTTCTTTGGAAAGATTGTTATTAAATCATGATGAATGTCTATACTGTCAAATTGTTGCCTGGTCGCCGGTAGGTTGCGATTGACCAGAATGGCTGTGCGGGTATTTTCGGGGTCCTGAAAAGCTTTATAGCCGGGTAGTTTAACGTTAGTTCCGCTTTCTTGCAGTGAAATTACATCGGGAGGAAATTGAAGTGACTGGACAAATAGTTGTAGTTCTGGCCGCTTCCGTTTAAATCCGCGGCAATTCCACTGCCAGATTTTAACTGTATGGTTTGCCTCTGTTTCTCTCGACATGGGGAGCGGAGGATCGCTGTGATGGGGCTGTTAGCAGTTGGCTATGTGGTAATATTATTATAGACTTCTGGATACTATTTTGAACTTCTAGAATACCTTGTAGGGTGCGTGCAATGTCGCCAAGTTTATCTTCGACTTCTTGGGGGAGGGAGGTTTCGACAGCGCGTTTCTTTGTGGGGGGCGAATTAACATCTGTACCAGAGGGGTCTGCCTGGGTGGTCAGTTGTTCACGGAGGGCTTTATTTTCGTCCCGCAAGGCTTCATTATCTTTTAACAGCTTCGCGATGCTCTGCGTAAGAGATCTAACTTCTGCTTTAAGACTAGCTAGTTCCATCCGAAACTCTGCAGGAATTTGGGTAGTCTGAGGAGGAGGGGTGTTCGAGGAACGGTGGGACACCCCGCTGCCCCAGCTCACCTGTTTGTCGGCGGTTGCGGTTGACGCTGGCGGCGGCGTCTTGTCCTTCCCCTTGGAAGTTTGTCGCCTGCGGTTGTTGACTGACGGCGATCTCGATAGGCTCCGCGGAGGGGACTTGGATGTGGCCCTATTGCCGGATGGAGATCGAGATTTTGAGCGACCTCTCTCTCGCTCCGGCAGGCTGGGCCATTCTTGTGGGATTTTCAGGATCGACTTAAACTTCTGCGTTGACTTCGATTGATGCCTTGTCGCTGTTGTTGTCTTCCGTCTTGCGACGATGGTGGGAGTCTCCGTCGGGGTTGGAATCTACGCGGACAGTCTACTGCCCCGGTCAGGTGCTCTCCATTGCAGATCACACACTTGCGGGTGCACGGGTGTCCGTCGGTAGGATTGACTATGCCGCAGGTGTGGCAGCGAGTCTCAGCCGCTGGACACACGTCTGGTCGATGGCCTACTTTCCAGCAGTGCGGGCAGGCCTCCGTTTTCCTGCGGAAGGGGTAGCAGCGTTGGGTCGTTCGTCGGTATCGGACCCAGTATGGTACTACGGTGCCTTAAAAAAGAATTTGGATGGATTTGGAGGATCCCATCCTCCCGGCACTCAGTATGTGGAAGTCAGGGTTGTGATCTTTGAATCCTGTCGTGATGTCGTCTGGAGATTCGTCCTTGGAATGTTGAACACGATGCCGGACACTGTGCGCGACGGGGCGGCGACGTGACTCGACTGTTCGAAGTTTTGGTCCTTAATGCGCATAAACTTCACGGAGGAGAAGAGAACCGCTCGATCCTTGGAGGGGGTACTAACGATGAAGTAGTTCGAGATGGGCTGTGTGCGTACCTGCTCACCGCTTATGTAAGGAACTCCTGCGGCTGCGTAGATCGCATTTGTGATGGTAACGCTGCTGGTGGCTTTCGGATCTAATCCACCTCTTGGGCGGAACACGATTTTGTAGTCTTCTTCCGGTAGATTGGCTCTCGGCGGAGTCCGCTGCTTTGCTCGGCGCATCTTCGGCTGGTGCGCCGGCTGCTGCTTGCTGGGGGCTTGAATGGTCCTGCTTTATTCGATGTTTTCCTTGTAGGCGCGATGTATATGCTGCCAGTCGTCCCCGTGGAAGTCCTCGGGAGCGAGGTCCTCCCCTTCGACCACGACCTCCGTGACTTGGCCAAGGCGGGCGATCATCAAAGGGGCGCGCTACCGTTGCCGCGGCAACGCGGGTTCGCCGAAGCGCCGGTTAGGCCTAGCAGGCCGTGCCGGCGTGGTCGATGATTGGCACTCCACTCATGAAGAAACGGGGGCTCACCGGTGAATGAAACTTGGTCAGGAGGTTCCCTGAGCGTTTCGGCGTCGGTGGCCATGGCTGTAGTGCTGCGGCTAGATGCGGTGGCGGTTGTAGGGGTGAAAACGCTGGAGCGTAGCTGAGCTGCGACCGCCGGCGTTCGAGCCTCTATGTGGAAAAAAAAATCATGCCTCGTAGACAGCAGCTCGCACCCTTCCAGGGCACGTCCAGACGAAGGACACCGGTACGAGGCGACAGAGAGAGGTATTCCGTGGGCAGCAGCGCTAGAACGCTAATTTTTTTCTGTGAGACACAATATCGCCGTTTAGTAAATATTCTATTTGTCCTTTCACCGTTGGCTTCGTGTCCTTGAGGGTGTGCTTCGCTACACTAGGGGAGTTGTTGCAACGTTGTCATCCCACCGCTGACAACCCGTTGCTGCATACGGGAAGGCGTACCCGAGCCGAGCTCCGTCACCTCAGTCATGCGTGTGGTAGCGTGGTGAAGTGAGCGGCCAGCCAATGTTGCTGTCTTAAAGATGTTGCTGTTTTGCTGTCTTGAAGACGAAGGAAAACCTAACTTGTTTACTTCATGGCGAGAGATGGGCCGAAGCCAAACAAGAGTAATACCCCGACGTGCGAGGTTACAGTACAGGGCTCGAGCAGTGTGGCAGCATTGATTCACTGCTCAAAATGGAATTAACTACAGCACTTGGGGGGCCTTATTTGTACCTAAAGCACCAACAGCTAAACAAGCGTTCCCTCTAGATTCTGCACACGACGCGAACGGCACACACACGCACAAAACTCTTTCCACAGCTTGTGAGCGGTCGGTAGTAGCGGCTCACGTTGAGTCCAAGAGAGGGGAGAAAGGAGGTCTCTGCAGCGGCTTCCACGTCCTTCGGACGAATCCCTGCGTGTTGCGTCGGCAGCCACCGAAGTTTCATGACGCCGATCACGAGGAGCCTGCGATAGAGACGTGTAGCGACGCGTTTGAATCGCGGGCTGCAATCGTGAGTCACCGACAGGGGGGGGGGGCTGCTTGAAAGGCGCACGTAGTGGCGGCTTCGCCACCCCACGGGGGAGTGTTGCAAAAAGCACAGCGGTGGGCTGATTCGTAACAGCTTCTCCGCCGGTGGTCCGAAATCCGATGGATGAGTCTTCTACCGTTTTTCGGAGGGATGCTTTCGGAAAGAAGTGCTCGCCAGATGCTCGACTCCAGGCCTGGGATGTACGCCACCGTGCTGGAGCTACACCGGGCTGTCCACTGGACGAATAGTGGCTCGCCAAGAACGTCTCTGGCTTGGTCAGGCAAGCAACAGAACAACACAGGAAGACACAACCGCACCGTCGGCAAGGTCGAAGACAATACACACTGAAGCTCTACCAGGCTCTCAGTTGCGATAAAATATGCTAACAACTAACTGCACTAGTTATATTTTAGCCCAGAAGTACTTTAGCCAAGCACACAAACTTGAAAGGTGACATTTCGCGTGATTGGAAATGTCCCACACAAAAAGAAACGTAATCGTAAAGGGCGAAACCTGCTTCAGGAAAAACAATGCAAGTGAGAAAGTTATGCACCTACAGGCCACTTCTCGCGCTGAGAGCTGCGATTCGAGCTATCGTCATTGCCTTGAGCTTTCCCCTATTTTAATCGCACCTTATAGGTGCGCCCGTTCTGAAAGCTGCTGCGACCGGTCGAGAGGACATGGGCCTTCTTCCGAGACTTATCTCGAGCACGCGGAGAAGACTGCCCTAATTTCCACCGCTAAAGCAAAGCGTTAGCTGTCGTTCTCGGCCGCTCCAAGGTCCGCTGAGACCCGGCGCACAGCGTGCGTGCGGCACTGCAACTCGGCAGGCGCGCATGGGAGCTCTTGCCGCACTTTTTTGCGACACTGTCGGTAGGCGAACACTAGAGGGTGTTTTCGCTCTCGTTTCCGGCTGTCAAGGACAATCTAGGTACGGGTGGCCCGGTCTCACAAGACGGCTCATCCCCAGCCGACACCGGAATCACTACGTGCTCGGCTGGCCGTTGCTCGACATCGAGTATCTGAGCTAGAGGGGGAACGCTAATGGCTCGCTCAGTTGTGGCGCCGTCACTACGCTCAGCTGCACCGTGAAAACCGTCCAGTGTTTTGACTGCCTGCTCTGCCACAGCGTTGCTCGGTTCTGACCTCGCGTCCGGAGAAACACCTTTCGTTTCAGCGGACTTGGGTTGCCTCCTTTCACTAACGAAACGGTTTTGCCTTTCCCTCGAAACGTCGTTAGCTTGCGAACTGCGCGCGTTCGGGTCGGTGGCCGTTTTCAAGGCCTCCCGTGAACCTGGGCACAACGAACACGACGCTGACACATCTCCGCTCACAGTAGGGGCCTTACACACAGTGGACTTACGCTGCCCTCTGTCGTGAGCCTCCCGAAATGCCCGTCTTTGTTATCTCTCTGAGTCTCGACGTTCCTCTCAGATGTGGCGACACTATTCGTACTTGAGCCCTTCGCAGCGATCTCAGCTGATAGTTTGCTCGGCAGTTTCTCGAAATTGTATTCCTTGTCGCATAACAACTGATTCGACCTGTTCGAGAATATGTACCTGTATTCCGGAAGAAGTTGCGGGGATACTGCCGCCTGCGTGACAAGTTCACCAAACGGACCTCTGATGCTGACCTTATCAATCGGCAGGCGCACGTTTCGTGCTGCTAGGCCTGCTTCACCCAAACACTTTGTCCCGTCAGCTGATCTGGCTCAACGTACGAATGGTGGATCATGTCTACCGTCACCGCGGAGTCGCGAAGAACTCGGCACGGTTTACCGTTGACCACGAGCTCACGTACGTACGGCTCCAGAAACTGCCTGCTGTCCTCACTCGGATCTATTACGTCAAAGACGAGTTTGCCCTTCTTGCAACTCGCAGCGAAATGCCCTGTTTCACCGCAGTTGTAACAGGCAGCTTGTTTGCACGTTTCAAAAGCTTTTTTCGGCTCTGCTCCTCGGCGTCTGCGCCCTTTTCCTTTTCCCGGTTGGTTTCACTACCCAAGAAAACGAGAGCTCAGTGCACTCAGACAGGTCGTCATCGTCATCCCCAACAGCAAGTCTAGCCTGTATCAGCTCTGGCTTTCTCAGCCCGTCCGAAACATGCAAGCGCAACTCTTTTGCAAGCTCCAACAACTGCGGTTTTTTCCGCGCCTTCAAATTCATGGCCGGTCTAGAGTACTGCTTTCCCACTGCTCCAAAATTGTTTGGCGCGAATAACCCACGCGGCAAAAACACACGCCCTACCAGCTATCCACAGAGGCCTGGTAAAACTCAGTGAAGAAATGTCCCGCACTCACCATTGACCAGCGTGAAATCTGTGAAGTCCGAAGCCGCCTTGACGTTCGTGGAGTTGGATCTAGCACCGCTGGCTCCAGGTGTTGCGAAGTTGCCATCCGACCGCTGCCAACCAGTTGTTGCTACGTTGTCATCCCACCGCTGACAACCCGTTTCTGCATACGGGAAGGTGTACCCGAGCCGATGTCCGTCGCCTCCGTCATGCGTGTGGTAGCGTGGTCAAGCGAGCGGCCAGCCAATGTTGCTGCCTTGAAGAAGACCAGAAGCCGAAGGCAAACGTAACTTGCTTACTTTATGGCGAGAGATGGGCCGAGGCCAGGCAAGAGAAATAACCCGACTTGCGAGGTTACAGTACAGGACTCGAACAGAGTGACAGCATTGATTCACTGCTCAAACAGGAATGAACTACAGCGCTTGAAGGGGTCTTATTTATACCTAAAGTGGCATCGGCTAAACAAGCTTTCCCTCTAGATTGTGCACACGACACGAACGGCTCAGACACACATAACACTCTTTCCAGAGTCCGTGAGCGACCACTAGTAGCGGCTCACGCTGCGTCCGAGATAGAGGAGGGAGGGGGTCTCTGCAGCGGCTTCAGCGTCTTTCGGACAAGTCCCTGCGTGTTGCTTCGGTAGCCACCGAAGTTTGATCACGCCGATAGCGAGGTGCCTGCATTCGAGACGTGTAGCGACGTGTTTGAATCGTCGGCTGGAAGCGTGAGTCACCGGCAGCGGGCCTGCTTGAAAGTCGCACGTAGTAGAGGCTACGCCACACAGCCACGGAGTGTTGCAAAAAGCACAGCGGCGGGCTGATTCGTAACAGGGTGCGGGATAACATAAACCCTACGTCTGCTGCTGCAGCTGCCTCGCGTGCATGCAGCCGATAGCACAGGGAAATCGTTTGTTGAGCCTGCAGTAAAAAGCGCGCGCGTGCGTTGGTCGTGGCCTACGTCGTCTCCGTCGCGGGGGCTCTGAGAGTGTTCCCGCTCACTGTTGCCCGCTCGCCATGTTCCTGCCTAGCCAGCGCCTTGATGACCTGGTGGACGGCCTGGGGTTGCTTCTCGGTCGTCGCTCCACATTGCTTCCTCCAGCTGCGGTTGTATACGTCCTGAGTTAGTTTCGCTTGGATGTTTCGAGTAGTCCCATTGGAAGTGCTCGAATGTGGCCGTCTTTCTGCGGCACGCTCTGCACTTGTCGCCAGGGTGTGACTCTGGGTACATCTGGTGCAGTTGCGCTGGGCTGCGAAACGTTATTCTTTTGTAATAGCCTGAACAGTAAGGTGTGTGGCCTGCTCAGCAGTTTTCGTGGTGGTAGAAGTCTGCAGGCCAGCCGAAAGGCCTTGGTTAGTTCTTTTTTGCGGTGAGATGTTTGAGTGGAGCCCCCCTAGCTCTGACGTCAGCATAGGGACTCGCGCCGCTGTCGTCTGCTACACTCCGCTTGTGACGGGCAACAGTGCCTGTACTAGGAATCACCCTCTTTGGGGCTTTGGTGCATTAAAAAGCGTTTTTTCAGTTATTCAGTTATTTTGGCAGCTTCTGACACCTCAGAATAATTTGAAGCTGCATCCCGCACAAGCTTGCAACACCCGAGGAGAGCGAGAACAGCTTCTTCACAGCTCTCGGTCAGATGTTGGTGTTTAGCTGGTCCTTTCTAGCTTATTTGTGGCGTTTAGTGCTCAGGGCTCATCGATAAGTATCCAAATGCATAAACTTCCCTAAAGTATTTTTGAGATTCTTTTAAGAAGATTCAATAGTCTAATGCCACGCACCAAGCACCGAGCCCTTACATGCGCATCGCACAGCGGAAATTAAACGGCTGTTTATTTCTTTAGTTGTCGTTTACTTTACCAGATGAATGTTTTTTCTGTACCAAACTGATTAAAACTAACGCTTCCTAAGGAAGTCTGGGGTGTTTGGGGGTGGGGGGGGAGGCACACAACGTTCGTGTGGATATGTTCTTCAGGCTGTCAAGCGTACAGTACTTTCTTCACAACTTAGCTTTTACTATGGCTGCGTGCAAAAGGTGCATATCCGCAGCGTGCATAGTTTATTCTCATGAAAATGCCATAAAGCGGTTTCTGCTACGCCACTGCGAAATGGCGCTGACAACGTTGTCCAGAGTACTCTAAGGCGGCTTTTGTGTCCCAAATTTCTATCGTACCCATCGTTATCAAAACGAACTGAATCTCAACTCGCGCAGTTATGACATGGTTGAAGGCGTACGTTGAAGGCTGTATATACTCTCTAACAAACGCAATAAATAGTACACGTGCCGGTTTCCAGTACAACAAGGATCGACACCGATGAATATGTACAAGGAGCTCTTTATTGTTCTCCAAGGCTTTCGAGCGTCAAGAACAAATACTGGCCTACTCAGGATGACGCTCTATAAATTGAATAAAATTACTCTTACTCTCTTGTCATGAACTGCGGACCCCACCCACTAACCAGCTCGATTTCACTGTTAAAGTTTTCTCCCCCTCTTCTTAATCCTCCTACTTCTCAAAATTGCAGTTTTACTGTAACGCATATCTGAATATTGTGAAGATATGGCTGCGGGAAATGTACCGAAAAATGCCTTCATGTCTGAACAAACATACAGTGTTACTGTATTTCTACCGTACTCGTGACTTGTTTTGCTCAATAGGGCTCCGTACACATTATAAGCCTGGTATGAAACAAACACGCCCCTATACACACAGTAAGTAAATTGGAACGCGAACTACATTTTTTTGCTGCCGACAGTGCATGTCCGCATACTAACGCGCCATGAAAACGTGAAAGGATTTGATCAAGCACTTTCGAGCGTTTGGCCAGGTTGCGAAAACTGTTTTACATTACATACGGTTATCCGGAATCGTAATGCCTTCTGCCAAAGCCGAAAGCCCCGAAGGCCTGGGAATTTGTTTCGTTCAGGCATTTTCGATGTTGTCGAAGATAAGCACCTGACTGTTCCCTTTGTTCGAACAATTGCCGGATACAGGAGCAGACGCAAAGCTCCGACTCTGCGCGCTCCGCACAGGATTGGCTCCACAAGGAATAAAGCGACGCCGGCAATGTTTCTTCTGGAATGGTGTCCATACTTTAAATCACGCCCTGAGCTAGTGTATGCTATTTTCTCTGTTCTTATAATAAAAAGTCATGCCCAAACAATACCTGGTGCGGACAAACATCAAAAGTCAACCGAACGCAAAGAAACAGCAGGGAGAGCTACCCCGAGTAAAGCAGACGACAAATGCGAGAATCCCTAAGCCGACATCACGGGGACGCGCATCACAGTGTCACCTGTGGTCGCGCTCACCACCAATAGCTGATCATACTGTATTTCGAGCTGAACCACAGCGAGGTTTCGTTGCCTTGGCCGCGGTCTGTTAGTCCTCGCGCTCGGGCGTGTGCCCCTTCGTTGCGGTTGGCCTTCTTCTCCGACGCTGATAAAGTGTCGACACCCTACGTCAGACAGTTTCGGGCCCTTTTCACCCATCTATCCCCTCCCAGAAACATCATAGCATAGCTGCACTTGCGGGCGCCAGGAACCACATGATTCGAATCTTCTTGTCGTGGTCTGCCTGTCGGATCAGGAGGCGCGCCTTCGTAACGGCAATTGTTCCCGTATTGTGGAGGCGCTGCAGTAACCGACTGGAACAGCAGCAATCGCGTGAGCTCCGCGACAACTTCCGTCTCCAGCCGGGTCCACCGTCCTGTGTACAGCGCCTGTGCGTTCCACCACACGGCACTCATTGTGTGGAACATTTTGACACCGCGATTGCGCCTCAACTCGCCCTACGTGATTCTATCACTATCACGCGACCACACTGTCTCGAAATCACTGGAATAAAACCTGTGATGACATGCGTGACCAACAAGACTTGGCCACGCAGCAAGACTTGGCTACCAAGAAGACTTGGTGTATACTACGCTCTCTACTAGACCCCACTACCAGCAAAACCCGACCCCGCCACCGCACCACACA
Organism: Haemaphysalis longicornis; assembly: GCF_048455015.1. Lineage (NCBI taxonomy): Eukaryota > Metazoa > Arthropoda > Arachnida > Ixodida > Ixodidae > Haemaphysalis > Haemaphysalis longicornis. The sequence continues at coordinate 93,692,079 of NW_027526225.1, read as the reverse complement.
AATCATCCATGAATCCAAATTAGCCCCCGACGCCCTCTACTACACCGGCATCCCCAACTCACAGCTCGACGCCCCTATCACATATTCCGAACTCCATACTGCCGTTCATGTACTCCGGCGCAACGCTCCGCCGGGCCCTGATCAAATCACTAACACTTCTCCGCCACCTTACCGAAGACGCCATCGAACGTCTCGTACAATTATTGAACCACCATTCGGAACACCACACCCTTCCTCCTGTCTGGAAACATTCCAATATCACAGTTGTACCTAAGCCTGGCGAACCCCCATACATCCACAACCTCCACCCCATTTCCCTTACATCCGGCCTAAGCAGGCTCTTCGAACACTCTTGATGAATTCATAGCGCAAAAAGGACGAGGACAGAGAGAGAACACACAACACAGCGCTAACTTCCAACTAATTTTATTTCACACAAACGTACAAATATGTATCCCCAGCCTACCCGCAATCACTTCCCACCGTCACCGCCAATGCTGACGTGTTGCAGCCCTGCGCAGAAACGTTGCCTCCGTATCCGACAAATTCAGTGACGGCACACTCACACAGGACAACCCCGCTTTACTAATCAAATCTGCCTCTACTATTTCTCTTACTTTTTGTTCCTTGTGTTTCGACCGTATCACACATTGCTCAAACCGTGGCACGCAGCCGCAGTCGTGGCAGTGAACAGACAAATGGCCATCCCTGTATTTACTGACCTTCCGCCTGTGCTCGCCTAACCGGTCGTTAAGACAACGGCCGGTTTGGCCTATATAACGCTTTCCACACGAAAGGGGAACATCATACACCACGCCGACTGCGCAATTAACACATGGTTTCCTATGTCCTTTTACACACCCAACCGGTGCTTTACGGAAGGGGTTAGTCAACTTGCAAATTTTGTTCAATTTGTTAGGTGCAGAAAAAACAACCTTTACGTTCACCCGATTTGCAATCTTTTTGAGGCGGTGAGACGTATTGTGCAGATATGGAATTACTGCTACTTTTTTAAATGCAGAGCATTTCAGTAACTCACGATGTCACCCGCGTTGGCGTCCGTAGTCCGCATGCTCACTGCGCATGCGCGTCGAGTCGAGGCGATAGCGAACACTCTCTCGCGAGGGGCATTGGATTGGATTCGAACACTCTCTCGCGAGGGGCATTGGATTGGATACTATTGGATTGGCTTGGATTGGATTGGATTGGCTTGGCTTGGCTTGACCTGGAGTGGATTTGGATTGGATTGGATTAAAGTGGATTGTGTTGGATTGTGTTGCGTCATAGCCGCGGCAGACGCGCTGGGGCCGGCACATGTGCAGTACTCTCTCATGCACTCTCTCATGTGCAGTACTCTCTTCTTCGTGCGCGCTGCGCATGCAAGGTGTGCCGTTCTCCGGCGAAGCAACATCCGCGCTTGACTCAAACACCTGGAGTCCACGCCGCTTTACAAGTACTCCAACGTCGTCGACTGGGACCGGCTTACGCAGTCCCCTCAACGTAATAAGCGGCGGAGCGCGCGTTCGGAATTCAGTCAAGGGCGTCTTTGCTTGGCTTTCGCTTGACGTGACGCTTTGCTTGACTCGAGTAGATGCGACGCATTTACTCGAGTTCCCCCCGTGGAAAGATGCGGGCGGCTTTTTTCTTTTCACCCTCCTGTGAACTGCCCTTCCTCTGTTCTAAATTCTTGAGGTTACTCTCAGCTACCGACAAAAGAATGGCCGCCAGATACCCAGCAGCGATCAAGTGCTCCGTTTGCTCTTTGAAGCTACTCCCCATTGAATGGTGGCACGATTTTTCAAGAGAATTCGTAAAACACAGGTTAATTATTCCTCTTTTTGTGAGCTTGGAGTGAGCCGAATGAAAAGGTAACAGGCCCTTGTCTGCCCTCGGGTGATATGCCCAACATACAAGTCGCCCAGAGAGCGTCAGTTTAATATCAAGGAACTGTAGCACGTTGTTGTCTGGAATCTCATGAGTTAACACCAAAGGACTAAAACACTCTCTAAATAGGGCTAAAAGCTTACAAACAGCCATCGGAAAATTGGCAATACTGCTGTCAAAGATTACTAAGAAATCATCAACGTATCTACAAATTTTAACAACATGAACATCATCTAAACGGTCTGCAAGACACCTGTCCAAGTGAGCTAAAACAGGTTGCTTAAAACGGGAGCCAAACAGGAACCAATACACACTCCCTGCTTTTGAACATAGTATTTCCCATCCCATTCAGCAACAGTTGACCTCAAATAAAACTTTAGTAACTCAAGGAACCCGTCCACTGAGACCAGGGCCGCATTTTGGAAACGCACCGAGCCAAACCAAATTTGTAGATACGTTGATGATTTCTTAGTAATCTTTGACAGCAGTGTTGCCAATTTTCCGATGGCTGTTTGTAAGCTTTTAGCCCTATTTAGAGAGTGTTTTAGTCCTTTGCTGTTAACTCATGAGATTCCAGACAACAACGTGCTACAGTTCCTTGATATTAAACTGACGCTTTCTGGGCGACATGTATGTTGGGCATATCACCCGAGGGCAGACAAGGGCCTGTTACCTTTTCATTCGGCTCAATCCAAGCTCACAAAAAGAGTAATAATTAACCTGTGTTTTAAGAATTCTCTTGAAAAATCGTGCCACCATTCAATGGGGAGTAGCCTCAAAGAGCAAACGGAGCGCTTGATCGCTGCTGGGTATCCGGCGGCCATTCTTTTGTCGGTAGCTGAGAGTAGCCTCAAGAATTTAGAACAGAGGAAGGGCAGGTCACAGGAGGGTGAAAAGAAAAAAGTAGCAGTAATTCCATATCTGCACAATACGTCTCACCGTCTCAAAAAGATTGCAAATCGGGTGAACGTAAAGGTTGTTTTTTCTGCACCTAACAAATTGAACAAAATTTGCAAGTTGACTAACCCCTTCCGTAAAGCACCGGTTGGGTGTGTAAAAGGACATAGGAAACCATGTGTTAAGTGCGCAGTCGGCGTGGTGTATGATGTTCCCCTTTCGTGTGGAAAGCGTTATATAGGCCAAACCGGCCGTTGTCTTAACGACCGGTTAGGCGAGCACAGGCGGAAGGTCAGCAAATACAGGGATGGCCATTTGTCTGTTCACTGCCACGACTGCGGCTGCGTGCCACGGTTTGAGCAATGTGTGATACGGTCGAAACACAAGGAACAAAAAGTAAGAGAAATAGTAGAGGCAGATTTGATTAGTAAAGCGGGGTTGTCCTGTGTGAGTGTGCCGTCACTGAATTTGTCGGATACGGAGGCAACGTTTCTGCGCAGGTCTGCAACACGTCAGCATTGGCGGTGACGGTGGGAAGTGATTGCGGGTAGGCTGGGGATACATATTTGTACGTTTGTGTGAAATAAAATTAGTTGGAAGTTAGCGCTGTGTTGTGTGTTCTCTCTCTGTCCTCGTCCTTTTTGCGCTATGAATTCATCAAGTTCGCCACACCAACTTGCCCAAGAATCCGTACTAGTGATCTTCGAACACGTTCTCCAAACCAGAAATAACTCATACCAAAAGACTACGCAGGTCTATCGACCTAACATTCTTGGCTTTTGTGCGCGAACCTCTCCACCCAAGACGCGTTCCTTCACGTCCACCACGACTTCCATCTTCACCCACCCCAACGCGATCCCACGTCCCTCCTATCCCTTGATCTCCAAAGGCCTTCGACAACATCTCACACCCCGGCATCTTAGAGGCCACCTCACGCCACAAGTTAGGCACCCATTTCTACCACTATGTATACAACTTCTTCTCTGCTCGCACTGTTACCATACGCCTCGGACACACACAATCAGCTCCTTTCACCATGCCAAACAGGTACCCCGCAAGGATGCTGTTCTATCCCCCTGCTTTTAAATGCAGAGCATTTCAGTAACTCACGATGTCACCCGCGTTGGCGTCCGTAGTCCGCACGCTCACTGCGCATGCGCGTCGAGTCGAGGCGATAGCGAACACTCTCGCGAGGCGCATTGGATTGGATTCGAACACTCTCTCGCGAGGGGCATTGGATTGAATTCGATTGGATTGGCATGGATTGGATTGGATTGGCTTAGCTTGGCTTGGCTTGGATTGGATTGGATTTGGATTGGATTGGATTGGATTAAAGTGGATTGTGTTGGATTGTGTTGCGTCATAGCCGCGGCACGTTGCGTCATAGCCGCGGCAGACGCGCTGGGGCCGGCGCATGTGCAGTACTCTCTCTTCCGCGGTTTCCTCTCCTTCGGGCGCGCTGCGCATATAACCGGTGTGCCGTTCTCCGGCGAAGCAACATCCGCTCTTGGCTCAAACACCTAGAGACCACGCCGCTTTACAAGTACGCCGACGTCGTCGACTGGGACCGGCTTACGCAGTCCCCTCAAAGTATATAAGCGGCGGAGCGCGCATTCGGAATTCAGTCAAGGGCGTCTTTGCTTGGCTTTCGCTTGACGTGACACTTTGCTTGACTCGAGTAGATGCGACGCATTTACTCGAGTTCCCCCTGTGGGAAGATGCGGGCGGTTTTTTTAACCTAACACTCATACCCCTCGACCGCACCCTCCTCACCATTTCCACTCTACGCAGTATGCTTTATGCAGATGACATAAACCTCTGGGTGCACTCCAGCTCCGACTACCATATTGAGACAACTGTGAAACATGGCCTCAACACAGTTCTCCACCGCATCGAGCTACTCGCTCTTAGCCGCTCTCCCCAAAAACCGCCCTTCTCATATTCACCCCGCCCCACTCCAAGCCACCACCGAGCCCTCCTATGCGGCTTTACATCCGCTTTACCGCAGTCCCCCAAGTCTCGCTACTCCCCCTCCTAGGGCTTACTCTTACCCACAACCGCTCCTCAGCGCCCACCCTCCTGTACATAAACGATTCATCAAGCAGACTACACACCTCATCCGGCGTATCGCAAACAAACAGCACGGCCTCAATGAACAGGCTCGTGTACGGCTCGTGCGCAGCTTTCTCATTAACCGTCTTATGTATCACCTCCCCTACCTTCGTCTCACACCCACCCAACTTAACACACTTGATGCCCTTTTGCTGAAAACCTATTGACATGCAGTACTCCTTCCTCCAAAGTACTACTTCCTTTCTAGCTACCTTGAAAATCGTCAGAAAGTGGTTGTGATGGACGATATCAGCTCAAACCCGCAGCTAGTGCGCATGGGCGTTCCACAGGACTTGGTGCTGGGGCCGATGCTATTTTCACTATTTGTAAATGACCTTCTCAAAGCATTAACGTACGCAGATTTAGTATTGTATGCCGACGACATGGCGCTTGTTGTAACCAGTGATAATGAGCAGGAAATACACGCAAGAATTAATAAAGAATTCGAAAACATTGCTTGGTGGTTTTCGCTTAACAAACTCACTATCTACGCGAAGAAAACGCGATATTTCTTTCTCGAAATAAGAACGTTAGAGAAGGGCTGGTCGCAATATCAGTCAACAACTGCTTACTTGAACAGATGGACTCCAATACCTAGGAGTTGTTATGGACGCTCATTTGCACTGGCAGAATCATGTCGATGTCGTCTGTGCAAAGCTACCATCTGCTTGCTATGCAATACTTCAAGTCCGTGAGCTATTAGGTTTGGAGCAACTTAGGACCGCACACTGTACGTCCGCGTCCGTGCGCATAGCATTTACAATCGCGAAAATTACACAGGCCCCCGCAGGACTCGACCCTGTGGCTGGCATACCGGACAGCGTTAGTGTAAGTCGTTATACCCATTGGGCTGCGACCGTGAGTTAGTACCCGGGAGTCAAATGGCTAACTCCCTCACCTGTAATGGTGCGAAGTACCTTAGCACCACCAATGTCCGTTCCCGTCCATCCGTACGCACACCATTATCAAGCGAAAATCAAGCGAAATTCAATTTCAGCCGTGAGTTGCAGTTTCATTTAGGGAGTAATCAAGATGCAACTCACGGCTGAAATCCAATTACGGCCGGGGCGCAAATCGGATATCACTCGGGGCGCGACTGTAATGTCAATTCGAGTCCCCGAACTCCGCACCCTCGCAATCATCCACGGAGTGTAGATGCTGCCATTTTTTTATATCAAAATGCTAAAAAGGCTTTATTACGCTTTATTCAATACTCACCTGTCGTACTGTATGGTTTGTTGGGCTTGAACGTACAATACATATCCTAATTGTATACGTCGACTACAAAAGCGGGCTTTGAGAACAATCACACGCTCAAGACGAGACGCACCTAGCAAATCCCTTTTTGACGCTGTTAAAGTTTGGACAATTGATTAATTACGTCTTAAAAATACAGCACATTTGGTATACAGTATCTTAAGAAATAGTCATCCCTTCGACAGCTCGATATTTTATTCTTCATTGCGCCACACAAAAAGTTCTGCGTTGGGCAACCTTAACCTGGCACCTGTTAGTAATGTCTGCGGGCAGCGACTGCTACTATTCATTGGGGCCAAAATATGGAAGAATATCCCACAAGAAGCAAAACAATCAAAAACGTTTACGTACAGCATGAAAATACCCTTGCATAAAGAAACCTAGCAAAACTGAAAGTGGTAATACGAGTGTGGAGCCTTTGCTGCTTAACTGTTCAATCCGTCTTGTTCTCACAAACTTTATATTATGTACAAGCCTCCTTAACCTACATTAATTTTATTTTGAGACCCGCACTAGGTTTCAGCTGGCTGTTAATGTAGTGCGAATGTATTTTGTACATGTACCAACATCTTTTGATTTGTATATGTGAAGTGTATGTTCTTTAAGTGCCCATGTTGTTCTTGTGTATTCGGTGTATAAACCTTCCTCGCCTTTATGTATGTGTGCATGTTTACGTTTTTGTATATATATATATATATATATATATATATATATATAATGTGTGCGTGTGTATACTGGATGTTTGTTGAACATTTTAATGAGGACGCTACGATTTGGTGCGTCCGAAGTGCCATTGTATATTATTTGTGGACCCTAAAACTAGCCTTTGGCTATTGGGTCCAACACTGTTTTTGTGAATGTTCTGCAAAAAAATGAATAAATCTTCAATCAATCAATCAATCAATCAATCCTTACACCCCAAATGACAGATCACTAGCTGTACGCGTCCACAACATCATGAGAGAGTACCTAGACTCTCACCACACGTCCCAACTCACGCGGCTAGCCGCGTCTCCCACAGGGCACTACATCGTATAAGCTAATAAAACCACGCCCCCCACACTCCCTACCCCTCCCACCCCCATACCAGCTCACATCCGCGCACACATTAAAGTCCGCCCTCTCCCTAGACACATGCACCCCACATACCATGCAGCTCGCCGGCATGCCCGAGCAGTCACCCACTCCCACAAATACCGGCCAGCATAACAAACCCTCTACACCGACGCCGCTCCGTAGCCCAACTCTCCGCGCACTGCGTTGCAGTCACCGGGCATCACTCCCCTCACAGTACAGCCACCGACACCATTCCACCACGGGCTTTCCCAGCGCCCCACCCCCTCTCTACGTCCTCCGACTCGTGGACACGCCATCCGCCATTTTCTCCGGGGCAACATCTCCCCAAAAGCCCTGAAAATTTCGACCACCCATCCGCCAACCGACACCGTGTGCCTGTTGTGGGCTCCAGCCCACACAGGCGTAGGCGCTAATGATGTGGCGAACGTAAGTGCTCTCGAACTAGTAGACCGGGCCACCGCTTCATCTACGCCCACACGCGGTGCCCTGCATATCCCTGCATATCCCTGCATTACAGGGATATCGCCTTTCACTACCGCATCCCCCTCCAGTACCCTCCACCACATCCAAACTAACCCTGACGCAGCTCACTGCCTGCGCGTCCTCCAGACCCACACCTTGCCCCACCGCACTCAGCTTATTCAGACCAACCCACACCTTTTTGACCGCCACATGCCTTGCCTGTGCCGCCCTCGACACGCACTATCATTATTTGTGCGAGTGCCCGGCAGACCCCTTTCCCCCTTCCTTCCCCTCCCTCTGGGAGCAAGCGCTGCGCTGCGCGACCCGGAGTCATCGAGTCAAGACTTGGTGACCACCCGGGCCCTGGCGGTCGCGGCGGCCCTCTGGACCGTCTCCACCTCCCTCCCCTGATCCCTGAGTGTCAATAACGTTTCTCTCTCTCTCTCTCTCTCTCTCTCTCTCTCTCTCTCTCTCTCTCTCTCTCTCTCTCTCTCTCTCCTTTATTGTAGTTCTCACCGCCTGTATGGCGTCGCTGAGGATCTTGTGGATTTCGCTGCCTAGGATGGCCAGGTTGATGGGTATTTCTCTGCTGCTTCTACTTCCTTGCTTCAAGTGCTGGCGGACGTCCGCAAGGTGCCTCCTCAGTCGACCACCGCGGCCACGAAGCCGTTGCGGCAGGAATATTCGGCTACGTCCACGTAACGCACCTGTACCGGTGTCTTCTCGGTACAGGCCTGTTAGTGCTTTGTCTCTAGCCATCTTTTGCCTTCGTTGAATTCCGAGTGCATATCCTACGTAAGCCGTCGACCTGGACGTTCCACCGTACGTAATCAGGGACGGGGAATTTTAGTCCTTGCTGCTCGTGATAACCGATGCCCAGGTTGCACGGGATCTTTGTGGCGGCCTTGCTAGACGAGTATTTCCAACTGAGCGGCCCTTTTTGCCTCGGCAATCTGGTCGAGCGTTGTGTATGCTCGGCTGGAAGGGACAATTCGTGTTTATAGTTTCGGGTAGACGGAAGGGTGTTTTGTAAGCCCTCCGTATTAGGAGGTCTACCATGCACTTTTCGCTTTTCCTCCACTTGTGGAAGGCGGCCACGCACATCATGTTGCAGAGTATAAGGCGTGCATGAGTCTGGTGAGGTTCTCCTTGTGCATGCCTTCCTTCTTGGTGGTAACGCGCTTGAGCAGTGTGGAAGCGTTCGCTCCTTTCCCGTAATGCCGGTGAGGAGTCTCCGTTCCTGCCGAGCGCTTCGATCGTCATTTCCGGGGCTGTAATCTTGATGTCCGTCGGTATTGTGTGGCCGTCCCTGGTTGGGCTCTTGATATTTCTGTGCTCTCTTTGCTCCTTGATCATGTGCAATTTGATCGGTTGGAAGATGAGGTGCTCCACCTTTCTTGGCGAGCAAGGCAGTTTCGTACCTTTCAGTCTTCCTCCCAGGCTTTCTTCCCCTGCGTGGCGAGTTTGACGTCGTAATAGAAGTTCTATCTCTCTATAATCGTCGTTGCCAGGATTGCGTCGGCAAGACATAAATTGGCAGTTTTTTGTTCAGTAATCCCAACTCCCAAGTAGTTTTTATGCCTGTTTCACTATACAAGGCGTCCAATAAAGAGACAATGGCTATTGAACATGAATGCGAGCAGTGCTCTCGTTCAATTAGGCCCATGAATCACCATTAGACCAGCAATTTTATGGGACAATTGAGCCGGTATGTACAACTGTTGATGCTTTTATGCAATCATAAACATTTTTGTCGTAAACAAATACAGGTCAGGCACGTTTTCGTTCTGAAATTATTTGATGCAAAACGTTACGCTGCCTATATCTACAACGTTGCAGGACTGAAACGTTGCTCTGCCTGACTAATTTCCGCGTCTAAAATACGCCTTTTTGATGCCTAAAAATCGGGCCTCTTGTTACCACTGCGGCTAAGGAGGTCACGTATACAGTAGCTGCCCGTACCGCGAGATTGGAGTTCCCGGATCTTCGTCAGCAGACTGCCGCCTTCGCTTTGATGTACGACCACCAGGAATGCACAAATCTCTTGCAAGGAGATCAACTGGGAGGCTTCACCGTCACCAGGTTGTCTGACAACCCGATTAACCGTATCAAAGGCGTCAAGACGCACCTAGAGGAAGATCCCCAATTCCTCGAAGGGAAACCTAAAGTAACAACATGAGGAGATAAGGTTGATCATGACGAAAGATCGTAAGCCCATGCAACGACCCAGACGCGGGATCCGACAACCCCGACTCGGAAGGAAAGCAGCGTCGAAGTGGTGACATGCGATCCGACGACGCTCTCCACGAAAGAAAGCGCAGATGGCATACTCAGAGCTGAGCTGCCGCCTAATAGTGGACGGCCACAAATTGACCGCTTTGGTGGACAGTGGTGCGCACTTTTCTAATATCAAATTCTCACGGCACCCTTAAAAAAAGTGAAAACCCCTTGGACTGGACCTCCCCTTTGTTAGGGTCGCTCGACGTCCACTCGAATGCAGAGCGAGAGTTTGCATCGAAGCGTCGGATTTCGGTGCATCAGTGGTCATTAGAGTGTGAAGTTGGGCTTGTTGGTGATGCATTTTTGCAGACCAAGCGCGAACGTTTACACAGGACGAGAGATGAGGTGGGGCGAGGACGTTAGCGTTCATCTTCGTCCCAGTGTGAACTTTCCCGCTTTATCTACAAGAATCAATTAAAATGTGGCCGTAATATTGTGAAACCCTGATGTCACAAATGGACTTCTTGGGGAACCAAGAAGCAGTGTAAGACCTTCGTAACTTCTCGGGATATCGGCATTTGGTTTCTTCACTATGCATTAAAACGTTCATGAGCTACAAGGAAGCCAAAATCCTCCCTTTTATGTGGTAACCATGTTCGGTGAAACAGCAGGCAGTGCGTGATCGCACCTGACGTTGTTCATGTTGCAATCGAAGGACAAATGACAGAGTGGGTAATATGCCGCCGCGAAATTTGTAGCTGATGAAAAGAAGAAATGAAACGTGCTTCGACGAAGACAAGATACGACCACAGGGATACGACAGATATGGGCGCTTGTATGCGTCCTATCTTGTCATCGTGCACGACTCTTTAACGCCACGTTTTCTTTTTTCTTGTTAAACTTGTTGGCGGTCGGTGCTCCGGTTCACCACGAAGGCAACGTTTTTATAGGCACGCTCCAAAAAACCTTTTCCAAACTCCTCAAGCGACCCAATATTTGCAATATGGTACAATTACTAAAATCGGAGTCTCTAGTGAGTTCCCCGCCCCCCAGATATTAACCTTGTTCGTAACTACAACCTTAGACTGCGGAATACCAGGCACAACCGTTCTGGCAAAGATACGCTTTACTTCTTTTTTCATTAGTTTTAAAACAGCCTGTTTTTATTTTCCACTTACATGATTGCCCAATATTCTTCGCGTTTTTCTGGCACTTTGTTTAAATTTTCGGTCCCTAAAACGTTTTAATCCAAGCCAATGATGAAAATAAGGCGAGCTCGATGTGTAATGGCGGCCCATGACTACACAGACGACCTTTATATGAGCCGCATAGACGCTGGCGCCAGATTTCTCTATAATGTATATTGTAAGGAACTCTATGTTTCACACCAACCAGTGCACGCATAACCCGGCAATCGGTGATGGCCGCGTGCTAAGGCGTAAAATAGACGGGCAAAAATGTCGCACGGAAAGCCCCTCATGCTGAAAAATTATCGGCTCACGTTGGCGTTCAAAGCCGGCAAGTTGCTCCGGTTACGCCTGATAAGGAAATTACCGCCGTTATCAGCTGATTGCGAAGCTTGTGAATGAGAAATCGGTGGTGACGAGGCGAACAACACTTGTGAAAGAGGTGTCAGCAGGGGCGAGGAGAGGTCTAGTTGGGTTCGTATTATTGTGGGCTGCGTTTTAGGTTTCATGGCACACAAAATTAGCGAGATCACCCGAACCAAGGGCACAGCACAAACGCAGCTATCAACCTATTTATTACCAGTACAATATTTGCATGGACATCATGAGGGACAGCAAGAAGCCTCAATAATACCCGCCGCGGTGGCTCAGTGGCTAAGGCGTTGCGCTGCTGGGCACGAGGTCGCGGGTTCGATTCCCGGCCCCGGCGGCCGCTTTTCTGATGGAGGCGAAAAGCAAAAATGCCCGTGTGTACGAGATTTCGGCGCACGTTAAAGATCCCCAGGTGGTCAAAATTAATCCGGAGCCCTCCACTACGGCGCGCCTCATCGCCTGTGTTGCGTCGGCGCGTTAAACCCTACAATCAATCAAGAAGCCTCAATAAGAAGCTTTAGGAACACCGCTACACATGCAAGCAAACAGCCCCCTCAGGCAATCTGTCGCTGCACTGGATTATTGAGAGTGCAGCCCATTGTTTCAAAATTCTTGTATTGGAACAATAACAGAACAACCACACCCGAAACTTGGAAGTCTATCACATATGAAGCGAGCAGAAGTATACATGAAACCATGCTCACTCATTCTGACCGCGCCTGAAATAGGCCTAATAAAACGCAGCATACAGAGAGTGGCCCCGACGGCCGCTTTTCTGGTGAAGGCAAAAAGCAAGAACGCCTGTTTTTTCGAGATTAGGCGCAGGTTAAAAATCCCCAAGTGGTGAAAATTAATTCGCAACCCTCCGCTACGGCGCGCCTCATAACCTGCGTTGTTTCGGCGTGTTAAACCATATAATAAATAAAAAGCGTCCTGCAGAGAATCTACTGCTACTTAAAAATTAAAACAAAGGAAAAGGGCCTTTTACCAGCTTATGATGCTTTGCCGCCTGTCACCTGTGAGTTATGGTGAAAAGCTTTCCTACACTTGCCCCTCTACCCTTCTATTTCTATCTTGTAACCCTTCCGACTTCTTTGGTCTCCAAGAAAAATTGGCCGCGTATCTGCTTCTTTTGTTGCAAATGTCGTCAAAGGATGATAGTCTTTGTCGACTTTTGCCAAGTAAATACCTCTCTTCACTTTCCCGCTCACCTCTCGTGTTGTTCCTCTTGCGTCGCGCTCCTCCCAAGGTAAAGACGCCAAAGGTTTGCTTAAACCATTTTAAATTTCCCGCGTTTCACTGCTCCAAACCGGGTGTCTCGATGCCAACGCTTCCGTACGGCGAAGACGCGCGTGAATCGAGGCGCCCTACTTCCACGTTTATAGAACCGCGTTTCCCTAGTCCACGTGCGTTCCAAGCAGAATGTGGAATCTATGTAGTGGAACCCTTCGTAACTGCTGCCACTTGATTTCTTCAAATGCCGCCTGAAGCTAATGGCGCGGGCGACAGCAGGCGACGGCGGAGTGATATTTTTTCTTCAGTTGATGAAGTATTTAATCTCTCCAAAATCAAACATGTACAATTTTTTATAAAGGAACGCTACAAATATCACTTCGTATTATTTTGTTGTATATATATGCGTAATGTCTTGTTGTTCTTCAACAATATTGACAAGTATGAACATTACACCGGAATTAGACGGGCACATTTAGCTGTGACTATATAAGACTATTGCGCAGGCATTGTTTTGCTGTGACCGGGTGGCTGAATCGAGTCACAGACAGACAGACGGACAGAGAGACAGACATACATACAGGCAGACCAAAATTTCTGGGTTGAAGTAGCCCAAGAAAGGTTATCGTCTTTAATAATGTACTTGTAATAAATCAATTTACAGTAGCGCTCACACTGCCCACTTCGTGTGTCTCAATTTTTTTCACCATAACCTACAGCGCACTCTGCAAAACAGAGGGGAAATTCAGTTTTATGTATTGAGGGCGCAATAATCGGCCTAGCAAAGTAGCAGACGCCACTGCCTGGAGTCTGCCGTTAAAGCTGAAAGACTGTCGCCATAGACAAATATTTTTTTAGCTGTTGCGCTTAGCAGCTGCATTGCCGCTTTGGGAGGTTAAGCGTTACTCTTTTTTCAGAGTGTGCTTTTAACAGTGAGGCTGTTGTTGCTGACTGTAATGTGTGCGGTGTGCAGCGTCATCAAAAAAACCTTCGTCATAGTTACTCCGGCTGTTTACCGAGCGCGCGAGCAAGCGTCTCACGAGGAGCGCCCGGCGTCGCACTGGCTTGCGCATGGCGCTCGCAAAAAAATACCAAGACAACAGTTCACGTATGTCAGCGCCTCAAGGGGAGAGCACAAGGCAGCTCGCACTACAGACGCCCAGTTCGTGAAGTCGAATGGTGAAGTCGAGTGCGAATGGTGATGGCGAGTGGTGAGCATGAACGGGAGCAAGTGGGAGCAGTGAGGCCTGAGGGGCGAGCGTGAGTGCGAGTGAGTGCGAGTGGTGGGGCGGAGGGGTGAGCGTGAGCGCGAGTAAGCGCGAGTGGTGGGGACGAGTGGAGAGCGTGAGCGGGAGTGAGTGCGAGTGGTCAGGGTGGAGGGGTGAGCGTGAACGCGAGTGAGGGCGAGTTGTGAGAGCGGAGTGGTGAGCGTGAACGTGAGTGAGTGCGAGTGGTGGGGACGAGTGGCCAGCGTGAGCGCGAGTGAGTGTGACTAGTAAAGGCGGAGTGGCAAGCGTGAAAGCTAGTGAGTGCCCGTGTTGAGGGCGGAGTGGCGAATGCGAGTGCGAGTGAGGGCGTTAGAATAAATATATATTTTTTTGAGTGAGTGTGAGTTAGTGGCATGCAGTTTTGCCGAGCTATGGTGTAGCATATACGGAGATGGACTCCGAGTCAACTAAATTAACATATACTGCGCAGCATGGCGGTGGACAGAGGTCAGAGATATTTTTTTCACAAATCGACATTGTTGGTTCCGCATTTACTACGTGACAAGTGCTGAAATATCCCACAGTTGTTTCGGTGTTTTTTTCGTTTCGAACTGTTATATGCAGGTAGTATTTTAGGCACGAAGTCGAACTATTTTTGAAGGTATTGTTTTTTTTTTTTTTTTGCAGATTCTCGAAAAGATACGATGTGCAACTGACCTCGCAGATGTGAAATTCATCGTTTCATGCAGCGCCCTGGAGGAGGAAGACCTTCTAGTTCAAGCCCACTCGTTTGTAATTTGTGCGCAAAGCGACGTCTTTGCGGCAATGTTCCACGGATCCATTCATACCTCATTGCCTGTGAAGGTTCCTGACGTCCCTGCAAAGGGATTTCACGGAATGATCATGTACGAGAGCCAATCGCCTTATCACATCCTCATAAGTAGTTGTGATTTTATCTGATAACTTCAGCCTATCGCAGATGGGTTGCTATATAGGATAGTTGCAAAGACAATTCTCGGATGGCACCAGCGCAAGCTAAACAAAGACAAAGGCTTGACCCTTTGCCTCTCCAAAAAGAACTTGTACCTGGATGGTGCAGTAAAACGACTACTTACCCCAGGGAAGTGTTATCTTAGTAGGTATGAGCGATATTCATTAGTCAGTATTATGATAAACTGGTGGTAGAACCCGGCAATACCGCGTGGGTCACACTGCTAATTACGCATAGGTAAAATTCGTGTTCAGTTATTTTTTGTTATAATTAAGTAGTTCCCCGCGAAGTTGTACACAATTGGTAACCCCTACCTGCTGTCAAAACATGGGCTCTTACAGGAGACGTATTGGGAAACGGCTGCAACTCGTGTTTGATAGGAACCCTCCCAAAACAAATTATTCCAAGATGGCGAAGAAAAGAAAGCTTTCCTTCGCAGCTTCGCATTCTAGCCGTTTGGCTGCATTCAAGTGGATGTCAAACTTTCCTTCATACAAACTTACTCCACCTTGGGGGATCCCCTATATCTGGTCGATTAACACCTATCTTCAGGGTTCCGCGAACGTACACAATAAATGCACCTATGCACGGATAAATGAATACATGAATCCGCATCGTGAATGCATACATCAATACATACGTATATACAAAGAAATATAAACACGTAGACGGGCCCTAACAAAGATAATGGTGTTGCATTCACACACGTTCTTAGAGCTCACGTCACACTATGTAAAATTTTGGGCAAGATCAAAACGGCTGCACGCTGTTACCACGGTGGGCCGTTAAAGAGACACTGAAGTGATTCGTAAACGTTGCGGGATTACGAGCGCAAATTGTAGTCCGGAGTCCCTAGGCCGTGTTTCGACCACTCTGAGCGCATTTACACGAATTTATTTAGTAGAAAAATCAATTCGAAAACAGTTGTCCTCCTCCACTGCACCCTCGCCCACTTTCTGTGGAGTTTTCGTGTGAAGAGATGAGCTGGCAATTGGCTGCGCTAATGCACGGCTCACCGGCCTTCCGACAGAGTCAGTCGGCCCAGCGTTTCGTCCGCCGGCCGCCGACGGTTCGTCGCAATTCGTTCGCTCAGTTGAAACGAAGCCAGGACCCGCTTGTGAATGGAAGAATGTGCCTTTCTTTACTTTGTTAGTTTGTACACTATATCTAGGCAAGGTCGCTTCACACAAGCGCTGCACAAGCGCACATGCGACGCTTCGCTTACTGGTACGCGAGTAGTAAAATCTAAGGCCACTTGAAGGTGGGAGAAGAGTCAGCGAAGGCAATATAGGTACTAATGAAATAAAATCAAGTGAAAATTTTACCGTACAGCATAAAACTAGGGTGCAGGAAGCACTTTTTTGCGCTGGGCAAACAAGCACAGCGGTCAGGAGCACGACGATGCATCTGCGAACGCTTTTCCGTCTAAGAAATGCAATTGCTAGACGTGATATATATTGGAAACTTGGAGGACGCTTACTGCACGAGCGCAATACAACGAATAGTCACCTAGGCTGCTTCAAATGCTAAAATTAAATAAAAGTGTAAAATGGTTATACATTATATACCTTATATTCCCGAGGTCAGCAGCGCTAGCACAGTATGTACGTGCACACTTGTCAACAATGCCTCCTTCGTGCCTGTGTATCATGTATATATGTAAATCCCTGTAAATAAATGTGTTACAAGAAAAAAAATCCCCCGTGCTCGAGTGGTCTGGAGCGCTAGGTATGTTATTGCGAGTGTTTTGCAAGTAACGAGTTTGAATCCCCGGGGGTGCATTCTTTTTTTTTTATATAAGTTGACTTTTTCGTTTTCGCCCGATTTTTTCTTTGAGTTCGCCTTTTTTTTAGGCCGTAACGTTTACTGCTCCACGAACTAGTTCAGAGAACGCGAGCAGGCTGACACTGGCGCGCTAGCGAGTTCTCGTTGGCGTGCTGTTGCCATAAGCACCGACTGCTTGCGGGCAGTGGGGACAGGCCAGAATGAACATACCCTTGGCCTGGTGCGAACACGCTTTTTACGATACAGGCATGAGTGACGCAAGCTCCAAATATTGGGGAAAAGCCCATGGCATTTGAGCGTCTGCGGGACGCGGAGGGCGTTCATCCACTGCGTAGGCCTCGGCTAGGGATTGCTACGATTCCGAGCCGTCCTGGGAGGCTTATTTTACGAACTTCACAGCCGAAAACACGTCAGAAGCGCCCTACGGTGATTACTGAGATATCGAAAATGCCCATCCAACACTTCCGTTGGATGTCACGCATGTTGTTTTACAGATCCGAAGCCGAAACTTGTTTCAATGCTAACCAATCACGGTGCGTCTCCTCCTGTCGTCACAGCCTTTAGTTGGTGCTGCCGCCGCAAACCGCGCATGGTAGTTTTTCTTCTTTCGCGCTTTGTAAAAAAAATTACCGACTTGTCAACCGGATAAACGATGAGAAGTGTTCTACGTTGAGCCAGTTCACGCAGTGAAAGAAAAAACGGGAGCTTGACGAATTCACTGCAGTGTCCCTTTAAGGGGCCCCTGTAAAGATATTTTCGGCCAAATTTGTTTGCACAAGGCTTGTTTTCAGCAAATATTGCCAGCCACATGGTCACTTTTAATGTCCCCGCTAAGGCACTGGTGGGCTTGGCCAATTGACATGTGGTAACGTCACGGGTAGCACTTATAAAAAGTTGTTTGATGCGAAAACATCGCGGCTGTTGTGTGGGGTAAAACTGGCAGCGTCGGCGGGAGTTTAACGAGTTCGCATCACACTTCCTTGACGGTACAGACTTTTTGGTGCCGGACTTTGTATTCGCCTTGAAGTTGTCTTAAGCACTGGGTGTCTGTGTTCGCTTGGGCACATGAATAGGAGTAGCTGTTATCGAGTGTGATGCCCCAGATAGTGACAATCATAGTGGCTATTGCTGCTAAAATGTCTCGGAATTGAGAGTTTCGAACCGCCATTTCAACGTAATGTCTTATATGTCACGCTGTAATGATTCCACCCTTCTTTTTTGTTGTTGTTTTTTTCGCAGGATGATGTACGGAAACATCGACATTTTGAACGACTGTGTTACAGCACTGCTGATAAAAGTAGCCAGTAGAAAGTACATGTTTAGCGACGCTCTCGAGTACGCCGAGAACTTCCTCGTCGAGCACGTCAAGCCCGAGGATGTGTGTGACCTTCTGGATCTACATGTCAAGCTCAATGAACCGGACATCGACATCAGCGTATTAAACGCGCTCCGATCCATTGACGCTGAGCTCGCGATTGCAGAGCCTCGTTTCCTGTCGTGTGAATGGGCCTCGGTATACATTGTGGCGCAGAACATTCGCAACGTCAATGAACTGTCCCTCATAACAAGAATCTACCATTGGTGTTGTGAAAACGAAGTCTACGATGACGAACATTCCTCGCTTCGCGCCCTCTTCTGGAGCTTTTTTTCCCAAATGAGAGTACTGTCGCTAACCTTGGAGGAAGTTTTACATGGGCCGTGCCGCTGGGGTGTATTCTCGGCAGAGGAGCAGATTGAAGTGCTCTCAGCAATAGCTGACAAGGCAAACGTCGTTCCCGACTTCATTAACCCCTGTCGGCAGTCACGATATGAATATTAACATGATTGTCGAAATCGACTGACTAAAAATAAATTGTTTTACGTTTCGTATCCCAAACTGGGTCCTCTTTTACCGTCGCTTTCGTCATTTTCTATAGAGAATACTTCAAACTCGTGGCATCGGTTTCATTTCATTTCATTTATTTTACCCACAAGGCCAGAGGATTGGATTGGATTGAATTAAAGTGGATTGTGTTGGATTGTGTTGCGTCATAGCCGCGGCACGTTGCGTCATAGCCGCGGCAGACGCGCTGGGGCCGGCGCATATGCAGTACTCTCTCTTCCGCGGTTTCCTCTCCTTCGGGCGCGCTGCGCATATAACCGGTGTGCCGTTCTCCGGCGAAGCAACATCCGCTCTTGGCTCAAACACCTAGAGTCCACGCCGCTTTACAAGTACGCCGACGTCGTCGACTGGGACCGGCTTACGCAGTCCCCTCAAAGTATATAAGCGGCGGAGCGCGCATTCGGAATTCAGTCAAGGGCGTCTTTGCTTGGCTTTCGCTGGACGTGACGCTTTGCTTGACTCGAGTAGATGCGACGCATTTACTCGAGTTCCCCCTGTGGGAAGATGCGGGTGGTTTTTTTTTTTTTTACTCTTGTCACTGCTGCCAAGTTTTTGCTGCTGCTTTTGTTGTCTGAATTAGACTATAGTATTTTCCCAGTATGTCTGAGGGCATCACCAAGCTAAAAGAAGAAATGAAAGCTGTGTTCACAAAGCTTAAGGATGAACTTAAGCAGGAACAAAAAGCATTCCGCGAGATGCTCGAAAGGGATTTGCGAAATGAGATCCGCGACCTAAAAAACGAACAAACCAGCATGTGCAAAAGTCTCGAATTTGCTCACGCGGAAATTGCCGATTTGAAAACGAGGCTTAATGTTGAAACTACAAACAATGCCAGGCTTGAAGCAGAAAACAGGGCGCTTCGTGAGCAATGCTCAGATGTTGAAAAAAAGGCGCGATCTGGACGTGCATTTGGTCCAGACAGAACAGTACTCCCGAAACGTTAACATAGAAAACCAAGGCGTCATCGAAAAAGAAAACGAATCTGTTGTCGACATCATGTCCAAACTTGGTGAAGCTATTAGTGAACCGGTTGCTGAATCGGATATCGAGATATGTCACCGTGTGCCCACGCGAAACGCAAACAAAACGAACATCATTGTTCAGTTTAAGTCACGAGCTAAGCGTGACACTGTACTCAAAAAGGCAAAAAAGATGCGTCTGACAAAGAGAGAGAGAGGGAGAGAAAATGACTTTATTGAAGGTTCCTGCGGAGGGTAGGGGCCTCGGCCACGCAGGGCCTGCCCTTCCTAGACGAGTATTAGGTCGTCCCCGAAGCAGTGCCTCGCGGGCGTCGGCGCGGTCGGTGCGTGGTGGCTGTTCGGGTGTTGACCCGCCGACCCCCCGACGACACTTCCCTGCGCTTCTGCCCTGCGAGAGCAGCCTCGAGCCGCTGGATAGTTCGTAGTTGCACCTCGTGCTCACCCGAGTTCATGGCATACGTAATGTCCTCGGGCAGGCGCGTTGCACCGTCTGCCTCCAGCGAGTGTCGTTCACATCCCCACAGCAAGTGGGCAAGCGTTGCGTTCGTTCTCGCGCACACACTGCACAGCACACTTTCGTAGACCTCTGGACACACGTGGCGCGCCAGCACCGGGGTGATCACCGAGTTCGTTTGTAGTTGTCTGTATAGCACGGCTTCCGCTCTCGTGAGCTTGGGGTGGGGGGGCGGCTTGAGTCGCCTGCCGAGCCTGTACCACTGTAGTATTTCCCCGTACGACGCGAGGGGTTCTTGTTCGGTTTCTGGGTGCCCGTCAGCCGGGGAGGAGCGGGGGGGCGCCTCGCGGTTGGAAAGTTCTCGCGCGGCGGCGTCCGCTGTCTCGTTGCGGTTGGGGTGACTGCTGGCTTCGACGCTCGTGTGCGCCGGGAACCAGTGGATGTGGGTGACCGGCGTCGCCAGCTCGCCGGACGTTGCACGACACTGCACTGTACTCACTGCCCTATCGCACACTGTGTTCTTAGCGTAATTCGCGATGGCCGAACGCGAGTCACTAAGCACTGTGGTACACCGCGGGTGTGTTAGCGCGAGCGCGAGCGCCACCTCCTCTGCCTGTAAGGCGGTCGGAGCACGGACACTGCACGCACTGTACACATCACCAGTTGTAGCCTTCACCGCCACGGCCACGTAGGTGTTCGGGCGGTCTGGGTATCTCGCTGCGTCCACGTAGAGGGCGCCCGTGTCGTTTGTGTGCGCCTCGGTGAGGGCTTTGGCCCTGGCCGCCCTGCGTCCCGGATTGTGATCGGCGTGGACGTTGCGGGGCAGCGGGAGTACCTTGATGCGTTGGAGCATCTCTCTTGGAAGGCTCTGAGTGTTTTGCGGCTCCGTCCCCGCTCGGCCGCGGCCGTAGCCAAGCCGTTCGAGGATATTCCTACCGGCCCTCGTGGATGAGAGGCGGTCGAGTTGCGTTGTTCTCTTGGCCTCGCTGATTTCCTCCAGGGTGTTATGGAGGCCCAGTTCCAGTAGTCGTTCTGTGCTGGTGCTGTTGAGTAGCCCCAGCGCGGCTTTGTAGGTCTTGCGAATGGCCGCGTTGATCTTGTCTCTCTCGTGTTTCTTCCACGGGTGAAAGGCCCCCACGTAGGCCACGTGGCTCATGGCGAAGGATTGTACCAGCCGTAGGAGGCTGGTATCTTTCATTCCGTGACGTCTTGTGGATATGCGTTTGATGAGGCGGGTGGCGATGCCCAGCTTCGTGATGACGCGGTCGACCGTGGCGCCGTTGCTTCGGCTTGCTTCAAGGAGCATGCCGAGGACTCGGAGGTTGCTCACTTTGGGGAAGACGGTTTTGTCGCTCGTGCGTAGTGTGATCGTGGTGGAGTCTTCGTCTGCTTTCTTGCGGTACCTGCCCGGTGGTGGGATGATGAGCAGTTCGGACTTTTGCGGGGAACACCTCAGCCCGGTGTTGGCCAGGTGGTCTTCGATGGCGTCGACTGCCTCTTGTAGTGTCGTTTCGATGTGGCCGTCGCTCCCTCCGGGGACCCACAGGGTAATGTCGTCGGCGTAGATGGTGTAGCGAACCTGTGGGATCCCCGAAAGTCGCTGGGCCACGCCGATCATCACGAGGTTGAAGAGCACCGGCGAAATCACCGAGCCTTGGGGGGTGCCTACACTGCCCAGTTCCCTCTCTGGTAGCTGCAGGTCGCCCGCTTGTATTTCCACCGTTCCGTGCGACAGGAAGTCGCGGATGTAGTTGTATGATCTCTGCCCCAGGCCCAGGCGCGAGACCTGCGCTAGGATGGCTGAGTGACGCACCTTGTCGAAGGCGCTCTGTAGATCCAGGCCCAGCACCGCCCTGTTGTCTTGGGTAGGGACGGTCACGTCAAGGATGTCGTGTTGTAGCAGGATCATGGCGTCCTGGGTGCTGAGCCTTTCACGAAACCCCAACATGGCGTCGGGGTAGAGGCCTTCGTCTACGAGGTAGCGCTGCCATCTGTTGTTGAGGACGTGCTCGAGCACCTTGCCCACGCACGATGTGAGAGACATCGGGCGCAGATTCTCGATGCCAGGTGGCTTGCCGGGCTTGGGGATGAGGATCGTTCTGGCTGCCTTCCACTGTCGCGGGAGGGTTCCCGCGCGCCAACACCGGTTGAAACAATCCGTGAGGGCCGCGATGGCCCCGTCGTTGAGGTTGCGGAGGGCTTTCTTGGTGACCCGGTCCGGACCGGCCGCCGACTTGCAGTTGAGGTTCTGTAGGGCCTCCCGGACTTCACACTCTTCGATGTCGCGGTCGAGGGTTGTGTTGGCCGGGCCGTGATATCTGTCGTGATTCTCGCTAAGTGTGCTCGGGAGGTAGCTGATGATGGTTGGTGTTTTATGGCGCAAGGCCAACGAGGGCAAAGAGCGCCAAAGAAGAAGTTATTGAGTTTTCATCACACCGTAAGTACTAAAACATGTACAGCCGCGATCAGAAGTTTACGGACCAGGTAAATGGCAATTTTAGGTTATTTCTCTTCCTATAGCAGCCCCACAAACTGTCGAATGCATGCGAGATGTCGTATAAGTACTGAACGAATGAAAACTACCGCACATAGTACTCCGAGCTGCCGTGCGGCAGAGAAATAACTCAAAATTGCTGATTTCGTGGTCCGTAAACTTGTGCTCTTGGGTGTACCTAAAAGTAAAGGTGATGCAAAACAAAAGACAATGGAGATGGCTGGTGTATAGGGCCAGGGTGATTACACATGATATGACAAGAGCTGCAGGAAGTTTACCTCAGCTAAAAACTTAAAAACACGTTGACTAGAAAACATTGGTTCGTCGGCTAAAAAATATGATGGGTGCAAAGGAATGTGTCGTCTGTATAATTCAGGGAAATGTTTGTGTCGTGTTGTGTCAAGTGCTCTGCATGTGATTAGTATGTGGACTACGGATAGGCCCTTTCCACACCTGCTACACGTGGGTCCCGAAGTTCCAGTGAGCAGGTGGGAGTGCGTCGCATGTGTGTGGCCTATCCGCAGCCTAGCCAGGGCAACTTCAGTGTATCTGTTGTGTGAGTCAGTTATGTAGCGTCCCAGTTGTGGTTTTATTACGTGTAGTTTGTTGTCTGTCTGTTGACTCCAATGTAGTTGCCATGTGTTACGAAGCTGTCGTCTGATGTGTGTCTTTAGGTCGGTGTAAGGTACTGTTGTTATGTCAACTGTGGTCATGAGAGCAGCAGCACTAGCCATTTGATCAGCGGTCTCATTGCCAGGGATCCCACAGTGACCTGGTACCCAGCATATGGTTATTTCTAAATCTGAAGCATATGCAGTCATTATGACCTTTAAAAGAACATTGATTACATAGTTTTTTGACGACCTTCCTGATGACAATGCCTGCACAACGCTTAGAGAATCTGTGTAGACGATGGACTTTGGAATCTTATGTTCGAGGATGTGATTTGACACGAGTAAAATGCCATACGCTTCTGCCGTGTAAATACTGCTGTGAAAATTCATTGTTTTGATAACTCTAAAATTTGGTCCGTGCGCTGCACAAGAGACAGTAGAATTAGTTTTGGACGCGTCGCTATAGAATTCTGCGCACCTGTACTTGTCCTGCAGGAACAGGAAGTGCTGCAGAATTGCATTCCTGGGTACCCTATTTTTTTCTACACGAATGAATGACAGGTCGCATGTTACAGGACGAAGATGCCATGGTGCGATAAAATTATGAACGGGTGTCTTGTGCGTGTCTGAAAGGGGGACATTGAGTGCAGAAGCACAAGCCTCCTCCCTAACTCTGAGAGAGAACGGTAAGGGAATAGATGGCCTGTTTAAAAAGAGTTGTAAATTTGATGTATCGTTCATGATGGGATTAAAAGGGTGGTTGGTCAGTGACACGATCTTGGATGCATACAACAGGTCAACATACTCCCGCTGATGCCCTAGGCACCATTTGTCGCACTCGACATAAAGACTTTCAACGGGGCTAGTGCGGAATGCGCCACATGAGAGGCGAAGGCCAAGATGCAGCACTGGGTCGAGCATTCTCAGTGCGGTCTTTGTCGCCGACCCATACACGACACTGCCGTATTCGAGCCGAGACCCCACCAACGCTGTGTACAGGCGCAGCAGGAGTTGTTTGTCGGCCCCATAAGATTGATGTGAGAGGACCTTAAGAATATTCATTGTTTTTAAGCATTTGCATTTGAGCTGTCTGATATGTCGGATGAATGTAAGTTTTTCGTCGAGTATAATACCTAAAAACTTGTGTTCCTTGTTCACAGGAATTGGCACATTCGCAAGAGTGATGTCTGGGTCCGGATGGACGCCACGCCTCCTGGAGAATAGAACACAAGAGCTCTTCGCGGGATTAAGATTAAAGCCATTCTTTTCAGCCCAGCCGGCAAGTTTCTTGACGCCGAGCTGGACTTGACGTTCGCAGATGGACAGGTTACACGATTTAAAGGATATCTGCACGTCATCTACATACATGGAATAAGAGATTGTAGGTGGCAGTGCCTTTCCAAGAGAGTTCATTTTTACTATGAAGAGAGTGCAGCTCAACACTCCACCTTGCGGCACGCCGTTTTCTTGCACGTGAACATTTGACAGTGCACGACCAACTCTGACGCGAAAGGTTCTCTCCGACATGTAACTACAAAGGTTGTTCAACATGTTGCCCGCAACACCGATTGACTTTAGGTCACTGAGGATACCGTACCGCCAAGCGGTGTCATAGGCTTTCTCTATGTCGAAAAACACCGTCAGACAAAATTGTTTATGCACAAAGGCATCCTTTATATATGTTTCAAGAGCTACGAGTTGATCGTTCGTTGATCGCCCCGCCCTGAAGCCTGCCTGGCAGCTCTCGAGAAGACCGTTTTACTTAAGGAAGTACACGAGCCTGCGATTTATCATCTTCTTGAGAAGCTTGCACAGGCAGCTGGTCAGGGCAATGGGTCGATAGCTAGCAGGAGAGGAAGGGTCCTTCCCTTCTTTCAAGAATGCTACAACTATGGCCTCCCTCCAAGACTTTGGAATGTGCCCCGAAAGGAATATCTTGTTGCAGAGGTGAAGGAGTGTTACAAGAGTGTCTGCGTGTAAGTGCTGTATCATTGTATATGTAATGTTGTCTGGGCCTGGAGCTGAGGGTTTACACGTGCTTAGAGCAGCCCTCAGCTCATGTTGTGAAAACAGGGAGTTGTAAGAAGTCTGTGATTGGTTGTTGTCGCGTAGGGACTTCTTTTCACAACAGGCTTTGTGTTTCAGGAAAGTGTTTGTGTAGTGTGCTGAACTGGACACGTGTTGGAAGTGTTGTGCGAGTGTGTCAGCCTGGTCTTCGAGTGTGTCCCCTGTAGTGCTGACCAGAGGCAGGCTGTGTGTTTGTTGTCCCTTGAGTTTGCGTATTCGTGTCCATACTTTCCTTGTGTCTGTGTAGGAGTTTATTGATGTTATGAATGTACGCCAACTCTCTCGTTTTGCCTCACGGCGCACACGTTTTCCTAAAGCCTTGGCCCGTTTGAACAAGAGGAGGTGTCCCGACGTGGGGTACCGACGAAGGATACCCCACGCCTTGTTCTGGGCCTCTCGCGTCCGCCTACAGTCCTCATTCCACCACGGCCTCCTCTGGTTGCGCGGGGCACCGGAGGCGTGGGGAATGGACTTTTCGGCGGCGTCGAGGATGTGCGCCGTGAGGAGTTGGGTAGATTCTTCAACGTGTAGGTGTCCTATGGATGTGTGGTGTAGTTTGGATGTCTCTGTAAATGTATTCCAGTTAGCTCGTGTTTCATTGAACCTATTATGGGAAGATGGACTGCATGGGCCTTTACCTATGTATGTAAGTGAGGTGGGGAAGTGGTCACTGCCATATGGGTCAGTTCCCACACCCCACTCGAGAAGAGGAAAGAGAACTGCGGAGCCAATAGCCAAGTCAAGACATGAGTATGTGTTGTGTCCTATGTTATGATATGTAGGCTTTTTATTGTTGAAAAGGCATGCTCCAGAGGATGTAAGAAACCTCTCTATCAGGCGACCCCGGGCATCCGTACGAGAAGAGCCCCAAAGAGAATTGTGAGCATTAAGGTCGCCTGTTAGAATGTACGGTTCGGGCAGCTGGTCAACCAGCGCCTCGACGTCAGAGCTCGAAAGTGAAACATCAGGAGGAATGTATATGGAGCATACCGTTATCAACCTATTAAATATTATCAAGCGTATTGCTACAGCCTCAAGGATAGTGTTTAAAGTGACAGGGTGGCAGGCTAAGGATTTCTGGGCGATTATGGCCACACCGCCAGAAGAGTGTGTGCAGCCATCCCTGTCCTTTCTGAAGACCATGTACCTATTTAAGAAATTTGTGCGCTTGGAATTCAAATGCGTCTCTTGAAGACACATCACACTTGGCTGATTAGCATGCAGTATTTCGTATACATCGTCAAGATTTTTAAGAAGGCCTCTACAGTTCCATTGAATTATGTTTTCTCTTCCCATTATTTAGTGTGAGAGCTACTGGAGTGGGTGTGTTTGTTTATGTGTCGTCTTTCGGGGCTGTGACTCTCGCCTTTCTGGGCTTGTCGGGAGGCTTTGGCGTCGGGACGCGTTCCTTGCGCTGCGTTGCAGGCAGGAACGGCCCGACATCCATCTCGTCGTCGGATGTCCGAGGGGTGCCCGACGGACCGGGCCCCCTGGACTTGGTCCCCCCTCGGGAGCCCTTCGTCTGAGCCGCCACCGCCGAGGGCGTCCGGGGCGCCAGAGGTGGCACAGGCGGTGCGGTGGCGGTGGGAACCTGTGCGGGGCCCGTGTTGTCCATCACCTCTGTACCCTCCAACGCACTGGAGGGCGGGGAGACAGAGGCGGGAGCGGCACCGGTCCCGACGGAAGAGGTTGCCACCACAACCGCTGCTGCCTCAGCAAGCGGCGTGGTGGCGGGTTGGGCTGCCAGAGGCAACCCAGGGGGGGGAGGGCGGGCGAGGGACCAGGTCAGACTCGCTGAACTGGGTCCCTGTGGAAACGAGACGCCGTCCGCCCCCCGGCGAGCCGCGTCGGCGTACCTCCCCAGGGGGAAAGAGGCGAACCTCTTTCGCGCCTCTGGGAAGGTGATGTTTTCAGTGACTTTGATGTTGATGATTTTCTTTTCTAGTTGAAATTTTTCGCACTTGCGGGAGTATGCCGCATGCGGTCCCCCGCAGTTTACACAAGTGAGAGTTTCGGCTGAGCAGTTCTCGCTCGGATGATCGTGCGCCGCGCACTTTGCACACGTCGTTCGGCCACGGCAAGAGTTCGTACCATGCCCGAACCACTGGCACTTAAAACAGCGCCGCGGGTTCGGGATGTACGGACGGATGGAGCAACGGATAAAACCTGCATTTATGTATTGTGGAAGAATTGCGCGGTCGAAAGTCAAGATAATGTGTTTGGTGGGAATCTCCTTGTCGTCTCTGCGGATGGTGATGCGTCTCACAGCAGTGACGCCCTGATCCTTCAAGCCGGCAAGGAGATCCGCATCCGTTTCGTTCAAGAGATCCGTCTCGGATATCACACCTTGCGAGCTGTTGAGGCTCCGATGGGGTGTGACCCTGATGTCTAGATCAGCCAGTCTAGTCTGAGCTACAAGCTTCGTGGACTGCTGCTTGTCATTTACCTCGATTAGTAGTTCACCCGACCTTTGTTTTTTGCACTTATATGATTTTCCTATTATGGCTTCAAGATATTTTGCGATCAAGAAGACTGACTGAGATGCAAGAGGGTGGGTTGGATTGAGGGACTCCATGACAAGAAATCGAGAGTAATGATCTGGTTCAGGAAATGTCAAAGATGGCAATGGAGGAAACGATACTTCGGTGCGGCCCCTTTTAGGCGGCCGATCACGTTTGGGGGGGGGGTTTGAAAATGCCATATAGCATAGTATAAAAGCAGGGAGACGGGGGTACTTTCTTCTTTGACCTTACCCTGGTAGCCAAAGAGGTCCCGGAGCTCCCTGCCTGGTGAACAGACAGGGAGCCCATCCGCCGGAGCTTGACCTGGGCTCCGACGGCCACCGTTCGTGGTTTCTAACCCTCCACCTATAAACACATCGCCACGGTTGGATCCAGCTTATGTTTGGGGGCTCGGGGTCCGCGGTATCGCCAGTACCGTCACCAAGATTGCTCAAGGTGCCCCGCGCGGGGTCGGGAGGTAGCGTTCGTTGAGCCGTTTGCACGTCTCTTCCTGCCCCAGCTTCTTGATGGTAGTATGTATGATTTGATCCAGGCGGTGTTGCTGGTACCCTTTGCTCTTCGTTTCGTCGAGGAGGTGGCGGAGTAATTTCCAGGTTCGACCCTGGTGGAGCTGCCCGTCCGCCTCGCTGCAGATGGCATGCCCTCGCTGTGCGCAGAGCTCGCGTCTGTACTTTTCCATGGCGCGTCCGAATTCGGCCACCCGCTTGCGTAGTGTGCGGTTATGGCGTTGGCATCTCCATCGTCTCTGTAGGGATTGCCTGGCCTCGATCATGTGGGCCAGGCGGCTGTCGATTTGCTGCACGTCTTCGTCCGTTTCCACTTCCGTGGTCGCGAACGACGTTGCTTGCACAATGTCTTTCGACCACTTCTCGATGCCCGTGATCTCGCCCTGCGGTTCCAGGCACTCCGCTCTGAAGCGGGTCCAGTCGGTGAGTTTGTGTTTTCGCCGGCTTCCGTTGGACCCGTAGGTCCAGCTCGATGATAAATGTAGGTCCAGCTCGATGATAAAGTGATCACTGCCCAGGTTGTGGCCGGTGTTCCGCCACTCGACCCCCTTCTTAGCCGACCCCCTTCTTAGCCGAATGCCAGGTCCGGGTTGGTGTCGCGCGTGACGGAGGTGCCGATGCGGGTGGGCGCCGCTGTGTCCGTGTGGAGGGTGAAGCCGGCGTCGGCCGCCGCGTCCAGCAGGTCTCTGCCCTTGACAGTAGTGCGGTGGTACCCGAGCTCTTTGTGTGATGCGTTAAAGTCCCCACAGATGGCGATGGTGTCTGTCGGTGCCGTGCGTAACGCCTTGTGCATGAGTTTCTTGAATTTTTGGTGCCGGTGCGTAGGGTTACTGTAGATGTTGATGAGAAGAAAGGACTCCTTCTTGCCGATGACTACCTCGGTCGCGCAGTGTTCGATGGTGCTGCGTCCGAGGAAGTATTCGTGCTTGAAGAAGGTGAGCCCTTTCCGAATGAAGGTGCACACCCCTTGAGCGGCCCCCTTACCGCAGTCCCTTGCACTGGGGGGGGTTTGCGTGCGTACGGTAGCCCGGGAGGGTTGGTGCGTTTTCGGTGTGAGTTTCTTGAACCATGATGACGTCAGGGGGCGCCTCGAGGCTCTGCAGGTGTTGCTGTAGTACCGCCTTTCTGCACTGGAACCCGTTGGCGTTCCAGTGCCAGACCTTTACGCTCGAGCATGTTGCTGGTTTGACGGCCATGATGCAGGTGGTGATTGCGCGGGCTGGTTGCGGTCGTTTGGCGCGTCGTCGTCGCGGCCCAGCTTTCTGTAGAGAAACTCCTGCAGTGCGTCGAAGCGGCGTTCCACCGCTGCGAAACGTGCATTTACCCGGTGATCAAAGGCGTCCATGCGCTTTTCGAGTCGGTCGATTCGTTCGGTGCAGCGGCGGAGGCGCACGGCCACACTGATGCCTCCTTGGGTGCGTGATTCTTGATCGTCTTCCCTCGCGCACGGGGAGTCGTCTTCTTGTTCCTCCATTGCGGTTTCGGCAGGCGGCGGGGTCGTGGAGGTCCCCCGAGATTGCGCTGCTGTCTTCTTGGGTGGCGGTGTTGGCGACGTGGGTTGTGGGTTGCTCGGCGCTGGCGGTGGCGTTTTCGCGCGCTGTTGGTGGCGTGGCGTCAGCGACGGGGGGAGCGGGACTTGACCTTGAGCCCACTGTGGTTTGCGCGCCGGCTGCAGTTGCGGCGTTCGCTTTTGCTGCGCTTGTGGGTTTTCCAGGAGTCCTATGGCCTCGTCCAGTCGCTGGCTGAGGCGTGCGTTCTCTTCCTTGAGGGCTGAGATTTCTTCGCGTAGACTCTTCATCGTGTCGTGCCGCTGCGTTGACTGCTCTCGGCGCTTCTGTGGCGTTTTGGATCTGGCGTGCGCATTCGGCGCTCTGGTGACTTCGGCCCACGTCACGCGCTCGCGCGATTGTGACGAGGCTCCTCTCTTCTTGCTGTGACTCCTCCCCCTATTGTTACGACTGGCAGAGCGGCTCGCCGAGCGTTGCCCTTTCTTGCCGCTTCGGCTGCGTCCGCGTTGTTGCTGGGGGTCGAGTGGCGGGAAATCGCGATCGTCTTTTCTAGAAGGTCGCCCCGCTTGCGGTGACGTGGCGTGCTTGCTGTTCCATTGTCTCTTTTTCACCAAGTATTGCGTCTTGAATTTGTTAACACAGCCTGCCGTACCGGTGGGGTGGGGTCCCCCGCACAGTTTGCAGTGCGGCTTGCACTCGTTTTCGTGATTTTCGCCCGGGTTCGTCTTCCCGCAAGCGAAGCACACTCGTGCATGTGGTTGCGGTCATACGTCATGGCGATGTCCGATTTTGCCGCACGTTTTTCACACCTCGTGGTGTTGCCTGTAGAGGCTGCATCGAACCAGTACGGCTCCGTATTTAACTGTCGCAGGCACCTTGGTGCCTTGGAAAAGCACAACTACCGCGGTCGAGCTGCCGATTCTGTGCGCGTCGATTGCCATAGGGTTGTAGTCATTAACGATGTTTGCTCTGATTTCTTCGGGGGAGTCTTCGGTGGAAATGTTCCGAATTACTCCTTTGGCCGTGTCGTCCGGTGCCGCGTGATATGCGAACACCTCGTGTACTTGGTCCCCGACGGTAAGCGAACGTAGCTGGGCGTATAGCACTGCTCTTTCCTCGTCTGGAGTGCTCATCACGATGATGTTCTGTGCTATGTTTGGGCATATGGTGTCCCGCATAGCCGCCTCTCTTGTGATTCCCGTTGCTGCCATAATGGCCGTCATTAGTTCGGTTGCCTTTGTTCGGCCGGTGTGCATGCCACCACGTGGTCGAATGATGATCTTGAACTCGCTGCGCGGGATGTTGCTCGGCATGCGTGCAGCTTTCGTTAGGCTTCCAGTAACTTTCCTGGCGTATTGCGCTCTGGTAGGTGGGGATTTGGGTGCCTTGCTGGCGGGCTTACCGGGGGTTGAAGTCTGCGATGCTTCTCCCGGGTGCTGTAGCGGTCGTCGGCGTTGGATGGTCCAACCCGCGTTGTCGTCCGGCGAGGGATCCTCTCCCGGCACGATGACGGTTGTTCGGCCGGCGTTCCGGTCGAGTTGAACTTGTGGCGTAACTTCTTGGACAGAACTTGTATCCATAGCGGCTTCCATCTCGTTCGTCGCGGGGACGGTAGCGATGTTCGACGGCATAGGCTTAGCGGCCGCCGCCGGCGTCGGCGTGGCCGGGTGCCGAGCTCGAGCTAGGCCTACGTTAGGCTTAGCAAAACGGCGCCGCCGTGGAACGTCAAAGTCTCGTAAATCCGCAAAAAATGCTGGGACTCACCGAAATGTGGTATCAGCGGGTTCCGAAAACGAAGCCTAACACATGTGTAAATGTTGGGACTCTCTGGGGCTGGTTGGCCCGCCGAAAATTCGCATATTTCACGGAGCTGATGTGAGACGCGTCCGATCGCTTCGGCTGCTCGCAGCGCCCCCCGCGTCTGACAAATGATGACATCGCGCTCGACAGTTCCGAACCGATCTACGTAAACGAGCACCTTTGCCCTGCTCTCAAGAAGCTTCTAGGTATGGCAATAAAAAAAAAGCACGAGCACAACTGGAAGTCTGCGTGGTCATTTAAGGGTAGAATTTTTGCAAAGCGCACTGACGACTCCCCTATAGTGCCCATCAAAAATGAAAACGATCTTGCAAAAATATGCCCTCAGCGCATGTCCGACGTGGTGTCTTAAGCATTTCTGACGCACACAAATGGCAGATTATCAGGAACTAGCATACCGCGTTCTATCAAAGAGGCAGGCGCAGCATCCAAATCTGTTTTACATTTAAATGCGCGCTCAGTAGTCAATAAGGAAGACGAAATTTCAATCTTTTTCGGTGATTTCTCTTTTAAATTTGATATAATAATGCTTTCAGAAACGTGGTATCACGACAGCTGCAACATGCTTACATTACCAGGGTATGAGCTTTTTTATATTAACCGTGTTAACAAACGAGGTGGTGGTGTGGCAGCTATGGTTGCATCTAGTACACATAGTAACCTAGTTACAGATTTTACAAAAAGTAGCGGGGATTATGAAGTTCTGGTTCTACATAGCAAAAACGAAATTTTTTGGTCTGTGTATCGTCCGCCAAATGGAAATATTGTTAGATTTTTAGATTTTTTTGAAGGTCTTGTAGAGTATGTAGCAAAAAACAATTTCCGACTCGTATGTGCGGGTGATTTCAATAGTAATGTCTTAGAGCAAAGTACTAGTAGCCGTGAACTTAATTTACAGTTACAGTCCTGCGGTTTCGTAAATCTAATCACGACACCGACCAGAATAACGAGCACTACTTTATCTGCAATTGACCTTTTTCTTACAAATGTTGAAACCAAGATTCTCAGAGTCGGAACCCTCTCTTGTGACATCAGTGATCATTGTCCGATTTTTTGTATATACAACATAGACATTAAAAAATAGAATGAGTTAGGCGATGGCTTCACTTTTCAGCCAATCACAGAGCTAGGCTTGGCACTATTTAAACTGGAAGTTGAGAGGCACGATTGGTCTTCGATTTTAGAAAAAAACGACCGCGGATGATGCATACAATTGGTTCTTGAAAATTTTTTTGCGTCTGTATTAGAAATGTTTCCCTCCTACAACTGTAAGACGTTCAAAAAAAGTCAGAAAACCCTGGGTGTCATTAGAACACTTGAAAATGATCAAACATAAGAACAGTCTATATCATTCCTTTCAACGTACACCATCAGAAGAAACCCTAAACAAATTCAAAAAATTGCGAAACAACATAAATAAAAAATTGAGGCTCGCCAAAGCAGCCTACTATCAAAACCTGTTTGCTGACGCCAGTCAAAAGCGCCCAGTTTCTACTTGGAACGTTATCAATAAAATTTTAGGTCGAAATTGCACTTCCTCCTACCCCAGCGCAATAACTTACGACTCTGTCGAATTGACGGGCAGACCACTTTAATGATTATTTTGTAAATATTGTAAGGCCTAGTGCAAATGTCTTTCATATTAGGAATAAACAGTCCGGACCGGTTCAGAGTATTTTCTTGACTCCAACGGATGAAACTGAAATATATAGTACGTTTATGAACATGCGAAATAGCACAGCTACTACCTCCAAATAAAGCCTAGTAAATATGGGCTATCATCGATTTCTCGGGTACTGGCTCACATCTTTAATTTAATTCTAGAAACAGGAATATTTCCCAGTAATATGAAAAAAGCCAAGGTTTCTGTAATTCACAAAGGTGGGGATACAAATGTTGCCTGCAACTACCGGCCAAACGGAAGTACTCCTCAGCCCCGGATGCTCGCTATAGCGACATCGCCCAAACCCCATCACACCCCCGCTCGACCCTAGCAGTCACGGACAACGAGGGCACCGTTCTCAACGCCGCTACCTTCTTTCATCTTTCTTCGAACGCTGCTGAAGCCACCGCCATTGCCCTCGCGGCGGCCACCCACACACCCACCACCCACCTAACCATAATCACAGACTCTCAACACGCCTGCCGATATTACCTCAAGGGAAGAGTACCCCCGGCGGCGCTCAAGCTCCTGAAAGCCATTCGCGACCTACCTACAATAACAATCGTGTGGACCCCGGGACACGCCTCACTCCCTGGGAATGAAGCAGCACATACTGCAGCCCGCGAGCTTCACTTCCGGGCGTTCCCTACAGGGCCAGGCGGCTCGGACTCTACGACGGCCACTATCCATCCTCTTCCACCCTGCTTCACCGACATCTTATCCCACTACCGCCACGCTCGCCGAAAATATCCTCCACCCCACCCTACCCTGTCCGTCGAAGAATCACGAATCTGGCGCAGACTACAAACTGGCACATACTATAACTTCACCATCCTGTCCCACATCTCCCCCTCACGCTTCGAGTACAACTGCCCGGACTGTCAAGTTCCAGCCACCACTGCCCACCTCGTCTTCCTGTGCCCTCAACACCCTGTTCATCTCCCTTCCCCTACCCCCGAGCAGTGGGAATGCGCGTTGACCAGCTCGGACCTGCAGGAGCAGCTCAGCCTGATCCAGCGGGCCACGCGAGCAGCGACGGCGCGCAAACTGAGGACGCCACCCACTGTTTTTTTTTTTAATAAACGTTTTGCCTCCTCCTCCTCCTGCCTTTTTCAAAGGACTCGAAAAGATTATTTTCGCCCGCATAACTACGTTTTTGGAGAAAAATAACACCTTGACAGATTTTCAATTTGGCTTTAGAAAAGGCAAAAGTACAGAAACGGCGTTACTTGCCATAAAGGAGAATGTATTACAAAATATACAAAATAACCTTTATACTATAGGTGTATTCATTGACCTGAGCAAAGCTTTTGACTGCATCAATCACGATATCCTCATAAACAAGCTCTCGAATATAGGCATTCGTGGCTCAGCATTATCATTATTTGATAGTTACCTAAGAAACAGAAGCCAGTGCGTATGTATTCACGACTACAAATCCTCTTTATTGTCCTTGAATTGTGGTGTGCCTCAGGGAAGTATTTTAGGACCGCTTTTATTTAATGTTTTCATAAATGATGTGGCTGATATAGATCCCAAAGCACACCTTGTTATGTATGCGGATGATATTACTCTGCTTCTGTCTGGCACCATATTAGATGAGATAATTATTATTTCCAACGAAGTTCTTTCAAAATTATCAAGATGGGCGAAGTTAAACGTTATGAAAATAAACCCTAGCAAGACTAAGGCTGTCATTTTTTGTGCACGAAATAAAAAAGTTAGTCTACAAAATAGCATTTATCTTGAAAATGAACTTGTTGAAATAGTCCATGAACATAAAATACTAGGCGTTCACTTTTGATCAAATTTAAGCTGGAACACCCATATTGATTATATATGCAATAAACTGGCTCAGGTAAATGGAGTTTTATTTCGTTGTCGTTCCTTAATCCCACTGCAGGCAAAACTACAGATATATTATGCCTTATTTCATTCACGTTTAACAAACTGCAGCCTAGTATGGGGGACAACAACCACATCCAATATAAATAGACTTACTATCCTTCAAAAAAAATTATTCGTCTCATTGATAACATCGACCGAATGCAAACAACAAAAGAGGCCTTTGCTAAATACAATATTGTTCGATTTGATAACATGTACCAATTCCGGCTATTAGATACAATGTATTACACTTCACCGGTTATTGCAAACTTTCTAAAACAATTAGCTGGATTGCGAAGTCACTACACTAATGTTAATACACGAAATCCAATTTTATGGGCTGTACCTTTATTTCGCACAAACTATAAACTACAGTCATTAACATATAACATTCCAACATTGCTGAATCAGCACAAAAACACAAGCGGAATGACTCGCAAGGAGCTGCGAAATCATTTCGTGATGTTACAGGAATGATTGCTTGTCGCGATTAACATGTTTCTTTTTTTTTTCAAGAGTATGAACAAAAGGTGATTATAATGTGAATTAATTACTATCCTTATCTTACGCGTCCAAAGCGTATTCTTATCTCGCGCACAGTTCCGTTATGATAGAAATATTATCTGGGTTTTTATTTTTATTTTGATCTTGTACTCTCACATTATTTGCTGTTTATATATACCTTATTTTTCTCTTTCGTGTTGCCGTATGTGCATATATGATGTGTGTGATTTCATGGATTATGTATAAGTATATATGAATATACTACAAAAATGTCCACAAATGTATGTACTTATGTGTGCAAATGTAGTTTTATATGCAATAACCAACAAAAAAACGAAGAAATTGCACTATTTGTTATTGTCATTTTTCGCAAACATGAAACACGTGGCGATTTTTTCTTTTTCTTTTTATCATGGAATGTATTTTGTCTTGTTTCCGTGTCACATGCAAACCGATTGCATACCGTTGTCTGGTGTACCGGTTCCTCGGGCTTTGTCAAGCTGCAAAAGTGGCTTTTACCCGAGGAACCATCCACTTGTGGAAAATAAACTGAAACTGAAACTGAAACTGAAACTGAAACTGGTCCGTCACTAACATTCTTGAAAAGCTATTTGCTTGATAGGGAATACGTCGTATATGTAGCAGATGCATTTTCTGAAACTAAGGTTAGTAACATAGATGTGCCCCAAGGATCAATTTTGGGTCCCCTGCTCTTTCTGATTTATATAAATGGCCTTCCTGACACCTTGCAGTCATCCCATTGCGTCTTATACGCGGACGACACCACTATCTCAACATCGCACAAGTGTAAGTTTTCCTTAACATCTAAATTTAACATGGCTCTCTGTAAAGAACCAAATGGTAATTAATCCTATCAAATCTAAATTCATGATTTTCAGTTCAAGTCAGAAGGTCGTAACCCAGCTTGCCTCGTTAACACTTGGTGAAAATTCTATTCCTGCTTGTGATTCTGCCACATTTCTCAGTATACGTCTTGATCCCAACCTTAAGTTTCATCTTCATATCAACCACCTTAAAAAAACCACTGCATCTGGCATTCGTGCGCTCATTAAAGCCCGGCATTTCTTATCCTCTTCTGCACTGCTAGCCCTCTATTTCCCCTTTGTACAGAGTCACATTAACTATGGCATCATCACGTGGGGAAACACTTATCAATGCTACTTAAAATCGGTACCACACATTCAGAATCAAGCAATACGTATTATTACCACCTGCCATTTTAGTGCTGATGTTTCGTTACTACGTAACCAATTAGGTATCTTATCCATTGATCACTTATTTAAGTACAGTCTTGCAATCATGTTATTTAAGCTTCTGAACAATCAACTTACTTTTCAGTTCATAGACGTTCATTCTCTACCTAATGTAAACGCCACAAGGTTTGCCTCCCGTAATAATTTTTTGCTTCCGATTGTGCGTACAAATTGCGGGAAAAAAAAGTACCCACTTCAGTGCTATTCAACTCTGGAACAGCCTGCCTCTTCCTGTAAAATCATCAATGTCATTACTTGTATTTAAACGAGCACTAAAGGTATTTCTTTTAGGGTGCAATTAGATGTTTCTTACTTCATTTTCACCTGTGTATTTGCTCAAACGTTTTCCCGTGTGTTTAATAAATATGTGTGGACGCATTCAATGTCCTTTACTGAATTGAGATAATGTTTTGTAGTAGTTGTTTTGGCAGTAGGTATTGCAAAACCACTTGATAGACATGTCAAATTAATTTGTTGAAATCGCTAATGTTTCAAGTGTTGCATTTATTTCCGTAATTATTTGATGATAACCAGTTCTGTCCGCTGTGTTTACATGTTACCTCAGTAATGAACTACCGAGGGTCCCGTTTCAGCCTCATGGCTTTAGGACCCTCGTCTGAATATACGTATGTGTGTAATTTTTTTGTGTGATTGAATAAACATTTGAAACCTTTAAAACCTAAACCTTTAAACCATTAAAACTCGGTTCTTTGCGCGGGAGAATTTCCTTTTACCCAAAGCTCGCATAAACTACTGGAAAATGACTGCTAAATTTGCTGGTGTCTCCGTGTGGTACTCAATTCCTCCTGAAATAAGTCTTTTACGACCGGCTCATATTTTGCCGGCGAACCAAAAAATACCCAATTACTGAACTAACTAGACCATGTTAGATATAGCCGTAATTAGGAAATTGAAATTGGTTCATTTTTTGTTTACTTTCTGATTGATTCACACTGTTTTGTTGAGTTGCGGTATGTGTGTAATAACAGCGTTGCTGCTCCTATTGTGTAATTGGAGATGTACACAGCCTTTAACGAAAACCTCGTTTATTATATTGTTTAGTCCTGCGGTTATAGTTATGCAGACTCGTTCTTTATCGTCGCTTTTTTTTTAAATTGAGTAAAGTGTTTTCGTTCCCTATTGTTCACGCTACACCATGTGTTTAAAACTTTGTCATAACGCCCATTGTCTGCTGCATATTATGCATAATCTAATCCACGATGTGTTGGGAGGGTCCCCCCGACAGTTCAGTTCTTACTCTGGGACCTCCTCATGTACTCCTCTTATTTATTCATTTATCTGTATGCTTACCCTTCAATAAACTTCAAACTTCAGCCGACTTAGTCATCAGGCTGGCCCACAAACCTAGCCAAGAGAAACGCTTTCCCGAAAGAATATGCGAAAAGATCCTACAATACTTTTCACCGTACTTTAAGTGAGCACATCGTAGGAGATTGTATGTGTTGCGTACAGCCAGGGTCCTTCAAAGCATTGAAGGACTCTGGTACAGCTGAGCAAGCAAGCCCGGCAGGCGCACGTTAGAGGCAATTTGTTTTCAACAGGCACGGCCGCTCGATTTCCCGGGGGTGTGTGTGTCTGTGGGGGGGGGTACCAGGTTTCTATCACTTCGGTGCAGGGACAGTGGCTCAACAAGTTATCCCGAAAATAACTGTACTTGTCACCGCAAGCATTGCCTCGGGACGGCTGCCATAGCCAAGTTTGCCATTTGTTGGTCTGTAAGCCACCCTGAAGGAGCTTCTACAAACCTGACGCCCGAGTTATGGTAAAAACGCTCAAAAGGTTGCCGTCGATTAGTGCTCCCTTCGCTGGAATAAAGTTATGTTTTCCTGCAAGAATAACGGCGCTTCCACGCATGAAATGGCCCTGTTGGCCTGTTTATGCAAATTGGAGCTTTCCCTGGGACTTTTTGCCCGTGAATAGACGTGCTTCACATAAAAAATAAAGCTCCTCGACGAAAAGCGAAATTCAACAGTTTCCGCATGTTTCAATCAACGAAAATGCTCGGAAATAGAGAACGTCAGTCGAGCAGGCGCGTATGGTAGCAGTGTCGTTGAGGAACGGTTCTAGAAGGAACCGTTAAGGAACGGTTCTACACTTAACCGTTAATTCTCGTTGCTTGCCGGTATTATAGGTAGTAATCGGTACAATCGGCATTTATTGGTCAGACCGCTCCTTTTCATGCTTGGGGATTAAACTTTGCCCCACCTGACGGAGCGCACCGTCCCTACACGGCAATGTTATGGCACGCTGGTTCCCATTATCGCCGGCTTGCATGGGCAGGTCGCAATCTATAAAGCCGGCCATGAGTAGCACGGAGTGTACGTGCAACTAACTCAACGTACGCGCGCACCCCGCGCGGCGTCTTGAGGCAGCCGCTCATCGCCCATTGCTGCGCGTTACTCCTAGCGCCATCTATAACAGGCACAGGCACTGCTGTAGTGAGGCCGTTGCTATGATGACGATAAACTCTACTCGTCAGGCCTAACAGCTGAAAAATCGTCTTTTTATCTGAAAAACAAAAGCTGTCTTTAGATTGAAACTTTGGTTGAGAATTCCAATGGGCTAATTTAAGGCGAAATCATCAGCTTAGAACACAATATCCCCCCTAGGGATTAGTGGCGAAGCTGTTCTCCTGCGAAGCGGGAGGGCAGGGAGCCACCATGTTGGTCACCTGTACGTTGCGAAGCTATGTAAAGACCACAACGTAAAAACTCGAATCCCACGGACGTCCGTAAGACTCACGCAGACCATTTGCGGTGTGCGCATGCGCACTTGTCATCCGTGAACGCTCTACGTACGTGAAGCTTCTGCATGCAGGAAACTAAAATTAGACACTGTTTCGTGCGTTTCCTTTAGTATCTCTCTTTGTTAAAGTTGATGTAATTGGTGTCAATGTTATAGAAACAAAGCAGTATTTTTAATCAATGAAACGTGTGTCCTGTCTTCCTGGACCTTTACAGCAGGCCTGGCAATAGTTCTCTACAGCCTAGGATTACCTCTCAGACACCGTACGCGAGCTTCGCAGAGGTGACATGCGTCTCACTAAAACTAATCAACCAGACGGTAATGTTTAGAATTACAGGCACCCTCCATAAGCTGCCACTTGAAGAGTCAGTAAACATAATTTGTCAAAGTTCATTTCCGGCTCCACTGCGCCGGCTAACCCATGTACTATATTTCAGGACTATTTCGGAGGATCCAAAAACCGTCGTTTATCTCTAATTGGCGGCAAATGAGACAACTCCCGTTAGTGGTTCAGGGTCCGGCTTGAAATCCGGAGGACCAGTGTTAGAATCCCAAGTAGAGCCAAACTTGTCCAATGTTCTTTTCAAATCAATCGGTTATGTGTATAGAAACTTCCCAGCGAAGTGTGGCATCATTCTGAGCACTTATTGACCTGCTTTACATGAGAATTCGGCCATAAAATTGCCACTGCAGCCTGCTACTGTCAATGGGCTGTGCTGCCGTGTATGGCTGACGCTTGTGGTACCTTGCCTGCTTTATACACTATACACGGTGTTATGTTGTGTTTTTTCTAGGGCTGCATGATATCTGTGCGGTGTAGTGTTGAAAAAGAAGTCAACTTTCTCTTTCTCGCGGTAATCACTGTTTCCCATTTATTGCAGGTTGAACAGAATCCTCTCCACTCGGAATGGCACCACGTAAGAGTTCTTGCTCTAATGCTCGTTGCGCTTAGGTAGGCCACCCTCACTGCCGGCGCGTCGTCCGAGCACAGTGGCGGCTGTAGATTTCAGCTTTTACGTAAAGCGGTTGTCATGCATTTCTATTTTTTTCTGATAAAGTTTCCCACACACCTTAGTCATGGCATTCTATCCCTTTGGAGAACGCCATGGAAGCAAAATAAGTGCCTATACCTAGGAAATAGCTCGTCTGTATCAAGGTACTGGCGCGACATATCCCTGAAGTTTTGCTGTTTCGATTTGCTTACTTAGCGATGTAGACTTGGAAACCTAGTAAGTGCTGGAAAAAGAGTTTCACTGATTGCCATTTTTACTAAACGAGCTCACTTGTTTCGCTGTTGAAAACCTTATCGTTCACTGCACTGACGTCCATTTGCCTCAGTTTGCGCCAAAGCGGCTTGAGCTCGCTTATTTTTTGTTTCGTAAAATTGTCTCCTTCGTCAATTCTGGTCATGTACGAGTATTGATCATTGAATTCGAGGTGCGAGAACGTTTTTTGAGGAACATCATCTGTATTTTTATAAGCTCCCCAATCTTGAAGCTCACTCAACGGCAGGGTTAGTCTGATGCTCCTCAAGCTGTAACTTGGAGTAGTGGACAGTTATTTTATTATTTTCTGGTCTACAGCACCGCCAATGCCTTTCGAGTTCGGAACTATTCTCACCTCTCCCACTTCCACAGGAGCAAGCTCAAGTCATTGTCAAGTACGAACACAGTTGCTACTACAGCATGGACTTGAGATTCCTGGCTGTTTAAAGTATCTGTCATTTACATACAAAACCTCACGGGCCATACTACCGTACGAAGGTGTATGACCAGCGATGCTTGTTACCACAAGACATACGGGTGACACAGGCTTTAGGTGAACGCTATGAGCAAATCTTATCTGAATGTAAACTTTGACGGTGGGGGGCTACCTGCTCCGGAAGTAACCATCATCCGGGATACCTAAGGGGCTGCACTAGAACGGCTAAACCATGCTATGAAGCCTCTTCGGGATATAAACAGCACTCCCTCACCAGAAAAGTATTTGGTCGCCCTCGTGTAGTAGTTGGCCACCCTGTGGGCCTGAAGGATTTCCCTGGTGCGTTGCTCCT
This sequence comes from Haemaphysalis longicornis, assembly GCF_048455015.1. NCBI lineage: Eukaryota > Metazoa > Arthropoda > Arachnida > Ixodida > Ixodidae > Haemaphysalis > Haemaphysalis longicornis. The sequence continues at coordinate 93,650,402 of NW_027526225.1, read as the reverse complement.
TATATCTTTTCAGTACACGTGTCTGTTCGAGTGTTGGCGTGCATCCACACTTCGTACAGTGAAGGGCTAGATTGCTGCCTTTTCCTGTTTTTTGGTTGCAGGCGTGTTCCCGTAGCCGGGAATCTTTGAGGCCCGCATAATCCATTCACGAAATGACAATTCCATCAGCACGGCGTCAATTGACTTGCACAAAAAGGCGCATGATTACCTAAGTCATTGATTGTAATCTTAGCGCATGCGCATTTTTATAGAAACAAGCCGTTGCCTTCGCAATTTTATTATTTTGTGCGTTTTATTTCCCAGGGTATATATTCAGCTGCGGCGAAATAAAACCTTTGTTGTTAGTCAGCGCCCAGTCTTGTGTCGCCTTCTCTGTGTCCTGTCCTAGCGCTGTTATCAAACTAAGGCGCTGAATAGGTATGCGTTGGGGAGCACGCGGCCAACACCCCCAAATAATCAAAAATAAGCTACCTCTCCCACTCAAAACAAAAATCTACAGCCAGTGCATACTGCCGGTTGCGACGTATGGAGCTGAAAATTGGCGCCTTACTAGACAACGAGAAAGTAAACTTGGGTCTTTTTAACGGCCAATGCATGGAATAATGTTAGGACAGGAAACGGGGTGCCTGGATTAGAGAACAAACTAGAGAGGAAGGTATCATAGTTGAAGTAAAGATAAATGAACCTGGGCTGACCATGTAGTGAGGTGAACTGACAACTGGTGGACAATTAGGATAACAGGGTGGATACCAAAATACGGGTCCGGACGAAGGGGAAGGGCAGTAATCTGTTGGAAGGATGAAACAAGGAAATTCGTGGTAAGCTGTGCACCCAAGCAGCGCAGGACAGGAGGAGTCGGAGGTCAATGAGAGAGGTCTTCGTCCGGCAGTGGACTTGAGTAGGCTGCTGCGGCTGCTGCTGCTTATGATGATGATGATGACACCAAAAGGTGCAATCCATGTGTACATGACCATGGAAGCAACAGTTGCAGCTGTAATATCTTCGATTGGGACGGCTTCCGGCCAGCTGGTAAAACGATCGAAAACAGCCAAGATGTTACCGTAGCCCTTTGATGGTGGGAGGGCTCCAACAAGGACCACGTGAATGGTAGAGAACCGTGATTCCCATAAGGAAGAAGTGGCCGAGGGTGATGTGGTAGGCCGAGAGTCCTTGGATTGCTGACACGCGAGGCAGGGCCGGCTTATGTGCGGGCGTCAGTATTCATGCCAGGCCAGGCATATTTCTCCGCAACTAAACGCCGTGAAGCACGAACTCCAAAATGAGAGAGCCGGGGAATAGTATCGAATGCAATACGCCTGCGTTATCTAGGGAGGTACGGTGGTTTATGTCCTAAAAATGGGTCAACGTCACAGACGATGCTAATTCCCGAATCAGTGTCTAAACTGTCCTCGGGCTGGAGGTGGAATGAACCATTTGAAGAACGGAGGCTTCGAAGTTATTTCTCATCTAGTTGTAAGTGAGCAAATTCCTTGAGACTGAAACCAGAGCGGGTTACGGTGAAAGGACGGGTCTGTGTGTCGGCTGGGATGTTAAGTCCCTTGAAGCGCTGAATGTCTGTCGTAAACTCTATTAGGTACGCCAAATGGCCTTTCTTTCGACGTGACTTTGTAGTCTTAGATGATTTGATGGTGTTACTATGAGGTTTGTGGTCGGAGAAGATCACAAACTTGCGACCTTCAATGAAAAGGCGGAAGTGTTTGACAGCGAGGTATATATGCTGCCAGAAGCTGTCGTCGAAAAGTGCTGTAGCATTGCTGAGTTAGAGGAAGTTGCATCGAAAAGAAATCCAGCGGGTGCCGGTTGCCGTGAATGGGTGCTGAAGTAATCCTCCAACTGCACAGTGAAAACCGTCTACCATCAGCCTTGCACGCCATCAGCAGTGTCAGCCCAGTGAAGACTGGGCTCAGAAGACTTGGACGTTTGAAGGAAAACTTCGAGGGTTTGAAGTATGGCCGCACAGTCTGGATTGAAACGTCGGTAATAGTTTCCCAGGCCGAGGAAACAGCGCAGCTGGCGCAAGGATCTAGGCTTCGGAAAATCAGTGATAGCCTTCACTTTATCTTGGAGAGCTCGTATGCCATTGCGGTCAAAAAAGGGGCCGAAAAACACCAGTTAAGTCAGCCCGAACTCACGCTTTTCATTGTTCAGAATAAGGCCCTGCTTTTCAAGGAGATCTCAAACTAGCCGCAGAAAGCGCATGTGCGCAGATGACGATGAACTGGGGACAAAAACATCGTCGTTACAGTATAAAGACTTTCAATTGTGTTTTATTATTGCTGGTTTCTCTTTCCTGCTGTAACATTCTTTTTTTTTTTGTTTATAACCCCTATTGCGCATTCTTGCAGCCTTTTTTAATAGTGACAGTGTATTGTTTTGCAATGTGGCACTGGTGTATTCCCTATGTATGCCCCATTACTCAATGCTTCGTAAAAATCCTGTAAGGGATTTTTAAATAAATAAAATAAATAGTGCGCGCGAGTGTCGCGTGCTTGCTTGCACACCTATGCACTTGCGATAATAATCTCTTGATTTTTTTTCTTTTCAGACATGACGTGTAAGAGCTGCCGAAGGCGATGCAGGTTCCATCCCTATGAAAATGCAAGTGGCCTCGCTTCTAGAAAGGTAAGTTCGCTTTCGAACGTTGGGGGAAGCTTCTACAACACAACCACCATGATGCCAAACGAGTAGACAGTTTCAGCTGAGATTGACGTTCATCAAATGCCCTGCGATTATTGATATTTTGCAGAAGTACTTTTATAAATGGTTCTTTTGATTTGTATGGTTTCTACTTTATTTAAATGGTAAAAAATAAAGCCAGTTCCACCAAATCTTCTCAAACAGCGCAGGTGAGCTTGGCACGCTGGAGACCATTTCATGAAGTAGCGGGTCTCGCTCACGACGCCACCTGCGGATACGTACTCGAAACTGACCCTTGGAAGTCTGGTAGTTTATCGGTGCATTTATGTGGGGTCGTACTGCGCCGCGTGCCCTGGCGCACAAGCCAAAATTGCGTACCGGACGGCCATTGCATCGTCTCAGGAGCGCGTTTCCGCCACTGGCAAGGGTGAAAAAGGTGGGGGGCCAGCGGTGGGCCGTACGGTCGAAGGAGTACGGCCCCCTCACGATCGCGTATGGCAAACGTTTGACTACGGCAGTGCTGTGTTCTGTTCGGTACGCTTGTGGCCCATTTCTGCAGAAGTTCACAGATTAGGTGAACGATATATCAGTGCTCAATCTGTGGTCCTTTCAACCAAACAACGGCACTGTCTATGGGCTCGTGGCTAATACGAGAGTATGACTAGGTGTTGGAAGGGACAATATATTAATTCACTCGGATACAATTTCTGTTTAGCAATGGCCATTATAGTGTATATCAGTCGTGTTGTTTCGGAATAAAATATTAGTTGATGGTAGTGCTTCATGTTGTCTTCTTTCCGTTTCCTTCTTTTGTCCCTGTCCTTACTTTGTACTGTCTACCACCGCGATACTGAATCTGTCGGCAAATCAAACCGTTCTTTCCCCGTCGGTAGTTCATCATCCAAAATTCTTTGAAGGCATCATTGGTAAGTCACACGACACTCAGATCTGCCTCTCCGGACGATGAAGAGCCGAGAGCAAAGCGTGACTGGTTTACTGCATAGCGAGAAATGCACAATGGTAATACAGGAAAAGCACCCATGCGGCTTACAGCACAACTCGAGCACAGAGACGCTCCTTACCGAAGCCCGAAGCGACCTCACGGGTGGCCGAGACGGCGTAATGTGTAGGTTGTATTTACTGGTTTGGTGCCCATGCTGGCAACCATGCGTGTCGCCTTAGCAACACGGACGCTCCTGCTCCGGCGTGGCGTCGCACGCATGAGGCCGTCCCACCGGGCTCAAAAGCATTACATCAACGTCAACTACTGCTCCTCGCAGCGTCTTGAAGTCTACCTGTCGCAAACACGAGTGAAGTCGTCGGCACAGGAAAGCTGGCTGCCAGCTGCCGCGTTTTGGTATTGGCCACAGATTCCCACCTGTCGGCGAGAGCCTTCCCTTTCGCCCGCTTGCCGATAGATGTCACTCGTGTCTTAGCTAAAGAGGCGCGCACTCAATCGGCTTCCGCACGAGCATTCACAATTTTTTTTGCAGGCATTATTTGGTTTTTGTACTTAACGACTCTACCTCGGGCATCTGCTTATATCTGTGTTCGAAGTCAGCTTATATCAGCGAGGCGTTTCGCAATCGCGACTCCATTCTAGAGTGGTGGTGTGCACCTAGGGCAAGTGGAGCATCGCCACACAATGAAACTTCCATTATTCGTACCTGTTGACGACACGGCTGAGAATCGAGTGGTAATGACCCAGACGACAGACGCCGAGGCCTATATTTTTTCTGCGATGGCGGACGCTTCCGCAAACATGGTGGACATTATCATGATAGTTTTCAGTGTTGCGAAAAGAAGAAATCACCCGCTAAACTTTTATGTGAATACCGTTTATAGAAAGATGTGTCAAAAGTTACCAGCCTTCCAGAGCTTTGCGCAGGATCCGAACAAAGTAAAAACACGCAAGAACACCCTCCCCAAATCTCGCGACAGTCGGAACACGTTGACTCTGCGAGAGGAGGGAAAGAAGTGTTCTTAGCGGCAGGAGTCCGATCACAGAATGAAGCCTTAACGCGACGCCGCAAGAACCAGTTTGTTCCGAAATTCGCAGATGCCATGGACGTGAATAGTCGCCAACGAGGGCCTGTGCGGCAGACAAGCTCCGGCGTGTCAGGACCTTTTTGAGAACTTCACCGCACTGCACTAAACTTGTAGCACGTGCGCGTACGGTAGCGGCGCGCTGAATCGTAGCAGCCTCCAGACCCAAACCCACAAGGTAGATCTGCACCTCGCAGTCATACCCCATTACAGGTTTAAAAGCTCACGGCTGGACTCGACTCTCCTCCCCCCCCTCTCTCCTCCTCCCGCACTCCCCTTACTGCCTTCGCATTGGGGCGTCTTGCTGCCTGCCGCCGCGAGTTGAAGGGTGGCGCTGCAAGCCCACTGTTGCTCCGGCGCCGCCAAGCGCGTTCGCAGGCGCAGTGTATGCGCCGCAGAGCCGGTTACAGCCGCATGTATGACAATTTGTGACGCGGAAGCTGCATGGTTGCACATCCTCGGATTAATATGCACTGTTGTCCAGTAAGCTGCCAGAATCTAACCTAGTAACGTTGGCCGGCACTCATAGCGGCGAAAACTAATGGTGGCGGCATGAAAAGATGACCTGAAGATCGACCGCATTGTGAAAAAATCGCTTCGTGTGGTGTTGCCTTCAAACAAGCTAGAATTTTTGGTAAGTATAGGCCTCACCTTTGAACTACTATCCACGCAACAATCGGATTTATGATTTGTCAATGAATATTGCCAAGTTGTCAGAGAAATGAACCGGAAAAACTCGCACAGCAGGGTGGGAACACAGCTCCCAAGGAATATATTTTTTTAAATCTGGAAACTACAGATGGGATCATTATAGTTGCAGAAAACTGGACAGCTAGTCAGCCTTTGTATTTTTTCTACCCCGTTTAATTTTTAAGGACTGGTACGTGTTTCAAACTTAGTTGCCTGGTGGACGGTATTGTGCAGATGAGGGCGCACTTCAGGAAAAGTTTGTATTGCATCGTATACCTACCATGCCGTCACAAATAGGTAGATAGGACATCGCGATGGTTGAGCGTGCGCTTGCGCGAGCACCTGCCGGACGTGAAGAATGCGCACACTGCAACTCAGTGCAAATTGCCGGAAATGCGAATGCACGCCTCTCTTTAATGAGACTGTGGAGATATATCAAAGCAGAAAAAACAGCTCGCAAGAGAAACCATTGGGACGTTTTAGACGGCTCACCTTGGTCACACTCTCATAAGTATGCCGTCATTGGGTTTATCCGCCAATGAAATGGCGTATCTTGCCCCTGAATAATTCCAAACGGTCGCACCTTGCTTTCTCTGCCTTGCTTTTTTGTGTGTGTGTGTGTGTGGTACCGGGTGTCACACAGTTGTCGGTTGTTGCCTAGTTGTTATCTGTACTTAAGAATACGAGCTGTGTCAAATCATATTGCCATTTTGTCGCCTGACAGATTGTTATATACGCTGCTGAACCTTATTTTTCGCTGATGAGCGCTTTTTTGAGCAATATATGAGCGTTCTTACGAATAAATGCTGACTGAATGAATATGTGGTTAAATGCACCGACGCTACACAGGCGATTAGGCACACCGTTGTCGAAAGCTCCGCATGAAGTTGGACCACCTGGGTATCATAAACACCCGCCGAAATATCAAATACACAGGCGCTTTCGATTTCGCGTCCATCAGAAAAGCAGTCACCGTTGCCGGGAATCGAACGCGCATCCCTACGCTACGAATAAATGCTGGCTGGAAGTAGCGCTTGTCCCAGTCGTCCTCCTTCGTCATTGGTGTAATGTTTTGCGTTTTACACGTCTACATTAGGCAGTTCTTCTGGGGTTTGTTGCTTTTTTATTCAGGTATAGTCATACGGGATATGCTTACTTCCTACAATTGTATAAGGCTGGACATAATTCAAAACATTATGTGTCAAGGTGCGCCTCTAGTCAGGAATGTTGCAAGCAAATACAGTATATACGCAAACAACTTTTGCTCTGATCTTATTGCGTAAACTGCCTTGCGTATATATTGTTTATATGCCAGAACAAAAAAATCTGGGCCATATAACTTACCCCAACTGCCACGTTTCATTCGGAAATGCCACCTCGAATACTCACTGGTTATGTTAACGACGCTAAAGCTGCCTTGCTCTTGCCTTGCGCCGAGACACAGCGACGCGGAGCTTACGGTAACGTGTTGCTGCCCTCTCGCGGTTAGCACCCCAACTACGCGTCAGAAAAAATCCCATGCGGCGAGCCGGTATTTCGAATGCCGCAAAAGAAGCGCGGAAGGAGGAGAGTCTAATCCGGCTGTGAAAAGCTGCAGTAGAATGGGATTTTTGAGGGTGTGATTTCAAAGCCAGGTATGGCGATTGAAACGCAAGCCGGTCTACCCGAAGGCCTGAAAGATCAGGACAAGCCGGCAGTGATGCGTATTACTATATGAAGAGTTATTAGAGAGTTGTAGCTGACCGTTTTCGACGGTCCGCTCCGCTATCGGCGGCCCGCTCAGCGAAACCGGAGCGCCGGTCGCGGCCAATTGCGCCACGCATGTGCGATGGCGCGCCCGCTTACTACCGGAGCGGACGGACCGTGGGAAATGGTCAGCTAAAACTCGATATTAAGGGATCTCCGCAAAGCACACAGTCATGGCATTTAACTGTTCAACACCTCCAGAGTTCGCGAAACCAGGCTTATTCGTTGTTCCGTCTACCCGTACAACCTAAACCAACGGCGATATTACAAGTGAGAACGGTTCGGGCATGACACCAACATCTCTTCTGGCATAGTTACGTGTGCGGAACGTTGATCACACGATCGCGACACAGAAAAGTGCGAGGGTCACCAATTCACCCACATCAACTGTGTCAGCCCTTATCAGGCGTCATCTCACACGTGCGAAACGTTCCAAATGAAAAACAAAATCATGAACTTAGATAGCACAGCATATGTTCTTCCCAGATGGCTAAATAGTTTTGCCATTTGCCCTCTGGCGAGGTACGCCGAAGCAGTTCACCCTGCGCGGAGTGGCCTCTGGTTTCGGCCGGGACTCACTGCCGCGAGACAGGCCTTGTCCTGACCCTGCGCCCCCGCTTTCACCCTTCTACACCCTTTCCACCCCCGCGCGGTTTACCTGTGGCAGCCCATCCCGCCACCGCGCCGCTTGGCGAGCCAGCAGTAATTCCAGTAGCCACCAACACGGAAAGGAGTGATGCGGCCCCCTCTGCTTCCGCTTCACTGTCTCGGGCACACCTCGGGGATTGAAGGAGATGGACACGGAGCAACCCGCAGTGGCTACCATCGAGGCCCCACCGTCTGACCCGCCTTTGGCGCTCCTGAAGCAATCTGTGCTGAAAAGAAAGGCACAGGAAAGGATGCTAGGCCCACTGAGCACGGTCCGTGGGGCACTACTAGAACATCTGATGATGACATGGACGTAGGGTTGTATCTGACTGCCTTGCAGCGCAAGGAACGGGGGCTATGTCTAGGTCCACAGAGAAGACCAAGAATTCCCTTAATGAAAAACAGCTATATATGCAATATATTATGTGCAATATATTAACACATATTCCAATATATTAACACATATTAATGTTGCACATATTCTATATGTGCAATATATTAACACATATTCCAGTGCCTCTTAAGACTAAATACTGGAAAGAGAAAACATCACTCAATATAAGTAAACAGGCATCTTTAAAAACCTTAGTGATTTGTAGGAGATACTGCATTCTAATCAGCCAAGTGTTATGTGTATGAAAAAAAAGCGTCTGTGTAGAAAACGGACAAAATGAATAATTATGGTAATGCACGGCATGGACTAGTGCACGCCCTAGCCCATAATAAGAAAACAACAAAACGATGCCTCGTAGAGAGAGAGAGAGAGAGAATAAACTTTATTTCGAGGACTATCAGTGATTATGCATCATGAAAACGATGCTGGTGGTTAGATTGCGTTGATGGCTGTCCGCGTGAACTGATCAGCGATCTCGGCAGCCCTGGCGACCAAGCGCACCTGTAGGTCCGGGTCCGAGCTGCGCAGCGCGGTCTCCCACCGTTCCTCGGAGGGTATTTCTGGAAAGGGGTTTTTCGGGCAAGCCCAGATGATGCGGGATAGTGTGGCATGACCGCCACATAAGCAGCAAGCCGAAGTGGGGTACAGAGCTGGGTGGGTGTGCGTCAGGACGGCGGGATTAGGAAAGGTGCCTGTCTGAAGTAGTCGCCACGTGTGAGCCTTAGAATTGTCTAAAGTTTTGTCCGCCGGAGGATAGGTCAAGCGGGAGAGGCGGTAGTGCATAGTGATGTCGTGAAAAGAGACCAGGCGATCCCGCGCAGATCGCACCCCGTGGTAGGGATAGAGGCTGGGCCCAGCCCGGATCGTGAGTCCTCGGGCGTGTTCGTGGGCCGCTTCGTTCCCTTCGAGGCCCGAATGCGCGGGCGTCCAGCTGGCTGTTTTAAGGGTCGGGCAGAGTTTCCTGTCAAAATTTTGAGTGCCGGCTTTGAGATGCGAGCGGTGGAAAAATTTTGAATTGCAGTTTTAGAATCGGAAATGATTGTGCTGGGAGTGGGGTCGAGTGTTAGGGCTAGGGCTATGGCCGCCTCTTCCGCTGTCTCTGGGCGGGGGGACCGAACGGTGGCCGAATTGAGAAGTTCCTTGGCATTGTTCATGGCTACAATCGTGTAGGCGTCGTGGAATCGGTATTCTGCCGCGTCGACATATACAACTCGGGGATTGTTGCCGTACATCTTGTGGAGTGCTTCCGCTCGCTTTTGTCTCCTAGCGACGTGGTGCTGAGGGTGCATATTGCGGGGCAACGGTTTGATTATTAGTTGGGAGTGTATTGACGCGGGGATGGGATGTAGTTGCGCGAAGTTTGTATGGTGACGGATACCCAGTTCTTGAAGGATGTGCCTCCCCGTGCTGGTTCGGGCCAGTCGCTCATACCGACTCGTTAAGTGGGCTTCTATCAGCTCCTGAGCTGTATTGTGGAGACCCATTCCATCCAATCGGGCAGTGGAAGTACCGGGAATGAGTCGAAGCGCCAATTTATAGGTTCGCCTAATTAGCACGTCTATTTTATCAAGGTCGGCCTTAGTTAGGAGGAGATAAGGGAGGGAGTAAACTAGCCGGCTTATGACAAAGGCTTGGAGAATGCGAATTTTTTCGCTTTCAGTAAGGCCCTTATGGCGGTTGGTGACCCTGCGGACAAGTCGGGCCGTCTGGTCCGCGGCTCGGTTCATTAGGCTTATGAAGCTGTCACTTTTGCGGTTGCTTTGTATTCTTAGTCCTAAGATTCGGATTATCGGGACCTCTGGGATCGGTTTGCCGTTTATGTTGAGCTCGATGTTCGGTTTCTGAGGTGGTCTTTGAGCCGGCGACGGAAGTAAAAGCAGCTCGGATTTAGATGGAGAGCAAGATAGGCCCGCTCTGCCAGCTTCCTCTATGACGATGTCGATGCCCATCTGCATGATTTCCTCAATTTGGGCATCGCTACCTCTGTTGGCCCACAGAGTGATGTCATCCGCGTACAGGTTATGATGGAGACCCGGAATTTTTTCTAGTCTCTTCGGGATTTTTAGGATGGCCAGATTAAACAGGAGTGGGGAAAGAACGGCTGCTTGAGGAGTACCCTTTCCTCCAACCGAGAAAGTGGGGGTTACGAGTTCACCCACGTGCATGACAGCCGTCCTATCTGAGAGGAAGTCTTTGATGTAGTTATAGGTGCGTACTCCAGGATTGATCGATTGCAGGCCTTTGAGAATGGCCTCGTGGCCAACGTTGTCGAAGGCCTTGGTCAGATCTAGTGCTAGCACTGCCGATTAATCTAACCTGTCAGGCGAACGTCGTATGACGTGATAATGGAGTCTGAGCATCACATCTTGTGTAGATAAAACGGCTCGGAAACCTACCATCGTATGGGGGAATTGCTCTGTGTCTATGAGGTGATTTGACAGCCGGGTGTGTATGATGTGCTCCATGAGCTTACCGAGGCAGGATGTAAGTGAAATAGGGCGTAGATGTTCGAGTGCGAGAGGTTTGTTCGGCTTGGGAATCAGAACTACCTTGGCATGTTTTCACGACCGAGGTAGGGTGCCTGATCTCCAGCACTCGTTCATGTAATGCGTTGGATGCAATCGATTTGTCATCCAGATTGCGGAGTGCTTTATTAGTTACGCCATCGGGGCCAGGAGCTGAGCTGGTGCGAAGTTTTGCGATGGCCGCCCTGAGCTCCACTTCCGAGATGTCTCGGTCCATTTCAGAATTTGGGAGGCCGGTGTAATTTGGGAGCTTGAGGCTAGGACTCGGGGGCAAATATGTGTCACGAATTTTGTCAAGGAGTTCTGTATCAGATCCTGGGAAATTATGCATGACCTGTGTCAGACGGTTTCTCTGCTCAGCTTTGCTGTGGTTAGGATCGATTAGGTGTCTGAGAAGCTGCCATGTTTTCTTCATCCCTAGATTTCCTTTAAGCTGGTCGCAAATTTGGTCCCATTGGTCTCGTGCGAGCTCGCTGGCGTGTGCTGCTGTTTCCCTTTCCAGTGAGGCCATGCGTAACTTAAGCTTGCGGTTGCGTTTTTGTCTGCGCCAGCGCTTCTGGATGCTTTTGTAGGCCTCCCAGAGGTGGGCAAGCCTGCCATCAATGGTTAGGGATGGGATGTCCTGATCAAGCTTTTTCGTGGTGGTTTTTATGTCCATTAGGAGTTGTTGTGTCCAAGTGTCTATATTTGATATCGGAGCGTCATCTGCATTGCTGTTTCGAAGAAATCGGAATTCGTCCCACTCGACTAGTGTTGCCTGACGGGGAGTGCATTTGATTTTCGTCGTGTGCTTAATTACTGTCTCGATAATAAAGTGATCGCTGCCGAGGGTGTGACCAGTAACGTTCCACTTCTCGCATCTCGTATGCAGGGCGAAGGTAAGATCTGGGGCAGTGTCAACTTGGACGCTGTTACCTATCCTGGTGGCTATTCCGGTGTCAGCAAGAATGCTAAAGTGGTGTAGCTGTATTTGCTCCCAGAGGTCCCTTCCTTTTTTGTTACTGCATCTGTAGCCCCAGGCGGTATGTGGGGCATTAAAATCTCCTACCACCACTAGCGCGTGCGGTCCTACTTCCCTGCGTGTGAGAGCGAAAAGAAGATAAAATCTATGGTCGCGGTTCCGCGGTGGGCTATATACATTAAGAATGAAGATTTTAGTCGCTTCGCGCTTCTTTGGAAAGATTGTTAAAGAAAGAATTAAATGTCTATACTGTCAAATTGTTGCCTGGTCGCCGGTAGGTTGCGATTGACCAGAATGGCTGTGCGGGTATTTTCGGGGTCATGAAAAGCTTTATAGCCGGGTAGTTTAACGTTAGTTCCGCTTGCTTGCAGTGCAATTACATCGGGAGGGAATTGAAGTGACTGGACAAGTACTTGTAGTTCTGGCCACTTCCGTTTAAATCCGCGGCAATTCCACTGCCAGATTTTAACTGTACGGTTTGCCTCTGTTTCTCTCGACATGGGGAGCGGAGGATCGCTGTGATGGGGCTGTTAGCAGTTGGCTATGTGGTAATATTACCATAAACTTCTGGATACTATTTTGAACTTTTAGAATACCTTGAAGGGTGCGTGCAATGTCGCCAAGTTTATCTTCGACTTCTTGGGGGAGGGAGGTTTCGACAGCGCGTTTCTTTGTGGGGGGCGAATTAACATCTGTACCAGAGGGGTCTGCCTGGGTGGTCAGTTGTTCACGGAGGGCTTTATTTTCGTCCCGCAAGGCTTCATTATCTTTTAACAGCTTCGCGATGCTCTGCGTAAGAGATCTAACTTCTGCTTTAAGACTAGCTAGTTCCATCCGAAACTCTGCAGGAATTTGGGTAGTCTGAGGAGGAGGGGTGTTCGAGGAACGGTGGGACACCCCGCTGCCCCAGCTCACCTGTTTGTCGGCGGTTGCGGTTGACGCTGGCGGCGGCGTCTTGTCCTTCCCCTTGGAAGTTTGTCGCCTGCGGTTGTTGACTGACGGCGATCTCGATTGGCTCCGCGGAGGGGACTTGGATGTGGCCCTATTGCCGGATGGAGATCGAGATTTTGAGCGACCTCTCTCTCGCTCCGGCAGGCTGGGCCATTCTTGTGGGATTTTCAGGATCGACTTGAACTTCTGCGTTGACCTCGATTGATGTTCTTGTCGCTGTTGTTGTCTTCCGTCTTGCGACGATGGTGGGAGTCTCCGTCGGGGTTGGAATCTACGCGGACAGTCTACTGCCCCGGTCAGGTGCTCTCCATTGCAGATCACACACTTGCGGGTGCACGGGTGTCCGTCGGTAGGATTGACTATGCCGCAGGAGTGGCAGCGAGTCTCAGCCGCTGGACACACGTCTGGTCGATGGCCTACTTTCCAGCAGTGCGGGCAGGCCTCCGTTTTCCTGCGGAAGGGGTAGCAGCGTTGGGTCGTTCGTCGGTATCAGACCCAGTATGGTACTACGGTGCCTTGAAAAAGAATTTGGATGGATTTGGAGGATCCCATCCTCCCGGCACTCAGTATGTGGAAGTCAGGGTTGTGATCTTTGAATCCTGTCGTGATGTCGTCTGGAGATTCGTCCTCGGGAATGTTGAACACGATGCCGGACACTGTGCGCGACGGGGCGGCGACGTGACTCGACTGTTCGAAGTTTTGGTCCTTAATGCGCATAAACTTCACGGAGGAGAAGAGAACCGCTCGATCCTTGGAGGGGGTACTAACGATGAAGTAGTTCGAGATGGGCTGTGTGCGTACCTGCTCACCGCTTATGTAAGGAACTCCTGCGGCTGCGTAGATCGCATTTGTGATGGTAACGCTGCTGGTGGCTTTCGGATCTAATCCACCTCTTGGGCGGAACACGATTCTGTAGTCTTCTTCCGGTAGATTGGCTCTCGGCGGAGTCCGCTGCTTTGCTCGGCGCATCTTCGGCTGGTGCGCCGGCTGCTGCTTGCTGGGGGCTTGAATGGTCCTGCTTTATTCGATGTTTTCCTTGTAGGCCCGATGTATATGCTGCCAGTCGTCCCCGTGGAAGTCCTCGGGAGCGAGGTCCTCCCCTTCGACCACGACCTCCGTGACTTGGCCAAGGCGGGCGATCATCAAAGGGGCGCGCTACCGTTGCCGCGGCAACGCGGGTTCGCCGAAGCGCCGGTTAGGCCTAGCAGGCCGTGCCGGCGTGGTCGATGATTGGCACTCCACTCATGAAGAAACGGGGGCTCACCGGTGAATGAAACTTGGTCAGGAGGTTCCCTGAGCGTTTCGGCGTCGGTGGCCATGGCTGTAGTGCTGCGGCTAGATGCGGTGGCGGTTGTAGGGGTGAAAACGCTGGAGCGTAGCTGAGCTGCGACCGCCGGCGTTCGAGCCACTATGTGGAAAAAAAAATCATGCCTCGTAGACAGCAGTTCGCACCCTTCCAGGGCACGTCCAGACGAAGGACACCGGTACGAGGCGACAGAGAGAGGTATTCCGTGGGCAGCAGCGCTAGAACGCTAATTTTTTTCTGTGAGACACAATATTGCCGTTTAGTAAATATTCTATTTGTCCTTTCACCGTTGGCTTCGTCTCCTTGAGGGTGTGCTTCGCTACACTAGGGGAGTTGTTGCAACGTTGTCATCCCACCGCTGACAACCCGTTGCTGCATACGGGAAGGCGTACCCGAGCCGAGCTCCGTCGCCTCAGTCATGCGTGTGGTAGCGTGGTGAAGTGAGCGGCCAGCCCATGTTGCTGTCTTGAAGATGTTGCTGTCTTGCTGTCTTGAAGACGAAGGAAAACCTAACTTGTTTTCTTCATGGCGAGAGATGGGCCGAAGCCAAACAAGAGTAATACCCCGACGTGCGAGGTTACAGTACAGGGCTCAAGCAGTGTGGCAGCATTGATTCACTGCTCAAAATGGAATTAACTACAGCACTTGGGGGGCCTTATTTGTACCCAAAGCACCAACAGCTAAACAAGCGTTCCCTCTAGATTCTGCACACGACGCGAACGGCACACACACACACAAAACTCTTTCCACAGCGGTCGGTAGTAGCGGCTCACGTTGAGTCCAAGAGAGGGGAGAAAGGAGGTCTCTGCAGCGGCTTCCACGTCCTTCGGACGAATCCCTGCGTGTTGCGTCGGCAGCCACCGAAGTTTCATGACGCCGATCGCGAGGAGCCTGCGATAGAGACGTGTAGCGACGCGTTTGAATCGCCGGCTGCAATCGTGAGTCACCGACAGGGGGGGGGGGGGCTGCTTGAAAGGCGCACGTAGTGGCGGCTTCGCCACCCCACGGGGGAGTGTTGCAAAAAGCACAGCGGTGGGCTGATTCGTAACAGCTTCTCCGCCGGTGGTCCGAAATCCGATGGATGAGTCTTCTACCGTTTTTCGGAGGGATGCTTTCGGAAAGAAGTGCTCGCCAGATGCTCGACTCCAGGCCTGGGCTGTACGCCACCGTGCTGGAGCTACACCGGGCTGTCCACTGGACGAATAGTGGCTCGCCAAGAACGTCTCTGGCTTGGTCAGGCAAGCAACAGAACAACACAGGAAGACACAACCGCATCGTCGGCAAGGTCGAAGACAATACACACTGAAGCTCTACCAGGCTCTCAGTTGCGATAAAATATGCTAACAACTAACTGCACTAGTTATATTTTAGCCCAGCAGTACTTTAGCCAAGCACACAAACTTGAAAGGTGACATTTCGCATGATTGGAAATGTCCCACACAAAAAGAAACGTAATCGTAAAGGGCGAAACCTGCTTCAGGAAAAACAATGCAAGTGAGAAAGTTAAGCACCTACAGGCCACTTCTCGCGCTGAGAGCTGCGATTTGAGCTATCGTCATTGCCTTGAGCTTTCCCCTATTTTAATCGCACCTTATAGGTGCGCCCGTTCTGAAAGCTGCTGCGACCGGTCGAGAGGACATAGGCCTTCTTCCGAGACTTATCTCGAGCACGCGGAGAAGACTGCCCTAATTTCCACCGCTAAAGCAAAGCGTTAGCTGTCGTTCTCGGCCGCTCCAAGGTCCGCTGAGACCCGGCGCACAGCGTGCGTGCGGCACTGCAACTCGGCAGGCGCGCATGGGAGCTCTTGCCGCACTTTTTTGCGACACTGTCGGTAGGCGAACACTAGAGGGTGTTTTCGCTCTCGCTTCCGGCTGTCAAGGACAATCTAGGTACGGGTGGCCCGGTCTCACAAGACGGCTCATCCCCAGCCGACACCGGAATCACTACGTGCTCGGCTGGCCGTTGCTCGACATCGAGTATCTGAGCTAGAGGTGGAACGCTAATGGCTCGCTCAGTTGTGGCGCCGTCACTACGCTCAGCTGCACCGTGAAAACCGTCCAGTGTTTTGACTGCCTGCTCTGCCACAGCGTTGCTCGGTTCTGAACTCGCGTCCGGAGAAACACCTTTCGTTTCAGCGGACTTGGGTTGCCTCCTTTCACTAACGAAACGGTTTTGCCTTTCCCTCGAAACGTCGTTAGCTTGCGAACTGCGCGCGTTCGGGTCGGTGGCCGTTTTCAAGGCCTCCCGTGAACCTGGGCACAACGAACACGACGCTGACACATCTCCGCTCACAGTAGGGGCCTTACACACAGTGGACTTACGCTGCCCTCTGTCGTGAGCCTCCCGAAATGCCCATCTTTGTTATCTCTCTGAGTCTCGACGTTCCTCTCAGATGTGGCGACACTATTCGTACTTGAGCCTTTCGCAGCGATCTCAGCTGATAGTTTGCTCGGCAGTTTCTCGAAATTGTATTCCTTGTCGCATAACAACTGATTCGACCTGTTCGAGAATATGTACCTGTATTCCGGAAGAAGTTGCGGGGATACTGCCGCCTGCGTGACAAGTTCACCAAACGAACCTCTGATGCTGACCTTAGCAATCGGCAGGCGCACGTTTCGTGCTGCTAGACCTGCTTCACCCAAACACTTTGTACCGTCAGCTGATCTGGTTCAACGTACGAATGGTGGATCATGTCTACCGTCACCGCGGAGTCGCGAAGAACTCGGCACGGTTTACCGTTGACCACGAGCTCACGTACGTACGGCTCCAGAAATTGCCTGCTCTCCTCACTCGGATCTATTACGTCAAAGACGAGTTTGCCCTTCTTGCAACTCGCAGCGAAATGCCCTGTTTCACCGCAGTTGTAACAGGCAGCTTGTTTGCACGTTTCAAAAGCTTTTTTCGGCTCTGCTCCTCGGCGTCTGCGCCCTTTTCCTTTTCCCGGTTGGTTTCACTACCCTAGAAAACGACTTTGCTAGCTCCACCGTCTTCCTGTGGAGCTCTACCATTCTGCCTGACTTAAGACCTCTGCCTGAACTCTTTTTGACCGTCTTTAAGCCCCTGTGCACCCCGACGGGCGACGAACTCATCGGCTAGCTGAGCTCCATGTTCCCAAGTGTTTACAACCTGGCCTATCTTGCACCCACAGTCTCAGGTGTTTTGGTAGACGGCGGGAAAACTGCTCAAGACTGAAGCACTCAACTACTTTGTCGTGCTCTCCGAAAGCCTTGGCCTCTTTGAGCCACTCTTCCATGTTAGCCCTCAGCTTATGTGCAAACTCCGAGTACGACTCGCCCTTAGCTTTCTCGGCTTCACGGAATTTCTGGCAAAACGCCTCTGCCGACAGCCCTACTTTCGCAGGAGGCTCGGCTTGACTTTCTCGTAGTCCTCCGCCTCCTACTTTGGCAAGCGGGCCGTCACCTGTCAAAAGCGTTAGCAGCTTTTGCGGCCATGAGTCCCTGCTAAACTTGGCCCTTTCGCACGTACGCTCGAAATTGACCAAAAAAAGACCGGTGTCTTCTCCTGACTTATAGGGTCGCATAGGTCGCTCATTCGCAACGTAAGCCGCTCAGTCGCCGCAGACGGCCCGCTGCTGTCACTCTCACGCCAAGATCGAGATGCCTCGATGTCAAGACGCTTCATTTCCAGCTCATGCTGTCGCTCGAGTTGACATTTTCTTGCCTCTCGGTGGAATTCCTTCTCTCGTTTCTGTTTTTGCCTCTCGAGCTCATGTTCTCGCTTTTTCTCCTCGCGTTCCTGTTTCTGCATCTCGAGCTCCTGATCTCGTTCCTGTTTCTGCCTGTCGCGTTCCTCATGCTGGCGCTCAGCCTCTGCAGCCAGAGGTTTAGCGGTCTCCCTGCCATTGACCAGCTCAGTGCACTCAGACAGGTCGTCATCGTCATCCCCAACAGCAAGTCTAGCCTGTATCAGCTCTGGCTTTCTCAGCCCGTCCGAAACATGCAAGCGCAACTCTTTTGCAAGCTCCAACAACTGCGGTTTTTTCCGCGCCTTCAAATTCATGGCCGGTCTAGAGTACTGCTTTCCCACTGCTCCAAAATTGTTTGGCGCGAATAACCCACGCGGCAAAAACACAAGCCCTACCAGCTATCCACAGAGGCCTGGTAAAACTCAGTGAAGAAAAGTCCTGCACTCACCATTGACCACCGTGAATTCTGCGAAGTCCGAAGCCGCCTTGACGTCCGTGGAGCTGGATCTAGCACCGCTGGCTCCAGGTGTTGCGAAGTTGCCATCCGACCGCTGCCAACCAGTTGTTGCTACGTTGTCATCCCACCGCTGACAACCCGTTTCTACATACGGGAAGGTGTACCCGAGCCGATGTCCGTCGCCTCCGTCATGCGTGTGGTAGCGTGGTCAAGCGAGCGGCCAGCCAATGTTGCTGCCTTGAAGAAGACCAGAAGCCTAAGGCAAACGTAACTTGTTTACTTCATGGCGAGAGATGGGCCGAGGCCAGGCAAGAGCAATAACCCGACTTGCGAGGTTACAGTACAGGACTCGAGCAGAGTGACAGCATTGATTCACTGCTCAAACAGGAATGAACTACAGCGCTTGAAGGGGTCTTATTTATACCCAAAGTGGCATCGGCTAAACAAGCTTTCCCTTTAGATTGTGCACACGACACGAACGGCTCAGACACACATAACACTCTTTCCAGAATCCGTGAACGACCAGTAGTAGCGGCTCACGCTGCGTCCGAGAGAGAGGAGGGAGGGGGTCTCTGCAGCGGCTTCCGCGTCTTTCGGACAAGTCCCTGCGTGTTGCTTCGGTAGCCACCGAAGTTTGATCACGCCGATAGCGAGGTGCCTGCATTCGAGACGTGTAGCGACGTGTTTGAATCGTCGGCTGGAAGCGTGAGTCACCGGCAGGGGGCCTGCTTGAAAGTCGCCCGTAGTAGAGGCTTCGCCACACAGCCGCGGAGTGTTGCAAAAAGCACAGCGGCGGGCTGATTCGTAACAGGGTGCGGGATAACATAAACCCTACGTCTGCTGCTGCAGCTGCCTCGCGTGCATGCAGCCGATAGCACAGGGAAATCGTTTGTTGAGCCTGCAGTAAAAAGCGCGCGCGTGCGTTGGACGTGGCCTACGTCGTCTCCGTCGCGGGGGCTCTGAGAGTGTTCCCGCTCACTGTTGCCCGCTCGCCATGTTCCTGCCTAGCCAGCGCCTTGATGACCTGGTGGACGGCCTGGGGTTGCTTCTCGGTCGTCGCTCCACTTTGCTTCCTCCAGCTGCGGTTGTATACGTCCTGAGTTAGTTTCGCTTGGATGTTTCGAGTAGTCCCATTGGAAGTGCTCGAATGTGGCCGTCTTTCTGCGGCACGCTCTGCACTTGTCGCCAGGGTGTGACTCTGGGTACATCTGGTGCAGTTGCGCTGGGCTGCGAAACGTTATTCTTTTGTAATAGCCTGAACAGTAAGGTGTGTGCCTGCTCAGCCGTTTTCGTGGTGGTAGAAGTCTGCAGGCCAGCCGAAAGGCCCTGGTTAGTTCTTTTTTGCGGTGAGATGTTTGAGTGGAGCCCCCCTATCTCTGACGTCAGCATAGGGACTCGCGCCGCTGTCGTCTGCTACACTCCGCTTGTGACGGGCAACAGTGCCTGTACTAGGAATCACCCTCTTTGGGGCTTTGGTGCATTAAAAAGCGTTTTTTCAGTTATTCAGTTATTTTGGCAGCTTCTGACACCTCAGAATAATTTGAAGCTGCATCCCGCACAAGCTTGCAACACCCGAGGAGAGCGAGAACAGCTTCTTCACAGCTCTCGGTCAGATGTTGGTGTTTAGCTGGTCCTTTCTAGCTTATTTGCGGCGTTTAGTGCTCAGGGCTCCTCGATAAGTATCCAAATGCATAAACTTCCCTAAAGTATTTTTGACATTCTTTTAAGATTCAATAGTCTAATGCCACGCACGAAGCACCGAGCCCTTACATGCGCATCGCACAGCGGAAATTAAACGGCTGTTTATTTCTTTAGTTGTCGTGTACTTTACCAGATGAATGTTTTTTCTGTACCAAACTGATTAAAACTAACGCTTCCTAAGGAAGTCTGGGGGTGTTTGGGGGTTGGGGGGGGAGGCACACAACGTTCGTGTGGATATGTTCTTCAGGCTGTCAGGCGTACAGTACTTTCTTCACAAATTAGCTTTTACTATGGCTGCGTGCAAAAGGTGCATATCCGCAGCGTGCATAGTTTATTCTCATGAAAATGCCATAAAGCGGTTTCTGCTACGCCACCTCGAAATGGCGCTGACAACGTTGTCCAGAGTACTCTAAGGCGGCTTTTGTGTCCCAAATTTCTATCGTACCCATCGTTATCAAAACGAACTGAATCTCAACTCGCGCAGTTATGACATGGTTGAAGGCGTACGTTGAAGGCTGTATATACTCTCTAACAAACGCAATAAATAGTATACGTGCCGGTTTCCAGTACAACAAGGATCGACACCGATGAATATGTACAAGGAGCTCTTTATTGTTCTCCAAGGCTTTCGAGCGTCAAGAACAAATACTGGCCTACTCAGGATGACGCTCTATAAATTGAATAAAATTACTCTTACTCTCTTGTCATGAACTGCGGACCCCACCCACTAACCAGCTCGATTTCACTGTTAAAGTTTTCTCCCCATCTTCCTAATCCTCCTCCTTCTCAAAATTGCAGTTTTACTGTAACGCATATCTGAATATTGTGAAGATATGGCTGCGGGAAATGTACCGAAAAATGCCTTCATGTCTGAACAAACATACAGTGTTACTGTATTTCTACCGTACTCGTGACTTGTTTTGCTCAATAGGGCTCCGTACACATTAGAAGCATGGTATGAAACAAACACGCCCCTATACACACAGTAAGTAATTTGGAACGCGAACTACATTTTTTTTGCGGCCGACAGTGCATGTCCGCTTACTTACGCGCAATGAAAACGTGAAAGGATTTGATCAAGCACTTTCGAGCGTTTGGCCAGGTTGCGAAAACTGTTTTACATTACATACGGTTATCCGGAATCGTAATGCCTTCTGCCAAAGCCGAAAGCCCCGAAGGCCTGGGAATTTGTTTCGTTCAGGCATTTTCGATGTTGTCGAAGATAAGCACCTGACTGTTCCCTTTGTTCGAACAACTGCCGGATACAGGAGCTGACGCAAAGCTCCGACTCTGCGCGCTCCGCACAGGATTGGCTCCACAAGGAATAAAGCGACGCCGGCAATGTTTCTTCTGGAATGGTGTCTATACTTTAAATCACGCCCTGAGCTAGTGTATGCTATTTTCTCTGTTCTTATAATAAAAAGTCATGCCCAAACAATACCTGGTGCGGACAAACATCAAAAGTCAACCGAATGCAAAGAAACAGCAGGGAGAGCTACCCCGAGTAAAGCAGACGACAAATGCGAGAATCCCTAAGCCGACATCACGGGGACGCGCATCACAGTGTCACCTGTGGTCGCGCTCACCACCAATAGCTGATCATACTGTATTTCGAGCTGAACCACAGCGAGGTTTCGTTGCCTTGGCCGCCGTCTGTTAGTCCTCGCGCTCGGGAGTGTGCCCCTTCGTTGCGGTTGGCCTTCTTCTCCGACGCTGATAAAGTGTCGACACCCTACGTCAGACAGTTTCGGGCCCTTTTCACCCATCTATCCCCTCCCAGAAACATCATAGCATAGCTGCACTTGCGGGCGCCAGGAACCACATGATTCGAATCTTCTTGTCGTGGTCTGCCTGTCGGATCAGGAGGCGCGCCTTCGTAACGGCAATTGTTCCCGTATTGTGGAGGCGCTGCAGTCACCGACTGGAACAGCAGCAATCGCGTGAGCTCCGCGACAACTTCCGTCTCCAGCCGGGTCCACCGTCCTGTGTACAGCGCCTGTGCGTTCCACCACACGGCACTCATTGTGTGGAACATTTCGACACCGCGATTGCGCCTCAACTCGCCCTACGTGATTCTATCACTATCACGCGACCACACTGTCTCGAAATCACTGGAATAAAACCTGTGATGACATGCGTGACCAACAAGACTTGGCCACGCAGCAAGACTTGGCTACCAAGAAGACTTGGTGTATACTACGCTCTCTACTAGACCCCACTACCAGCAAAACCCGACCCCGCCACCGCACCACACAAATCATCCATGAATCCAAATTAGCCCCCGACGCCCTCTACTACACCGGCATCCCCAACTCACAGCTCGACGCCCCTATCACATATTCCGAACTCCATACTGCCGTTCATGTACTCCGGCGCAACGCTCCGCCGGGCCCTGATCAAATCACTAACACTTCTCCGCCACCTTACCGAAGACGCCATCGAACGTCTCGTACAATTATTGAACCACCATTCGGAACACCACACCCTTCCTCCTGTCTGGAAACATTCCAATATCACAGTTGTACCTAAGCCTGGCGAACCCCCATACATCCACAACCTCCACCCCATTTCCCTTACATCCGGCCTAAGCAGGCTCTTGGAACACTCTTGATGAATTCATAGCGCAAAAAAGACGAGGACAGAGAGAGAACGCACAACACAGCGCTAACTTCCAACTAATTTTATTTCACACAAACGTACAAATATGTATCCCCAGCCTACCCGCAATCACTTCCCACCGTCACCGCCAATGCTGACGTGTTGCAGCCATGCGCAGAAACGTTGCCTCCTTATCCGACAAATTCAGTGACGGCACACTCACACAGGACAACCCCGCTTTACTTATCAAATCTGCCTCTACTATTTCTCTTACTTTTTGTTCCTTGTGTTTCGACCGTATCACACCTTGCTCAAACCGTGGCACGCAGCCGCAGTCGTGGCAGTGAACAGACAAATGGCCATACCTGTATTTGCTGACCTTCCGCCTGTGCTCGCCTAACCGGTCGTTAAGACAACGGCCGGTTTGGCTTATTTAACGCGTTCCACACGAAAGGGGAACATCATACACCACACCGACTGCGCACTTAACACATGGTTTCCTATGTCATTTTACACACCCAACCGGTGCTTTACGGAAGGGGTTAGTCAACTTGCAAATTTTGTTCAATTTGTTAGGTGCAGAAAAAACAACCTTTACGTTCACCCGATTTGCAATCTTTTTGAGACGGTGAGACGTATTGTGCAGATATGGAATTACTGCTACTTTTTTAAATGCAGAGCATTTCAGTAACTCACGATGTCACCCGCGTTGGCGTCCGCAGTCCGCATGCTCACTGCGCATGCGCGTCGAGTCGAGGTGATAGCGAACACTCTCTCGCGAGGGGCATTGGATTGGATACGATTGGATTGGCTTGGATTGGATTGGCTTGGCTTTGCTTGACCTGGATTGGATTTGGATTGGATTGGATTAAAGTGGATTGTGTTGGATTGTGTTGCGTCATAGCCGCGGCAGACGCGCTGGGGCCGGCGCATGTGCAGTACTCTCTCATGCACTCTCTCATGTGCAGTACTCTCTTCTTCGTGCGCGCTGCGCATGCAAGGTGTGCCGTTCTCCGGCGAAGCAACATCCGCGCTTGACTCAAACACCTGGAGTCCACGCCGCTTTACAAGTACTCCAACGTCGTCGACTGGGACCGGCTTACGCAGTCCCCTCAACGTAATAAGCGGCGGAGCGCGCGTTCGGAATTCAGTCAAGGGCGTCTTTGCTTGGCTTTCGCTTGACGTGACGCTTTGCTTGACTCGAGTAGATGCGACGCATTTACTCGAGTTCCCCCCGTGGAAAGATGCGGGCGGCTTTTTTCTTTTCACCCTCCTGTGACCTGCCCTTCCTCTTTTCTAAATTCTTGAGGTTACTCTCAGCTACCGACAAAAGAATGGCCGCCAGATACCCAGCAGCGATCAAGTGCTCCGTTTGCTCTTTGAAGCTACTCCCCATTGAATGGTGGCACGATTTTTCAAGAGAATTCGTAAAACACAGGTTAATTATTCCTCTTTTTGTGAGCTTGGAGTGAGCCGAATGAAAAGGTAACAGGCCCTTGTCTGCCCTCGGGTGATATGCCCAACATACAAGTCGCCCAGAGAGCGTCAGTTTAATATCAAGGAACTGTAGCACGTTGTTGTCTGGAATCTCATGAGTTAACACCAAAGGACTAAAACACTCTCTAAATAGGGCTAAAAGCTTACAAACAGCCATCGGAAAATTGGCAATACTGCTGTCAAAGATTACTAAGAAATCATCAACGTATCTACAAATTTTAACAACATGAACATCATCTAAACGGTCTGCAAGACACCTGTCCAAGTGAGCTAAAACAGGTTGCTTAAAACGGGAGCCAAACAGGAACCAATACACACTCCCTGCTTTTGAACATAGTATTTCCCATCCCATTCAGCAACAGTTGACCTCAAATAAAACTTTAGTAACTCAAGGAACCCGTCCACTGAGACCAGGGCCGCATTTTGGAAACGCACCGAGCCAAACCAAATTTGTAGATACGTTGATGATTTCTTAGTAATCTTTGACAGCAGTGTTGCCAATTTTCCGATGGCTGTTTGTAAGCTTTTAGCCCTATTTAGAGAGTGTTTTAGTCCTTTGGTGTTAACTCATGAGATTCCAGACAACAACGTGCTACAGTTCCTTGATATTAAACTGACGCTTTCTGGGCGACATGTATTTTGGGCATATCACCCGAGGGCAGACAAGCGCCTGTTACCTTTTCATTCGGCTCAATCCAAGCTCACAAAAAGAGGAATAATTAACCTGTGTTTTAAGAATTCTCTTGAAAAATCGTGCCACCATTCAATGGGGAGTAGCTTCAAAGAGCAAACGGAGCGCTTGATCGCTGCTGGGTATCCGGCGGCCATTCTTTTGTCGGTAGCTGAGAGTAGCCTCAAGAATTTAGAACAGAGGAAGGGCAGGTCACAGGAGGGTGAAAAGAAAAAAGTAGCAGTAATTCCATATCTGCACAATACGTCTCACCGTCTCAAAAAGATTGCAAATCGGGTGAACGTAAAGGTTGTTTTTTCTGCACCTAACAAATTGAACAAAATTTGCAAGTTGACTAACCCCTTCCGTAAAGCACCGGTTGGGTGTGTAAAAGGACATAGGAAACCATGTGTTAAGTGCGCAGTCGGCGTGGTGTATGATGTTCCCCTTTCGTGTGGAAAGCGTTATATAGGCCAAACCGGCCGTTGTCTTAACGACCGGTTAGGCGAGCACAGGCGGAAGGTCAGCAAATACAGGGATGGCCATTTGTCTGTTCACTGCCACGACTGCGGCTGCGTGCCACGGTTTGAGCAATGTGTGATACGGTCGAAACACAAGGAACAAAAAGTAAGAGAAATAGTAGAGGCAGATTTGATTAGTAAAGCGGGGTTGTCCTGTGTGAGTGTGCCGTCACTGAATTTGTCGGATACGGAGGCAACGTTTCTGCGCAGGGCTGCAACACGTCAGCATTGGCGGTGACGGTGGGAAGTGATTGCGGGTAGGCTGGGGATACATATTTGTACGTTTGTGTGAAATAAAATTAGTTGGAAGTTAGCGCTGTGTTGTGTGTTCTCTCTCTGTCCTCGTCCTTTTTGCGCTATGAATTCATCAAGTTCGCCACACAAACTTGCCCAAGAATCCGTACTAGTGATCTTCGAACACGTTCTCCAAACCAGAAATAACTCATACCAAAAGACTACGCAGGTCTATCGACCTAACATTCTTGGCTTTTGTGCGCGAACCTCTCCACCCAAGACGCGTTCCTTCACGTCCACCACGACTTCCATCTTCACCCACCCCAACGCGATCCCACGTCCCTCCTATCCCTTGATCTCCAAAGGCCTTCGACAACATCTCACACCCCGGCATCTTAGAGGCCACCTCACGCCACAAGTTAGGCACCCATTTCTACCACTATGTATACAACTTCTTCTCTGCCCGCACTGTTACCATACGCCTCGGACACACACAATCAGCTCCTATCACCATGCCAAACAGGTACCCCGCAAGGATGCTGTTCTATCCCCCTGCTTTTAAATGCAGAGCATTTCAGTAACTCACGATGTCACCCGCGTTGGCGTCCGTAGTCCGCACGCTCACTGCGCATGCGCGTCGAGTCGAGGCGATAGCGAACACTCTCGCGAGGCGCATTGGATTGGATTCGAACACTCTCTCGCGAGGGGCATTGGATTGAATTCGATTGGATTGGCATGGATTGGATTGGATTGGCTTAGCTTGGCTTGGCTTGGATTGGATTTGGATTGGATTGGATTAAAGTGGATTGTGTTGGATTGTGTTGCGTCATAGCCGCGGCACGTTGCGTCATAGCCGCGGCAGACGCGCTGGGGCCGGCGCATGTGCAGTACTCTCTCTTCCGCGGTTTCCTCTCCTTCGGGCGCGCTGCGCATATAACCGGTGTGCCGATCTCCGGCGAAGCAACATCCGCTCTTGGCTCAAACACCTAGAGACCACGCCGCTTTACAAGTACGCCGACGTCGTCGACTGGGACCGGCTTACGCAGTCCCCTCAAAGTATATAAGCGGCGGAGCGCGCATTCGGAATTCAGTCAAGGGCGTCTTTGCTTGGCTTTCGCTTGACGTGACACTTTGCTTGACTCGAGTAGATGCGACGCATTTACTCGAGTTCCCCCTGTGGGAAGATGCGGGCGGTTTTTTTAACCTAACACTCATACCCCTCGCCCGCACCCTCCTCACCATTTCCACTCTACGCAGTATACTTTATGCAGATGACATAAACCTCTGGGTGCACTCCAGCTCCGACTACCATATTGAGACAACTGTGAAACATGGCCTCAACACAGTTCTCCACCGCATCGAGCTACTCGCTCTTAGCCGCTCTCCCCAAAAACCGCCCTTCTCATATTCACCCCGCCCCACTCCAAGCCACCACCGAGCCCTCCTATGCGGCTTTACATCCGCTCTACCGCAGTCCCCCACGTCTCGCTACTCCTCCTCCTAGGGCTTACTCTTACCCACAACCGCTCCTCAGCGCCCACCCTCCTGTACATAAACGATTCATCAAGCAGACTACACACCTCATCCGGCGTATCGCAAACAAACAGCACGGCCTCAATGAACAGGCTCGTGTACGGCTCGTGCGCAGCTTTCTCATTAACCGTCTTATGTATCACCTCCCCTACCTTCGTCTCACACCCACCCAACTTCACACACTTGATGCCCTTTTGCTGAAAACCTATTGACATGCAGTACTCCTTCCTCCAAAGTACTACTTCCTTTCTAGCTACCTTGAAAATCGTCAGAAAGTGGTTGTGATGGACGATATCAGCTCAAACCCACAGCTAGTGCGCATGGGCGTTCCACAGGACTTGGTGCTGGGGCCGATGCTATTTTCACTATTTGTAAATGACCTTCTCAAAGCATTAACGTACGCAGATTTAGTATTGTATGCCGACGACATGGCGCTTGTTGTAACCAGTGATAACGAGCAGGAAATACACGCAAGAATTAATAAAGAATTCGAAAACATTGCTTGGTGGTTTTCGCTTAACAAACTCACTATCTACACGAAGAAAACGCGATATTTCTTTCTCGAAATAAGAACGTTAGAGAAGGGCTGGTCGCAATATCAGTCAACAACTGCTTACTTGAACAGATGGACTCCAATACCTAGGAGTTGTTATGGACGCTCATTTGCACTGGCAGAATCATGTCGATGTCGTCTGTGCAAAGCTACCATCTGCTTGCTATGCAATACTTCAAGTCCGTGAGCTATTAGATTTGGAGCAACTTAGGACCGCACACTGTACGTCCGCGTCCGTGCGCATAGCATTTACAATCGCGAAAATTACACAGGCCCCCGCAGGACTCGACCCTGTGGCTGGCACACCGGACAGCGTTAGTGTAAGTCGTTATACCCATTGGGCTGCGACCGTGAGTTAGTACCCGGGAGTCAAACGGCTAACTCCCTCACCTGTAATGGTGCGAAGTACCTTAGCACCACCAATGTCCGTTCCCGTCCATCCGTACACACACCATTATCAAGCGAAAATCAAGCGAAATTCAATTTCAGCCGTGAGTTGCAGTTTCATTTAGGGAGTAATCAAGATGCAACTCACGGCTGAAATCCAATTACGGCCGGGGCGCAAATCGGATATCACTCGGGGCGCGACTGTAATGTCAATTCGAGTCCCCGAACTCCGCACCCTCGCAATCATCCACGGAGTGTAGATGCTGCCATTTTTTTATATCAAAATGCTAAAAAGGCTTTATTACGCTTTATTCAATACTCACCTGTCGTACTGTATGGTTTGTTGGGCTTGAACGTACAATACATATCCTAATTGTATACGTCGACTACAAAAACGGGCTTTGAGAACAATCACACGCTCAAGACGAGACGCACCTAGCAAATCCCTTTTTGACGCTGTTAAAGTTTGGACAATTGATTAATTACGTCTTAAAAATACAGCACATTTGGTATACAGTATCTTAAGAAATAGTCATCCCTTCGACAGCTCGATATTTTATTCTTCATTGTGCCACACAAAAAGTTCTGCGTTGGGCAACCTTAACCTGGCACCTGTTAGTAATGTCTGCGGGCAGCGACTGCTACTATTCATTGGGGCCAAAATATGGAAGAATATACCACAAGAAGCAAAACAATCAAAAACGTTTACGTACAGCATGAAAATACCCTTGCATAAAGAAACCTAGCAAAACTGAAAGTGGTAATACGAGTGTGGAGCCTTTGCTGCTTAACTGTTAAATCCGTCTTGTTCTCACACACTTTATATTATGTACAAGCCTCCTTAACCTACATTAATTTTATTTTGAGGCCCGCACTAGGTTTCAGCTGGCTGTTAATGTAGTGCGAATGTATTTTGTACATGTACCAACATCTTTTGATTTGTATATGTGAAGTGTATGTTCTTTAAGTGCCCATGTTGTTCTTGTGTATTCGGTGTATAAACCTTCCTCGCCTTTATGTATGTGTGCATGTTTACGTTTTTGTATATATACATATATATATATATATATATATATATATATATATATATATATATATATATATAATGTGTGCGTGTGTATACTGGATGTTTGTTGAACATTTTAATGAGGACGCTACGATTTGGTGCGTCCGAAGTGCCATTGTATATTATTTGTGGACCCTAAAACTAGCCCTTGGCTATTGGGTCCAACACT
Organism: Haemaphysalis longicornis; assembly: GCF_048455015.1. Classification (NCBI taxonomy): domain Eukaryota; kingdom Metazoa; phylum Arthropoda; class Arachnida; order Ixodida; family Ixodidae; genus Haemaphysalis; species Haemaphysalis longicornis. The sequence continues at coordinate 93,621,385 of NW_027526225.1, read as the reverse complement.
GCTTTTGTGAATGTTCTGCAAAAAAATGAATAAATCTTCAATCAATCAATCAATCAATCCTTACACCCCAAATGACAGACACTAGCTGTACGCGTCCACAACATCATGAGAGAGTACCTAGACTCTCACCACACGTCCCAACTCACGCGGCTAGCCGCGTCTCCCACAGGGCTCTACATCGTATAAGCTAATAAAACCACGCCCCCCACACTCCCTACCCCTCCCACCCCCATACCAGCTCACATCCGCGCACACATTAAAGTCCGCCCTCTCCCTAGACACATGCACCCCACATACCATGCAGCTCGCCGGCATGCCCGAGCAGTCACCCACTCCCACAAATACCGGCCAGCATAACAAACCCTCTACACCGACGCCGCTCCGTAGCCCAACTCTCCGCGCACTGCGTTGCAGTCACCGGGCATCACTCCCCTCACAGTACAGCCACCGACACCATTCCACCACGGGCTTTCCCAGCGCCCCACCCCCTCTCTACGTCCTCCGACTCGTGGACACGCCATCCGCCATTTTCTCTGGGGCAACATCTCCCCAAAAGCCCTGAAAATTTCGACCACCCATCCGCCAACCGACACCGTGTGCCTGTTGTGGGCTCCAGCCCACACAGGCGTAGGCGCTAATGATGTGGCGAACGTAAGTGCTCTCGAACTAGTAGACCGGGCCACCGCTTCATCTACGCCCACACGCGGTGCCCTGCATATCCCTGCATATCCCTGCATTACAGGGATATCGCCTTTCACTACCGCCTCCCCCTCCAGTACCCTCCACCACATCCAAACTAACCCTGACGCAGCTCACTGCCTGCGCGTCCTCCAGACCCACACCTTGCCCCACCGCACTCAGCTTATTCAGACCAACCCACACCTTTTTGACCGTCCCACATGCCTTGCCTGTGCCGCCCTCGACACGCACTATCATTCTTTGTGCGAGTGCCCGGCAGACCCCTTTCCCCCTTCCTTCCCCTCCCTCTGGGAGCAAGCGCTGCGCTGCGCGAACCGGAGTCATCGAGTCAAGACTTGGTGACCACCCGGGCCCTGGCGGTCGCGGCGGCCCTCTGGACCGTCTCCACCTCCCTCCCCTGATCCCTGAGTGTCAATAACGTTTCTCTCTCTCTCTCTCTCTCTCTCTGTCTCTCTCTCTCTCTCTCCTTTATTGTAGTTCTCACCGCCTGTATGGCGTCGCTGAGGATCTTGTGGATTTCGCGGCCTAGGATGGCCAGGTTGATGGGTATTTCTCTGCTGCTTCTACTTCCTTGCTTCAAGTGCTGGCGGACGTCCGCAAGGTGCCTCCTCAGTCGACCACCGCGGCCACGGAGCCGTTGCGGCAGGAATATTCGGCTGCGTCCACGTAACGCACCTGTACCGGTGTCTTCTCGGTACAGGCCTGTTAGTGCTTTGTCTCTAGCCATCTTTTGCCTTCGTTGAATTCCGAGTGCATATCCTACGTAAGCCGTCGACCTGGACGTTCCACCGTACGTAATCAGGGACGGGGAATTTTAGTCCTTGCTGCTCGTGATAACCGATGCCCAGGTTGCACGGGATCTTTGTGGCGGCCTTGCTAGACGAGTATTTCCAACTGAGCGGCCCTTTTTGCCTCGGCGATCTGGTCGAGCGTTGTGTATGCTCGGCTGGAAGGGACAATTCGTGCTTATAGTTTCGGGTAGACGGAGGGGTGTTTTGTAAGCCCTCCGTATTAGGAGGTCTACCATGCACTTTTCGCTTTTCCTCCACTTGTGGAAGGCGGCCACGCACATCATGTTGCAGAGTATAAGGCGTGCATGAGTCTGGTGAGGTTCTCCTTGTGCATGCCTTCCTTCTTGGTGGTAACGCGCTTGAGCAGTGTGGAAGCGTTCGCTCCTTTCCCGTAATGCCGGTGAGGAGTCTCCGTTCCTGCCGAGCGCTTCGATCGTCATTTCCGGGGCTGTAATCTTGATGTCCGTCGGTATTGTGTGGCCGTCCCTGGTTGGGCTCTTGATATTTCTGTGCTCTCTTTGCTCCTTGATCATGTGCAATTTGATCGGTTGGAAGATGAGGTGCTCCAACTTTCTTGGCGAGCAAGGCAGTTTCGTACCTTTCAGTCTTCCTCCCAGGCTTTCTTCCCCTGCGTGGCGAGTTTGACGTCGTAATAGAAGTTCTATCTCTCTATAATCGTCGTTGCCAGGATTGCGTCGGCAAGACATAAATTGGCAGTTTTTTGTTCAGTAATCCCAACTCCCAAGTAGTTTTTATGCCTGTTTCACTATACAAGGCGCTCAATAAAGAGACAATGGCTATTGAACACGAATGCGAGCAGTGCTCTCGTTCAATTAGGCCCATGAATCACCATTAGACCAGCAATTTTATGGGACAATTGAGCCGGTATGTACAACTGTTGATGCTTTTATGCAATCATAAACATTTTTGTCGTAAACAAATACAGGTCAGGCACGTTTTCGTTCTGAAATTATTTGATGCAAAACGTTACGCTGCCTATATCTACAACGTTGCAGGACTGAAACGTTGCTCTGCCTGACTAATTTCCGCGTCTAAAATACGCCTTTTTCATGCCTAAAAATCGGGCCTCTTGTTACCACTGCGGCTAAGGAGGTCACGTATACAGTAGCTGCCCGTACCGCGAGATTGGAGTTCCCGGATCTTCGTCAGCAGATTGCCGCCTTCGCTTTGATGTACGACCACCAGGAATGCACAAATCTCTTGCAAGGAGATCAACTGGGAGGCTTCACCGTCACCAGGTTGTCTGACAACCCGATTAACCGTATCAAAGGCGTCAAGACGCACCTAGAGGAAGATCCCCAATTCCTCGAAGGGAAACCTAAAGTAACAACATGAGGAGATAAGGTTGATCATGACGAAAGATCGTAAGCCCATGCAACGACCCAGACGCGGGATCCGACAACCCCGACTCGGAAGGAAAGCAGCGTCGAAGTGGTGACATGCGATCCGACGACGCTCTCCACGAAAGAAAGCGCAGATGGCATACTCAGAGCTGAGCTGCCGCCTAATAGAGGACGGCCACAAATTGACCGCTTTGGTGGACAGTGGTGCGCACTTTTCTAATATCAAATTCTCACGGCACCCTTAAAAAAAGTGAAAACCCCTTGGACTGGACCTCCCCTTTGTTAGGGTCGCTCGACGTCCACTCGAATGCAGAGCGAGAGTTTGCATCGAAGCGTCGGATTTCGGTGCATCAGTGGTCATTAGAGTGTGAAGTTGGGCTTGTTGGTGATGCATTTTTGCAGACCAAGCGCGAACGTTTACACAGGACGAGAGATGAGGTGGGGCGAGGACGTTAGCGTTCATCTTCGTCCCAGTGTGAACTTTCCCGCTTTATCTACAAGAATCAATTAAAATGTGGCCGTAATATTGTAAAACCCTGATGTCACAAATGGACTTCTTGGGGAACCAAGAAGCAGTGTAAGACCTTCGTAACTTCTCGGGATATCGGCATTTGGTTTCTTCACTATGCATTAAAACGTTTATGAGCTACAAGGAAGCCAAAATCCTCCCTTTTATGTGGTAACCATGTTCGGTGAAACAGCAGGCAGTGCGTGATCGCACCTGACGTTGTTCATGTTGCAATCGAAGGACACATGACAGAGTGGGTAATATGCCGCCGCGAAATTTGTAGCTGATGAAAAGAAGAAACAAAACGTGCTTCGACGAAGACAAGATACGACCACAGGGATACGACAGATACGGGCGCTTGTATGCGTCCTATCTTGTCATCGTGCACGACTCTTTAACGCCACGTTTTCTTTTTTCTTGTTAAACTTGTTGGCGGTCGGTGCTCCGGTTCACCACGAAGGCAACGTTTTTATAGGCACGCTCCAAAAAACCTTTTCCAAACTCCTCAAGCGACCCAATATTTGCAATATGGTACAATTGATTGATTGTAGGTTTTAACGCGCCGACGCAACGCAGGCGATGAGGCGCGCCGTAGTGGAGGGCTCCGGATTAATTTTGACCACCTGGGGATCTTTAACGTGCGCCGAAATCTCGTACACACGGGCGTTTTTGCTTTTCGCCTCCATCAGAAAAGCGGCCGCCGCGGCCGGGAATCGAACCCGCGACCTCGTGCTCAGCATATGGTACAATTACTAAAATCGGAGTCTCTAGTGAGTTCCCCGCCCCCCAGATATTAACCTTGTTCGTAACTACAACCTTAGACTGCGGAATACCAGGCACAACCGTTCTGGCAAAGATACGCTTTACTTCTTTTTTCATTAGTTTTAAAACAGCCTGTTTTTATTTTCCACTTACATGATTGCCCAATATTCTTCGCGTTTTTCTGGCACTTTGTTGAAATTTTCGGTCCCTAAAACGTTTTAATCCAAGCCAATGATGAAAATAAGGCGAGCTCGATGTGTAATGGCGGCCCATGACTACACAGACGACCTTTATATGAGCCGCATAGACGCTGGCGCCAGATTTCTCTATAATGTATATTGTAAGGAACTCTATGTTTCACACCAACCAGTGCACGCATAACCCGGCAATCGGTGATGGCCGCGTGCTAAGGCGTAAAATAGACGGGCAAAAATGTCGCACGGAAAGCCCCTCATGCTGAAAAATTATCGGCTCACGTTGGCGTTCAAAGCCGGCAAGTTGCTCCGGTTACGCCTGATAAGGAAATTACCGCCGTTATCAGCTGATTGCGAAGCTTGTGAATGAGAAATCGGTGGTGACGAGGCGAACAACACTTGTGAAAGAGGTGTCAGCAGGGGCGAGGAGAGGTCTAGTTGGGTTCGTATTATTGTGGGCTGCGTTTTAGGTTTCATGGCACACAAAATTAGCGAGATCACCCGAACCAAGGGCACAGCACACACGCAGCTATCAACCTATTTATTACCAGTACAATATTTGCATGGACATCATGAGGGACAGCAAGAAGCCTCAATAATACCCGCCGCGGTGGCTCAGTGGCTAAGGCGTTGCGCTGCTGGGCACGAGGTCGCGGGTTCGATTCCCGGCCCCGGCGGCCGCTTTTCTGATGGAGGCGAAAAGCAAAAATGCCCGTGTGTACGAGATTTCGGCGCACGTTAAAGATCCGCAGGTGGTCAAAATTAATCCGGAGCCCTCCACTACGGCGCGCCTCATCGCCTGTGTTGCGTCGGCGCGTTAAACCCTACAATCAATCAAGAAGCCTGAATAAGAAGCTTTAGGAACACCGCTACACATGCAAGCAAACAGCCCCCTCAGGCAATCTGTCGCTGCACTGGATTATTGAGAGTGCAGCCCATTGTTTCAAAATTCTTGTATTGGAACAATAACAGAACAACCACACCCGAAACTTCGGAAGTCTATCACATATGAAGCGAGCAGAAGTATACATGAACCCATGCTCACTCATTCTGACCGCGCCTGAAATAGACCTAATGAAACGCAGCATGCAGAGAGCGGCCCCGACGGCCGCTTTTCTGGTGAAGGCAAAAAGCAAGAACGCCTGTTTTTTCGAGATTAGGCGCAGGTTAAAAATCCCCAAGTGGTGAAAATTAATTCGCAACCCTCCGCTACGGCGCGCCTCATAACCTGCGTAGTTTCGGCGTGTTAAACCATATAAAAAATAAAAACCGTCCTGCAGAGAATCTACTGCTACTTAAAAATTAAAACAAAGGAAAATGGCCTTTTACCAGCTTATGATGCTTTGCCGCCTGTCACCTGTGAGTTATGGTGAAAAGCTTTCCTACACTTGCCCCTCTACCCTTCTATTTCTATCTTGTAACCCTTCCGACTTCTTTGGTCTCCAAGGAAAAATTGGCCGCTTATCTGCTTCTTTTGTTGCAAATGTCGTCAAAGGATGATAGTCTTTGTCGACTTTTGCCAAGTAAATACCTCTCTTCACTTTCCCGCTCACCTCTCGTGTTGTTCCTCTTGCGTCGCGCTCCTCCCAAGGTAAAGACGCCAAAGGTTTGCTTAAATCATTTTAAATTTCCCGCGTTTCACTGCTCCAAACCGGGTGTCTCGATGCCAACGCTGCCGTACGGCGAAGACGCGCGTGAATCGAGACGCCCTACTTCCACGTTTATAGAACCGCGTTTCCCTAGTCCACGTGCGTTCCAAGCAGAATGTGGAATCTATCTAGTGGAACCTTTCGTAACTGCTGCCACTTGATTTCTTCAAATGCCGCCTGAAGCTAATGGCGCGGGCGACAGCAGGCGACGGCGGAGTGATATTTTTTCTTCAGTTGATGAAGTATTTGATCTCTCCAAAATCAAACATGTACAATTTTTTATAAAGGAACGCTACAAATATCACTTCTGTATTATTGTATTGTATATATATGCGTAATGTCTTGTTGTTCTTCAACAATATTGACAAGTATGAACATTACACCGGAATTAGACGGGCACATTTAGCTGTGACTATATAAGACTATTGCGCAGGCATTGTTTTGCTGTGACCGGGTGGCTGAATCGAGTCACAGACAGACAGACGGACAGACAGACAGACATACATACAGGCAGACCAAAATTTCAGGGTTGAAGTAGCCCAAGAAAGATTATCGTCTTTAATAATGTACTTGTAATAAATCAATTTACAGTAGCGCTCACACTGCCCACTTCGTGTGTCTCAATTTTTGTCACCATGCAACCTACAGCGCACTCTGCAAAACAGAGGTGAAATTCAGTTTTATGTATTGAGGGCGCAATAATCGGCCTAGCAAAGTAGCAGACGCCACTGCCTGGAGTCTGCCGTTAAAGCTGAAAGACTGTCGCCATAGACAAATATTTTTTTAGCTGTTGCGCTTAGCAGCTGCATTGCCGCTTTGGGAGGTTAAGCGTTACTCTTTTTTCAGAGTGTGCTTTTAACAGTGAGGCTGTTGTTGCTGACTGTAATGTGTGCGGTGTGCAGCGTCATCAAAAAAACCTTCGTCATAGTTACTCCGGCTGTTTACCGAGCGCGCGAGCAAGCGTCTCACGAGGAGCGCCCGGCGTCGCACTGGCTTGCGCATGGCGCTCGCAAAAAAATACCAAGACAACAGTTCACGTATGTCAGCGCCTCAAGGGGAGAGCACAAGGCAGCTCGCACTACAGACGCCCAGTTCGTGAAGTCGAATGGTGAAGTCGAGTGCGAATGGTGATGGCGAGTGGTGAGCATGAACGGGAGCAAGTGGGAGCAGTGAGGCCTGAGGGGCGAGCGTGAGTGCGAGTGAGTGCGAGTGGTGGGGCGGAGGGGTGAGCGTGAGCGCGAGTAAGCGCGAGTGGTGGGGACGAGTGGAGAGCGTGAGCGGGAGTGAGTGCGAGTGGTCAGGGTGGAGGGGTGAGCGTGAACGCGAGTGAGGGCGAGTTGTGAGAGCGGAGTGGTGAGCGTGAACGTGAGTGAGTGCGAGTGGTGGGGACGAGTGGCCAGCGTGAGCGCGAGTGAGTGTGACTAGTAAAGGCGGAGTGGCAAGCGTGAAAGCTAGTGAGTGCCCGTGTTGAGGGCGGAGTGGCGAATGCGAGTGCGAGTGAGGGCGTTAGAATAAATATATATTTTTTTGAGTGAGTGTGAGTGAGTGGCATGCAGTTTTGCCGAGCTATGGTGTAGCATATACGGAGATGGACTCCGAGTCAACTAAATTAACATATACTGCGCAGCATGGCGGTGGACAGAGGTCAGAGATATTTTTTTCACAAATCGACATTGTTGGTTCCGCATTTACTACGTGACAAGTGCTGACATATCCCACAGTTGTTTCGGTGTTTTTTTTGTTTCGAACTGTTATATGCAGGTAGTATTTTTGGCACGAAGCCGAACTGTTTTTGAAGGTATTGTTTTTTTTTTTTTTTTTTGCAGATTCTCGAAAAGATACGATGTGCAACCGACCTCGCAGATGTGAAATTCATCGTTTCATGCAGAGCCCTGGAGGAGGAAGACCTTCTAGTTCAAGCCCACTCGTTTGTCATTTGTGCGCAAAGCGACGTCTTTGCGGCAATGTTCCACGGATCCATTGATACGCCATTGCCTGTGGAGGTTCCTTACGTCCCTACAAAGGGATTTCACGGAATGATCATGTACGAGAGCCAATCGCCTTATCACATCCTCATAAGTAGTTGCGATTTTATCTGATAACTTCAGCCTATCGCAGATGGGTTGCTATATAGGATAGTTGCAAAGACAATTCTCGGATGGCACCAGCGCAAGCTAAACAAAGACAAAGGCTTGACCCTTTGCCTCTCCAAAAAGAACTTGTACCTGGATGGTGCAGTAAAACGACTACTTACCCCTGGGAAGTGTTATCTCAGTAGGTATGAGCGATATTCATTAGTCAGTATTATGATAAACTGGTGGTAGATCCCGGCAATACCGCCTGGGTCACACTGCTAATGACGCATAGGTAAAATTCGTGTTCAGTTATTTTTTGTTATAATTAATTGTTCCCCGCGAAGTTGTACACAATTGGTAACCCCTACCTGCTGTCAAAACATGGGCTCCTACAGGAGACGTATTGGGAAACGGCTGCAACTCGTGTTTGATAGGAACCCTCCCAAAACAAATTATTCCAAGATGGCGAAGAAAAGAAAGCTTTCCTTCGCAGCTTCGCATTCTAGCCGTTTGGCTGCATTCAGGTGGATGTCAAACTTTCCTTCATACAAACTTACTCCACCTCGGGGGATCCCCTAAATCTGGTCGATTAACACCTATCTTCAGGGTTCCGCGAACGTACACAATAAATGCACCCATGCACGGATAAAAGAATACATGAATCCGCATCGTGAATGCATACATCAATACATACGTATATACAAAGAAATATAAACACGTAGACGGGCCCTAACAAAGATAATGGTGTTGCATTCACACACGTTCTTAGAGCTCACGTCACACTATGTAAAATTTTGGGTAAGATCAAAACGGCTGCACGCTGTTACCACGGTGGGCCGTTAAAGAGACACTGAAGTGATTCGTAAACATTGCGGGACTACGAGCGCAAATTGTAGTCCGGAGTCCCTAGGCCGTGTTTCGACCACTCTGAGCGCGTTTACACGAATTTATTTAGTAGAAAAATCAATTCGAAAACAGTTGTCCTCCTCCACTGCACCCTCGCCCACTTTCTGTGGAGTTTTCGTGTGAAGAGATGAGCTGGCAATTGGCTGCGCTAATGCACGGCTCGCCGTCCTTCCGACAGAGTCAGTCGGCCCAGCGTTTCGTCCGCCGGCCGCCGACGGTTCGTCGCAATTCGTTCGCTCAGTTGAAACGAAGCCAGGACCCGCTTGTGAATGGAAGAATGTGCCTTTCTTTACTTTGTTAGTTTGTACACTATATCTAGCCAAGGTCGCTTCACACAAGCGCTGCACAAGCGCACATGCGACGCTTCGCTTACTGGTACGCGAGTAGTAAAATCTAAGGCCACTTGAAGGTGGGAGAAGAGTCAGCGAAGGCAATATAGGTACTAATGAAATAAAATCAAGGGAAAATTTTACCGTACAGCATAAAACTAGGGTGCAGGAAGCACTTTTTTGCGCTGGGCAAACAAGCACAGCGGTCAGGAGCACGACGATGCATCTGCGAACGCTTTTCCGTCTAAGAAATGCAATTGCTAGACGTGATATATAGTGGAAACTTGGAGGACGCTTACTGCACGAGCGCAATACAACGAATAGTCACCTAGGCTGCTTCAAATGCTAAAATTAAATAAAAGTGTAAAATGGTTATACATTATATACCTTATATTCCCGAGGTCAGCAGCGCTAGCACAGTATGTACGTGCACACTTGTCAATGCCTCCTTCGTGCCTGTGTATCATGTATATATGTAAATCCCTGTAAATAAATGTGTTACAAGAAAAAAAATCCCCCGTGCTCGAGTGGTCTGGAGCGCTAGGTATGTTATTGCGAGTGTTTTGCAAGTAACGAGTTTGAATCCCCGGGGGTGCATTCTTTTTTTTTTTTATAAGTTGACTTTTTCGTTTTCGCCCGATTTTTTCTTTGAGTTCGCCTTTTTTTTAGGCCGTAACGTTTACTGCTCCACGAACTAGTTCAGAGAACGCGAGCAGGCTGACACTGGCGCGCTAGCGAGTTCTCGTTGGCGTGCTGTTGCCATAAGCACCGACTGCTTGCGGGCAGTGGGGACAGGCCAGAATGAACATACCCTTGGCCTGGTGCGAACACGCTTTTTACGATACAGGCATGAGTGACGCAAGCTCCAAATATTGGGGAAAAGCCCGTGGCATTTGAGCGTCTGCGGGACGCGGAGGGCGTTCATCCACTGCGTAGGCCTCGGCTAGGGATTGCTACGATTCCAAGCCGTCCTGGGAGGCTTATTTTACGCACTTCACAGCCGAAAACACGTCAGAAGCGCCCTACGGTGATTACTGAGATATCGAGAATGCCCATCCAACACTTCCGTCGGATGTCACGCATGTTGTTTTACAGATCCGAAGCCGAAACTTGTTTCAATGCTAACCAATCACGGTGCGTCTCCTCCTGTCGTCACAGCCTTTAGTTGGTGCTGCCGCCGCAAACCGCGCATGGTAGTTTTTCTTCTTTCGCGCTTTGTAAAAAAAATTACCCACTTGTCAACCGGATAAACGATGAGAAGTATTCTACGTTGAGCCAGTTCACGCAGTGAAAGAAAAAACGGGAGCTTGACAAATTCACTGCAGTGTCCCTTTAAGGGGCCCCTGTAAAGATATTTTCGGCCAAATTTGTTTGCACAAGGCTTGTTTTCAGCAAATATTGCCAGCCACATGGTCACTTTTAATGTCCCCGCTAAGGCACTGGTGGGCTTGGCCAATTGACATGTGGTAACGTCACGGGTAGCACTTATAAAAAGTTGTTTGATGCGAAAACATCGCGGCTGTTGTGTGGGGTAAAACTGGCAGCGTCGGCGGGAGTTTAACGAGTTCGCATCACACTTCCTTGACGGTACAGACTTTTTGGTGCCGGACTTTGTATTCGCCTTGAAGTTGTCTTAAGCACTGGGTGTCTGTGTTCGCTTGGGCACATGAATAGCAGTAGCTGTTATCGAGTGTGATGCCCCAGATAGTGACAATCATAGTGGCTATTGCTGCTAAAATGTCTCGGAATTGAGAGTTTCGAACCGCCATTTCAACGTAATGTCTTATATGCCACGCTGTAATTATTCCACCCTTCTTTTTTGTTGTTGTTTTTTTCGCAGGATGATGTACGGAAACATCGACATTTTGAACGACTGTGTTACAGCACTGCTGATAAAAGTAGCCAGTAGAAAGTACATGTTTAGCGACGCTCTCGAGTACGCCGAGAACTTCCTCGTCGAGCACGTCAAGCCCGAGGATGTGTGTGACCTTCTGGATCTACATGTCAAGCTCAATGAACCGGACATCGACATCAGCGTATTAAACGCGCTCCGATCCATTGACGCTGAGCTCGCGATTGCAGAGCCTCGTTTCCTGTCGTGTGAATGGGCCTCGGTATACATTGTGGCGAAGAACATTCGCAACGTCAATGAACTGTCCCTCATAACAAGAATCTATCATTGGTGTTGTGAAAACGAAGTCTACGATGACGAACATTCCTCGCTTCGCGCCCTCTTCTGGAGCTTTTTTTCCCAAATGAGAGTACTGTCGCTAACCTTGGAGGAAGTTTTAAATGGGCCGTGCCGCTGGGGTGTATTCTCGGCAGAGGAGCAGATTGAAGTGCTCTCAGCAATAGCTGACAAGGCAAACGTCGTTCCAGACTTCATCAACCCCTGTCGGCAGTCACGATATGAATATTAACAGGATTGTCGAAATCGACTGACTAAAAATAAATTGTTTTACGTTTCGTATCCCAAACTGGGTCCTCTTTTACCGTCGCTTTCGTCATTTTCTATAGAGAATACTTCAAACTCGTGGCATCGGTTTCATTTCATTTCATTTATTTTACCCACAAGGCCAGAGGATTGGATTGGATTGAATTAAAGTGGATTGTGTTGGATTGTGTTGCGTCATAGCCGCGGCACGTTGCGTCATAGCCGCGGCAGACGCGCTGGGGCCGGCGCATGTGCAGTACTCTCTCTTCCGCGGTTTCCTCTCCTTCGGGCGCGCTGCGCATATAACCGGTGTGCCGTTCTCCGGCGAAGCAACATCCGCTCTTGGCTCAAACACCTAGAGTCCACGCCGCTTTACAAGTACGCCGACGTCGTCGACTGGGACCGGCTTACGCAGTCCCCTCAAAGTATATAAGCGGCGGAGCGCGCATTCGGAATTCAGTCAAGGGCGTCTTTGCTTGGCTTTCGCTTGACGTGACGCTTTGCTTGACTCGAGTAGATGCGACGCATTTACTCGAGTTCCCCCTGTGGGAAGATGCGGGTGGTTTTTTTTTTTACTCTTGTCACTGCTGCCAAGTTTTTGCTGCTGCTTTTGTTGTCTGAATTAGACTATAGTATTTTCCCAGTATGTCTGAGGGCATCACCAAGCTAAAAGAAGAAATGAAAGCTGTGTTCACAAAGCTTAAGGATGAACTTAAGCAGGAACAAAAAGCATTCCGCGAGATGCTCGAAAGGGATTTGCGAAATGAGATCCGCGACCTAAAAAACGAACAAACCAGCATGTGCAAAAGTCTCGAATTTGCTCACGCGGAAATTGCCGATTTGAAAACGAGGCTTAATGTTGAAACTACAAACAATGCCAGGCTTGAAGCAGAAAACAGGGCGCTTCGTGAGCAATGCTCAGATGTTGAAAACAAGGCGCGATCTGGACGTGCATTTGGTCCAGACAGAACAGTACTCCCGAAACGTTAACATAGAAAACCAAGGCGTCATCGAAAAAGAAAACGAATCTGTTGTCGACATCATGTCCAAACTTGGTGAAGCTATTAGTGAACCGGTTGCTGAATCGGATATCGAGATATGTCACCGTGTGCCCACGCGAAACGCAAACAAAACGAACATCATTGTTCAGTTTAAGTCACGAGCTAAGCGTGACACTGTACTCAAAAAGGCAAAAAAGATGCGTCTGACAAAGAGAGAGAGAGGGAGAGAAAATGACTTTATTGAAGGTTCCTGCGGAGGGTAGGGGCCTCGGCCACGCAGGGCCTGCCCTTCCTAGACGAGTATTAGGTCGTCCCCGAAGCAGTGCCTCGCGGGCGTCGGCGCGGTCGGTGCGTGGTGGCTGTTCGGGTGTTGACCCGCCGACCCCCCGACGACACTTCCCTGCGCTTCTGCCCTGCGAGAGCAGCCTCGAGCCGCTGGATAATTCGTAGTTGCACCTCGTGCTCACCCGAGTTCATGGCATACGTAATGTCCTCGGGCAGGCGCGTTGCACCGTCTGCCTCCAGCGAGTGTCGTTCACATCCCCACAGCAAGTGGGCAAGCGTTGCGTTCGTTCTCGCGCACACACTGCACAGCACACTTTCGTAGACCTCTGGACACACGTGGCGCGCCAGCACCGGGGTGATCACCGAGTTCGTTTGTAGTTGTCTGTATAGCACGGCTTCCGCTCTCGTGAGCTTGGGGTGGGGGGGCGTCTTGAGTCGCCTGCCGAGCCTGTACCACTGTAGTATTTCCCCGTACGACGCGAAGGGTTCTTGTTCGGTTTCTGGGTGCCCGTCCGCCGGGGAGGAGCGGGAGGGCGCCTCGCGGTTGGAAAGTTCTCGCGCGGCGGCGTCCGCTGTCTCGTTGCGGTTGGGGTGACTGCTGGCTTCGACGCTCGTGTGCGCCGGGAACCAGTGGATGTGGGTGACCGGCGTCGCCAGCTCGCCGGACGTTGCACGACACTGCACTGTACTCACTGCCCTATCGCATACTGTGTTCTTAGCGTAATTCGCGATGGCCGAACGCGAGTCACTAAGCACTGTGGTACACCGCGGGTGTGTTAGCGCGAGCGCGAGCGCCACCTCCTCTGCCTGTAAGGCGGTCGGAGCACGGACACTGCACGCACTGTACACATCACCAGTTGTAGCCTTCACCGCCACGGCCACGTAGGTGTTCGGGCGGTCTGGGTATCTCGCTGCGTCCACGTAGAGGGCGCCCGTGTCGTTTGTGTGCGCCTCGGTGAGGGCCTTGGCCCTGGCCGCCCTGCGTCCCGGATTGTGATCGGGGTGGACGTTGCGGGGCAGCGGGAGTACCTTGATGCGTTGGAGCATCTCTCTTGGAAGGCTCTGAGTGTTTTGCGGCTCCGTCGCCACTCGGCCGCGGCCGTAGCCAAGCCGTTCGAGGATATTCCTACCGGCCCTCGTGGATGAGAGGCGGTCGAGTTGCGTTGTTCTCTTGGCCTCGCTGATTTCCTCCAGGGTGTTATGGAGGCCCAGTTCCAGTAGTCGTTCTGTGCTGGTGCTGTTGAGTAGCCCCAGCGCGGCTTTGTAGGTCTTGCGAATGGCCGCGTTGATCTTGTCTCTCTCGTGTTTCTTCCACGGGTGAAAGGCCCCCACGTAGGCCACGTGGCTCATGGCGAAGGATTGTACCAGCCGTAGGAGGCTGGTATCTTTCATTCCGTGACGTCTTGTGGATATGCGTTTGATGAGGCGGGTGGCGATGCCCAGCTTCGTGATGACGCGGTCGACCGTGGCGCCGTTGCTTCGGCTTGCTTCAAGGAGCATGCCGAGGACTCGGAGGTTGCTCACTTTGGGGAAGACGGTGCCGTCGCTCGTGCGTAGTGTGATCGTGGTGGAGTCTTCGTCTGCTTTCTTGCGGTACCTGCCCGGTGGTGGGATGATGAGCAGTTCGGACTTTTGCGGGGAACCCCTCAGCCCGGTGTTGGCCAGGTGGTCTTCGATGGCGTCGACTGCCTCTTGTAGTGTCGTTTCGATGTGGCCGTCTCTCCCTCCGGGGACCCACAGGGTAATGTCGTCGGCGTAGATGGTGTAGCGAACCTGTGGGATCCCCGAAGTCGCTGGGCCACGCCGATCATCACGAGGTTGAAGAGCACCGGCGAAATCACCGAGCCTTGGGGGGTGCCTACACTGCCCAGTTCCCTCTCTGGTAGCTGCAGGTCGCCCGCTTGTATTTCCACCGTTCCGTGTGACAGGAAGTCGCGGATGTAGTTGTATGATCTCTGCCCCAGGCCCAGGCGCGAGACCTGCGCTAGGATGGCTGAGTGACGCACCTTGTCGAAGGCGCTCTGTAGATCCAGGCCCAGCACCGCCCTGTTGTCTTGGGTAGGGACGGTCACGTCAAGGATGTCGTGTTGTAGCAGGATCATGGCGTCCTGGGTGCTGAGCCTTTCACGAAACCCCAACATGGCGTCGGGGTAGAGGCCTTCGTCTACGAGGTAGCGCTGCAATCTGTTGTTGAGGACGTGCTCGAGCACCTTGCCCACGCACGATGTGAGAGATATCGGGCGCAGATTCTCGATGCCAGGTGGCTTGCCGGGCTTGGGGATGAGGATCGTTCTGGCTGCCTTCCACTGTCGCGGGAGGGTTCCCGCGCGCCAACACCGGTTGAAGTAATCCGTGAGGGCCGCGATGGCCCCGTCGTTGAGGTTGCGGAGGGCTTTCTTGGTGACCCGGTCCGGACCGGCCGCCGACTTGCAGTTGAGGTTCTGTAGGGCCTCCCGGACTTCACACTCATCGATGTCGCGGTCGAGGGTTGTGTTGGCCTGGCCGTGATATCTGTCGTGATTCTCGCTAAGTGTGCTCGGGAGGTAGCTGATGATGGTTGGTGTTTTATGGCGCAAGGCCAACGAGGGCAAAGAGCGCCAAAGAAGAAGTTATTGAGTTTTCATCACACCGTAAGTACTAAAACATGTACCTAAAAGTAAAGGTGATGCAAAACAAAAGACAATGGAGATGGCTGGTGTATAGGGCCAGGGTGATTACACATGATATGACAAGAGCTGCAGGAAGTTTACCTCAGCTAAAAACTTAAAAACACGTTGACTAGAAAACATTGGTTCGTCGGCTAAAAAATATGATGGGTGCAAAGGAATGTGTCGTCTGTATAATTCAGGGAAATGTTTGTGTCGTGTTGTGTCAAGTGCTCTGCATGTGATTAGTATGTGGACTACGGATAGGCCCTTTCCACACCTGCTACACGTGGGTCCCGAAGTTCCAGTGAGCAGGTGGGAGTGCGTCGCATGTGTGTGGCCTATCCGCAGCCTAGCCAGGGCAACTTCAGTGTATCTGTTGTGTGAGTCAGTTATGTAGCGTCCCAGTTGTGGTTTTAT
The DNA here is from genome assembly GCF_048455015.1 of Haemaphysalis longicornis. Classification (NCBI taxonomy): domain Eukaryota; kingdom Metazoa; phylum Arthropoda; class Arachnida; order Ixodida; family Ixodidae; genus Haemaphysalis; species Haemaphysalis longicornis. Next base: position 93,605,323 of record NW_027526225.1, on the reverse strand, counting down.
TACGTGTAGTTTGTTGTCTGTCTGTTGACTCCAATGTAGTTGCCATGTGTTACGAAGCTGTCGTCTGATGTGTGTCTTTAGGTCGGTGTAAGGTACTGTTGTTATGTCAACTGTGGTCATGAGAGCAGCAGCACTAGCCATTTGATCAGCGGTCTCATTGCCAGGGATCCCACAGTGACCTGGTACCCAGCATATGGTTATTTCTAAATCTGAAGCATATGCAGTCATTATGACCTTTAAAAGAACATTGATTACATAGTTTTTTGACGACCTTCCTGATGACAATGCCTGCACAACGCTTAGAGAATCTGTGTAGACGATGGACTTTGGAATCTTATGTTCGAGGATGTGATTTGACACGGGTAAAATGCCATACGCTTCTGCCGTGTAAATACTGCTGTGAAAATTCATTGTTTTGATAACTCTAAAATTTGGTCCGTGCGCTGCACAAGAGACAGTAGAATTAGTTTTGGACGCGTCGCTATAGAATTCTGCGCACCTGTACTTGTCCTGCAGGAACAGGCAGTGCTGCAGAATTGCATTCCTGGGTACCCTATTTTTTTCTACACGAATGAATGACAGGTCGCATGTTACAGGACGAAGATGCCATGGTGCGATAAAATTATGAACGGGTGTCTTGTGCGTGTCTGAAAGGGGGACATTGAGTGCAGAAGCACAAGCCTCCTCCCTAACTCTGAGAGAGAACGGTAAGGGAATAGATGGCCTGTTTAAAAAGAGTTGTAAATTTGATGTATCGTTCATGATGGGATTAAAAGGATGGTTGGTCAGTGATACGATCTTGGATGCATACAACAGGTCAACATACTCCCGATGATGCCCTAGGCACCATTTGTCGCACTCGACATAAAGACTTTCAACGGGGCTAGTGCGGAATGCGCCACATGAGAGGCGAAGGCCAAGATGCAGCACTGGGTCGAGCATTCTCAGTGCGGTCTTTGTCGCCGACCCATACACGACACTGCCGTAGTCGAGCCGAGACCCCACCAACGCTGTGTACAGGCGCAGCAGGAGTTGTTTGTCGGCCCCATAAGATTGATGTGAGAGGACCTTAAGAATATTCATTGTTTTTAAGCATTTGCATTTGAGCTGTCTGATATGTGGGATGAATGTAAGTTTTTCGTCGAATATAATACCTAAAAACTTGTGTTCCTTGTTCACAGGAATTGGCACATTCGCAAGAGTGATGTCTGGGTCCGGGTGGACGCCACGCCTCCTGGAGAATAGAACACAAGAGCTCTTCGCGGGATTAAGATTAAAGCCATTCTTTTCAGCCCAGCCGGCAAGTTTCTTGACGCCGAGCTGGACTTGACGTTCGCAGATGGACAGGTTACACGATTTAAAGGATATCTGCACGTCATCTACATACATGGAATAAGAGATTGTAGGTGGCAGTGCCTTTCCAAGAGAGTTCATTTTTACTATGAAGAGAGTGCAGCTCAACACTCCACCTTGCGGCACGCCGTTTTCTTGCACGTGAACATTTGACAGTGCACGACCAACTCTGACGCGAAAGGTTCTCTCCGACATGTAACTACAAAGGTTGTTCAACATGTTGCCCGCAACACCGATTGACTTTAGGTCACTGAGGATACCGTACCGCCAAGCGGTGTCATAGGCTTTCTCTATGTCGAAAAACACCGTCAGACAAAATTGTTTATGCACAAAGGCATCCTTTATATATGTTTCAAGAGCTACGAGTTGATCGTTCGTTGATCGCCCCGCCCTGAAGCCTGCCTGGCAGCTCTCGAGAAGACCGTTGTACTCAAGGAAGTACACGAGCCTGCGATTTATCATCTTCTTGAGAAGCTTGCACAGGCAGCTGGTCAGGGAAATGGGTCGATAGCTAGCAGGAGAGGAAGGGTCCTTCCCTTCTTTCAAGAATGCTACAACTATGGCCTCCCTCCAAGACTTTGGAATGTGCCCCGAAAGGAATATCTTGTTGCAGAGGTGAAGGAGTGTTACAAGAGTGTCTGCGTGTAAGTGCTGTATCATTGTATATGTAATGTTGTCTGGGCCTGGAGCTGAGGGTTTACACGTGCTTAGAGCAGCCCTCAGCTCATGTAGTGAAAACAGGGAGTTGTAAGAAGTCTGTGATTGGTTGTTGTCGCGTAGGGACTTCTTTTCACAACAGGCTTTACGTTTCAGGAAAGTGTTTGTGTAGTGTGCTGAACTGGACACGTGTTGGAAGTGTTGTGCGAGTGTGTCAGCCTGGTCTTCGAGTGTGTCCCCTGTAGTGCTGACCGGAGGCAGGCTGTGTGTTTGTTGTCCCTTGAGTTTGCGTATTCGTGTCCATACTTTTCTTGTGTCTGTGTAGGAGTTTATTGATGTTATGAATGTACGCCAACTCTCTCGTTTTGCCTCACGGCGCACACGTTTTCCTAAAGCCTTGGCCCGTTTGAACAAGAGGAGGTGTCCCGACGTGGGGTACCGACGAAGGATACCCCACGCCTTGTTCTGGGCCTCTCGCGCCCGCCTACAGTCCTCATTCCACCACGGCCTCCGCTGGTTGCGCGGGGCACCGGAGGCGTGGGGAATGGACTTTTCGGCGGCGTCGAGGATGTGCGCCGTGAGGAGTTGGGTAGATTCTTCAACGTGTAGGTGTCCTATGGATGTGTGGTGTAGTTTGGATGTCTCTGTAAATGTATTCCAGTTAGCTCGTGTTTCATTGAACCTATTATGGGAAGATGGACTGCATGGGCCTTTACCTATGTATGTAAGTGAGGTGGGGAAGTGCTCACTGCCATATGGGTCAGTTCCCACACCCCACTCGAGAAGAGGAAAGAGAACTGCGGAGCCAATAGCCAAGTCAAGACATGAGTATGTGTTGTGTCCTATGTTATGATATGTAGGCTTTTTATTGTTGAAAAGGCATGCTCCAGAGGATGTAAGAAACCTATCTATCAGGCGACCCCGGGCATCCGTACGAGAAGAGCCCCAAAGAGAATTGTGAGCATTAAGGTCGCCTGTTAGAATGTACGGTTCGGGCAGCTGGTCAACCAGCGCCTCGACGTCAGAGCTCGAAAGTGAAACATCAGGAGGAATGTATATGGAGCATACCGTTATCAACCTATTAAATATTATCAAGCTTATTGCTACAGCCTCAAGGATAGTGTTTAAAGTGACAGGGTGGCAGGCTAAGGATTTCTGGGCGATTATGGCCACACCGCCAGAAGAGTGTGTGCAGCCATCCCTGTCCTTTCTGAAGACCATGTACCTATTTAAGAAATTTGTGTGCTTGGAATTCAAATGCGTCTCCTGAAGACACATCACACTTGGCTGATTAGCATGCAGTATTTCGTATACATCGTCAAGATTTTTAAGAAGGCCTCTACAGTTCCATTGAATTATGTTTTCTCTTCCCATTATTTAGTGTGAGAGCTACTGGAGTGTGTGTGTTTGTTTATGTGTCGTCTTTCGGGGCTGTGACTCTCGCCTTTCTGGGCTTGTCGGGAGGCTTTGGCGTCGGGACGCGTTCCTTGCGCTGCGTTGCAGGCAGGAACGGCCCGACATCCATCTCGTCGTCGGATGTCCGAGGGGTGCCCGACGGACCGGGCCCCCTGGACTTGGTCCCCCCTCGGGAGCCCTTCGTCTGAGCCGCCACCGCCGAGGGCGTCCGGGGCGCCAGAGGTGGCACAGGCGGTGCGGTGGCGGTGGGAACCTGTGCGGGGCCCGTGGTGTCCATCACCTCTGTACCCTCCAACGCACTGGAGGGCGGGGACACAGAGGCGGGAGCGGCACCGGTCCCGACGGAAGAGGTTGCCACCACAACCGCTGCTGCCTCAGCAAGCGGCGTGGTGGCGGGTTGGGCTGCCAGAGGCAACCCAGGGGGGGGCGGACGAGGGACCAGGTCAGACTCGCTGAACTGGGTCCCTGTGGAAACGAGACGCCGTCCGCCCCCCGGCGAGCCGCGTCGGCGTACCTCCCCAGGGGGAAAGAGGCGAACCTCTTTCGCGCATCTGGGAAGGTGATGTTTTCAGTGACTTTGATGTTGATGATTTTCTTTTCTAGTTGAAATTTTTCGCACTTGCGGGAGTATGCCGCATGCGGCCCCCCGCAGTTTACACAAGTGAGAGTTTCGGCTGAGCAGTTCTCGCTCGGATGATCGTGCGCCGCGCACTTTGCACACGTCGTTCGGCCACGGCAAGAGTTCGTACCATGCCCGAACCACTGGCACTTAAAACAGCGCCGCGGGTTCGGGATGTACGGACGGATGAAGCAACGGATAAAACCTGCATTTATGTATTGTGGAAGAATTGCGCGGTCGAAAGTCAAGATAATGTGTTTGGTGGGAATCTCCTTGTCGTCTCTGCGGATGGTGATGCGTCTCACAGCAGTGACGCCCTGATCCTTCAAGCCGGCAAGGAGATCCGCATCCGTTTCGTTCAAGAGATCCGTCTCGGATATCACACCTTGCGAGCTGTTGAGGCTCCGATGGGGTGTGACCCTGATGTCTAGATCAGCCAGTCTAGTCTGAGCTACAAGCTTCGTGGACTGCTGCTTGTCATTTACCTCGATTAGTAGTTCACCAGACCTTTGTTTTTTGCACTTATATGATTTTCCTATTATGGCTTCAAGATATTTTGCGATCAAGAAGACTGACTGAGATGCAAGAGGGTGGGTTGGATTGAGGGACTCCATGACAAGAAATCGAGAGTAATGATCTGGTTCAGGAAATGTCAAAGATGGCAATGGAGGAAACGATACTTCGGTGCGGCCCCTTTTAGGCGGCCGATCACGTTTGGGGGGGGGGGTTTGAAAATGCCATATAGCATAGTATAAAAGCAGGGAGACGGGGGTACTTTCTTCTTTCACCTTACCCTGGTAGCCAAAGAGGTCCCGGAGCTCCCTGCCTGGTGAACAGACAGGGAGCCCATCCGCCGGAGCTTGACCTGGGCTCCGACGGCCACCGTTCGTGGTTTCTAACCCTCCACCTATAAACACATCGCCACGGTTGGATCCAGCTTATGTTTGGGGGCTCGGGGTCCGCGGTATCGCCAGTACCGTCACCAAGATTGCTCAAGGTGCCCCGCGCGGGGTCGGGAGGTAGCGTTCGTTGAGGCGTTTGCACGTCTCTTCCTGCCCCAGCTTCTTGATGGTAGTATGTATGATTTGATCCAGGCGGTGTTGCTGGTACCCTTTGCTCTTCGTTTCGTCGAGGAGGTGGCGGAGTAATTTCCAGGTTCGACCCTGGTGGAGCTGCCCGTCCGCCTCGCTGCAGATGGCATGCCCTCGCTGTGCGCAGAGCTCGCGTCTGTACTTTTCCATGGCGCGTCCGAATTCGGCCACCCGCTTGCGTAGTGTGCGGTTATGGCGTTGGCATCTCCATCGTCTCTGTAGGGATTGCCTGGCCTCGATCATGTGGGCCAGGCGGCTGTCGATTTGCTGCACGTCTTCGTCCGTTTCCACTTCCGTGGTCGCGAACGACGTTGCTTGCACAATGTCTTTCGACCACTTCTCGATGCCCGTGACCTCGCCCTGCGGTTCCAGGCACTCCGCTCTGAAGCGGGTCCAGTCGGTGAGTTTGTGTTTTCGCCGGCTTCCGTTGGACCCGACGGCGGAGGTCGGTAGGTCCAGCTCGATGATAAAGTTATCACTGCCCAGGTTGTGGCCGGTGTTCCGCCACTCGACCCCCTTCTTAGCCGACCCCCTTCTTAGCCGAATGCCAGGTCCGGGTTGGTGTCGCGCGTGACGGAGGTGCCGATGCGGGTGGGCGCCGCTGTGTCCGTGTGGAGGGTGAAGCCGGCGTCGGCCGCCGCGTCCAGCAGGTCTCTGCCCTTGACAGTAGTGCGGTGGTAGCCGAGCTCTTTGTGTGATGCGTTAAAGTCCCCACAGATGGCGATGGTGTCTGTCGGTGCCGTGCGTAACGCCTTGTGCATGAGTTTCTTGAATTTTTGGTGCCGGTGCGTAGGGTTACTGTAGATGTTGATGAGAAGAAAGGACTCCTTCTTGCCGATGACTACCTCGGTCGCGCAGTGTTCGATGGTGCTGCGTCCGAGGAAGTATTCGTGCTTGAAGAAGGTGAGCCCTTTCCGAATGAAGGTGCACACCCCTTGAGCGGCCCCCTTACCGCAGTCCCTTGCACTGGGGGGGTTTGCGTGCGTACGGTAGCCCGGGAGGGTTGGTGCGTTTTCGGTGTGAGTTTCTTGAACCATGATGACGTCAGGGGGCGCCTCGAGGCCCTGCAGGTGTTGCTGTAGTACCGCCTTTCTGCACTGGAACCCGTTGGCGTTCCAGTGCCAGACCTTTACGCTCGAGCATGTTGCTGGTTTGACGGCCATGATGCAGGTGGTGATTGCGCGGGCTGGTTGCGGTCGTTTGGCGCGTCGTCGTCGCGGCCCAGCTTTCTGTAGAGAAACTCCTGCAGTGCGTCGAAGCGGCGTTCCACCGCTGCGAAACGTGCATTTACCCGGTGATCAAAGGCGTCCATGCGCTTTTCGAGTCGGTCGATTCGTTCGGTGCAGCGGCGGAGGCGCACGGCCACACTGATGCCTCCTTGGGTGCGTGATTCTTGATCGTCTTCCCTCGCGCACGGGGAGTCGTCTTCTTGTTCCTCCATTGCGGTTTCGGCAGGCGGCGGGGTCGTGGAGGTCCCCCGAGATTGCGCTGCTGTCTTCTTGGGTGGCGGTGTTGGCGACGTGGGTTGTGGGTTGCTCGGCGCTGGCGGTGGCGTTTTCGCGCGCTGTTGGTGGCGTGGCGTCAGCGACGGGGGGAGCGGGACTTGACCTTGAGCCCACTGTGGTTTGCGCGCCGGCTGCAGTTGCGGCGTTCGCTTTTGCTGCGCTTGTGGGTTTTCCAGGAGTCCTATGGCCTCGTCCAGTCGCTGGCTGAGGCGTGCGTTCTCTTCCTTGATGGCTGAGATTTCTTCGCGTAGACTCTTCATCGTGTCGTGCCGCTGCGTTGACTGCTCTCGGCGCTTCTGTGGCGTTTTGGATCTGGCGTGCGCATTCGGCGCTCTGGTGACTTCGGCCCACGTCACGCGCTCGCGCGATTGTGACAAGGCTCCTCTCTTCTTGCTGTGACTCCTCCCCCTATTGTTACGACTGGCAGAGCGGCTCGCCGAGCGTTGCCCTTTCTTGCCGCTTCGGCTGCGTCCGCGTTGTTGCTGGGGGTCGAGTGGCGGGAAATCGCGATCGTCTTTTCTAGAAGGTCGCCCCGCTTGCGGTGACGTGGCGTGCTTGCTGTTCCATTGTCTCTTTTTCACCAAGTATTGCGTCTTGAATTTGTTAACACAGCCTGCCGTACCGGTGGGGTGGGGTCCCCCGCACAGTTTGCAGTGCGGCTTGCACTCGTTTTCGTGATTTTCGCCCGGGTTCGTCTTCCCGCAAGCGAAGCACACTCGTGCATGTGGTTGCGGTCATACGTCATGGGGATGTCCGATTTTGCCGCACGTTTTTCACACCTCGTGGTGTTGCCTGTAGAGGCTGCATCGAACCAGTACGGCTCCGTATTTAACTGTCGCAGGCACCTTGGTGCCTTGGAAAAGCACAACTACCGCGGTCGAGCTGCCGATTCTGTGCGCGTCGATTGCCATAGGGTTGTAGTCATTAACGATGTTTGCTCTGATTTCTTCGGGGGAGTCTTCGGTGGAAATGTTCCGAATTACTCCTTTGGCCGTGTCGTCCGGTGCCGCGTGATATGCGAACACCTCGTGTACTTGGTCCCCGACGGTAAGCGAACGTAGCTGGGCGTATAGCACTGCTCTTTCCTCGTCTGGAGTGCTCATCACGATGATGTTCTGTGCTATGTTTGGGCATATGGTGTCCCGCATAGCCGCCTCTCTTGTGATTCCCGTTGCTGCCATAATGGCCGTCATTAGTTCGGTTGCCTTTGTTCGGCCGGTGTGCATGCCACCACGTGGTCGAATGATGATCTTGAACTCGCTGCGCGGGATGTTGCTCGGCATGCGTGCAGCTTTCGTTAGGCTTCCAGTAACTTTCCTGGCGTATTGCGCTCTGGTAGGTGGGGATTTGGGTGCCTTGCTGGCGGGCTTACCGGGGGTTGAAGTCAGCGATGCTTCTCCCGGGTGCTGTAGCGGTCGTCGGCGTTGGATGGTCCAACCCGCGTTGTCGTCCGGCGAGGGATCCTCTCCCGGCACGATGACGGTTGTTCGGCCGGCGTTCCGGTCGAGTTGAACTTGTGGCGTAACTTCTTGGACAGAACTTGTATCCATAGCGGCTTCCATCTCGTTCGTCGCGGGGACGGTAGCGATGTTCGACGGCATAGGCTTAGCGGCCGCCGCCGGCGTCGGCGTGGCCGGGTGCCGAGCTCGAGCTAGGCCTACGTTAGGCTTAGCAAAACGGCGCCGCCGTGGAACGTCAAAGTCTCGTAAATCCGCAAAAAATGCTGGGACTCACCGAAATGTGGTATCAGCGGGTTCCGAAAACGAAGCCTAACACATGTGTAAATGTTGGGACTCTCTGGGGCTGGTTGGCCCGCCGAAAATTCGCATATTTCACGGAGCTGATGTGAGACGCGTCCGATCGCTTCGGCTGCTCGCAGCGCCCCCCGCGTCTGACAAATGATGACATCGCGCTCGACAGTTCCGAACCGATCTACGTAAACGAGCACCTTTGCCCTGCTCTCAAGAAGCTTCTAGGTATGGCAATAAAAAAAAAGCACGAGCACAACTGGAAGTCTGCGTGGTCATTTAAGGGTAGAATTTTTGCAAAGCGCACTGACGACTCCCCTATAGTGCCCATCAAAAATGAAAACGATCTTGCAAAAATATGCCCTCAGCGCATGTCCGACGTGGTGTCTTAAGCATTTCTGACGCGCACAAATGGCAGATTATCAGGAACTAGCATCACCGCGTTCTATCAAAGAGGCAGGCGCAGCATCCAAATCTGTTGTACATTTAAATGCGCGCTCAGTAGTCAATAAGGAAGACGAAATTTCAATCTTTTTCGGTGATTTCTCTTTTAAATTTGATATAATAATGCTTTCAGAAACGTGGTATCACGACAGCTGCAACATGCTTACATTACCAGGGTATGAGCTTTTTTATATTAACCGTGTTAACAAACGAGGTGGTGGTGTGGCAGCTATGGTTGCATCTAGTACACATAGTAACCTAGTTACAGATTTTACAAAAAGTAGCGGGGATTATGAAGTTCTGGTTCTACATAGCAAAAACGAAATTTTTCGGTCTGTGTATCGTCCGCCAAATGGAAATATTGTTAGATTTTTAGATTTTTTTGAAGGTCTTCTAGAGTATGTAGCGAAAAACAATTTCCGACTCGTATGTGCGGGTGATTTCAATAGTAATGTCTTAGAGCAAAGTACTAGTAGCCGTGAACTTATATTTACAGTTACAGTCCTGCGGTTTCGTAAATCTAATCACGACACCGACCAGAATAACGAGCACTACTTTATCTGCAATTGACCTTTTTCTTACAAATGTTGAAACCAAGATTCTCAGAGTCGGAACCCTCTCTTGTGACATCAGTGATCATTGTCCGATTTTTTGTATATACAACATAGACATTAAAAAATAGAATGAGTTAGGCGATGGCTTCACTTTTCAGCCAATCACAGAGCTAGGCTTGGCACTATTTAAACTGGAAGTTGAGAGGCACGATTGGTCTTCGATTTTAGAAAAAAACGACCGCGGATGATGCATACAATTGGTTCTTGAAAATTTTTTTGCGTCTGTATTAGAAATGTTTCCCTCCTACAACTGTAAGACGTTCAAAAAAAGTCAGAAAACCCTGGGTGTCATTAGAACACTTGAAAATGATCAAACATAAGAACAGTCTATATCATTCCTTTCAACGTACACCATCAGAAGAAACCCTAAACGAATTCAAAAAATTGCGAAACAACATAAATAAAAAATTGAGGCTCGCCAAAGCAGCCTACTATCAAAACCTGTTTGCTGACGCCAGTCAAAAGCGCCCAGTTTCTACTTGGAACGTTATCAATAAAATTTTAGGTCGAAATTGCACTTCCTCCTACCCCAGCGCAATAACTTACGACTCTGTCGAATTGACGGGCAGACCACTTTAATGATTATTTTGTAAATATTGTAAGGCCTAGTGCAAATGTATTTTCTTGACTCCAACGGATGAAACTGAAATATATAGTACGTTTATGAACATGCGAAATAGCACAGCTACTACCTCCAAATAAAGCCTAGTAAATATGTGCTATCATCGATTTCTCGGGAACTGGCTCACATCTTTAGTTTAATTCTAGAAACAGGAATATTTCCCAGTAATATGAAAAAAGCCAAGGTTTCTGTAATTCACAAAGGTGGGGATACAAATGTTGCCTGCAACTACCGGCCAAACGGAAGTACTCCTCAGCCCCGGATGCTCGCTATAGCGACATCGCCCAAACCCCATCACACCCCCGCTCGACCCTAGCAGTCACGGACAACGAGGGCACCGTTCTCAACGCCGCTACCTTCTTTCATCTTTCTTCGAACGCTGCTGAAGCCACCGCCATTGCCCTCGCGGCGGCCACCCACACACCCACCACCCACCTAACCATAATCACAGACTCTCAACACGCCTGCCGATAATACCTCAAGGGAAGAGTACCCCCGGCGGCGCTCAAGCTCCTGAAAGCCATTCGCGACCTACCTACAATAACAATCGTGTGGACCCCGGGACACGCCTCACTCCCTGGGAATGAAGCAGCACATACTGCAGCCCGCGAGCTTCACTTCCGGGCGTTCCCTACAGGGCCAGGCGGCTCGGACTCTACGACGGTCACTATCCATCCTCTTCCACCCTGCTTCACCGACATCTTATCCCACTACCGCCACGCTCGCCGAAAATATCCTCCACCCCACCCTACCCTGTCCGTCGAAGAATCACGAATCTGGCGCAGACTACAAACTGGCACATACTATAACTTCACCATCCTCTCCCACATCTCCCCCTCACGCTTCGAGTACAACTGCCCGGACTGTCAAGTTCCAGCCACCACTGCCCACCTCGTCTTCCTGTGCCCTCAACACCCTGTTCATCTCCCTTCCCCTACCCCCGAGCAGTGGGAATGCGCGTTGACCAGCTCGGACCTGCAGGAGCAGCTCAGCCTGATCCAGCGGGCCACGCGAGCAGCGACGGCGCGCAAACTGAGGACGCCACCCACTGTTTTTTTTTTTTAATAAACGTTTTGCCTCCTCCTCCTCCTGCCTTTTCCAAAGGACTCGAAAAGATTATTTTCGCCCGCATAACTACGTTTTTGGAGAAAAATAACACCTTGACAGATTTTCAATTTGGCTTTAGAAAAGGCAAAAGTACAGAAACGGCGTTACTTGCCATAAAGGAGAATGTATTACAAAATATACAAAATAACCTTTATACTATAGGTGTATTCATTGACCTGAGCAAAGCTTCTGACTGCATCAATCACGATATCCTCATAAACAAGCTCTCGAATATAGGCATTCGTGGCTCAGCATTATCATTATTTGATAGTTACCTAAGAAACAGAAGCCAGTGCGTATGTATTCACGACTACAAATCCTCTTTATTGTCCTTGAATTGTGGTGTGCCTCAGGGAAGTATTTTAGGACCGCTTTTATTTAATGTTTTCATAAATGATGTGGCTGATATAGATCCCAAAGCACACCTTGTTATGTATGCGGATGATATTACTCTGCTTCTGTCTGGCACCAAATTAGATGAGATAATTATTATTTCCAACGAAGTTCTTTCAAAATTATCAAGATGGGCGAAGTTAAACGTTATGAAAATAAACCCTAGCAAGACTAAGGCTGTCATTTTTTGTGCACGAAATAAAAAAGTTAGTCTACAAAACAGCATTTATCTTTAAAATGAACTTGTTGAAATAGTCCATGAACATAAAATACTAGGCGTTCACTTTTGATCAAATTTAAGCTGGAACACCCATATTGATTATATATGCAATAAACTGGCTCAGGTAAATGGAGTTTTATTTCGTTGTCGTTCCTTAATCCCACTGCAGGCAAAACTACAGATATATTATGCCTTATTTCATTCACGTTTAACAAACTGCAGCCTAGTATGGGGGACAACAACCACATCCAATATAAATAGACTTACTATCCTTCAAAAAAAATTATTCGTCTCATTGATAACATCGACCGAATGCAAACAACAAAAGAGGCCTTTGCTAAATACAATATTGTTTGATTTGATAACATGTACCAATTCCGGCTATTAGATACAATGTATTACACTTCACCGGTTATTGCAAACTTTCTAAAACAATTAGCTGGATTGCAAAGTCACTACACTAATGTTAATACACGAAATCCAATTTTATGGGCTGTACCTTTATTTCGCACAAACTATAAACTACAGTCATTAACATATAACATTCCAACATTGCTGAATCAGCACAAAAACACAAGCGGAATGACTCGCAAGGAGCTGCGAAATCATTTCGTGATGTTACAGGAATGATTGCTTGTCGCGATTAACATGTTTCTTTTTTTTTCAAGAGTATGAACAAAAGGTGATTATAATGTGAATTAATTACTATCCTTATCTTACGCGTCCAAAGCGTATTCTTATCTCGCGCACAGTTCCGTTATGATAGAAATATTATCTGGGTTTTTATTTTTATTTTGATCTTGTACTCTCACATTATTTGCTGTTTATATATACCTTATTTTTCTCTTTCTTGTTGCCGTATGTGCATATATGATGTGTGTGATTTCATGGATTATGTATAAGTATATATGAATATACTACAAAAATGTCCACAAATGTATGTACTTATGTGTGCAAATGTAGTTTTATATGCAATACCCAACAAAAAAACGAAGAAATTGCACTATTTGTTATTGTCATTTTTCGCAAACATGAAACACGTGGCGATTTTTTCTTTTTCTTTTTATCATGGAATGTATTTTGTCTTGTTTCCGTGTCACATGCAAACCGATTGCATGCCGTTGTCTGGTGTACCGGTTCCTCGGGCTTTGTCAAGCTGCAAAAGTGGCTTTTACCCGAGGAACCATCCACTTGTGGAAAATAAACTGAAACTGAAACTGAAACTGAAACTGGTCCGTCACTAACATTCTTGAAAAGCTATTTGCTTGATAGGGAATACGTCGTATATGTAGCAGATGCATTTTCTGAAACTAAGGTTAGTAACATAGATGTGCCCCAAGGATCAATTTTGGGTCCCCTGCTCTTTCTGATTTATATAAATGGCCTTCCTGACACCTTGCAGTCATCCCATTGCGTCTTATACGCGGACGACACCACTATCTCAACATCGCACAAGTGTATGTTTTCCTTAACATCTAAATTGAACATGGCTCTCTGTAAAGAACCAAATGGTAATTAATCCTATCAAATCTAAATTCATGATTTTCAGTTCAAGTCAGAAGGTCGTAACCCAGCTTGCCTCGTTAACACTTGGTGAAAATTCTATTCCTGCTTGTGATTCTGCCACATTTCTCAGTATACGTCTTGATCCCAACCTTAAGTTTCATCTTCATATCAACCACCTTTAAAAAACCACTGCATCTGGCATTCGTGCGCTCATTAAAGCCCGGCATTTCTTATCCTCTTCTGCACTGCTAGCCCTGTATTTCCCCTTTGTACAGAGTCACATTAACTATGGCATCATCACGTGGGGAAACACTTATCAATGCCACTTAAAATCGGTACCACACATTCAGAATCAAGCAATACGTATTATTACCACCTGCCATTTTAGTGCTGATGTTTCGTTACTACGTAACCAATTAGGTATCTTATCCATTGATCACTTATTTAAGTACAGTCTTGCGATCATGTTATTTAAGCTTCTGAACAATCAACTTACTTTTCAGTTCATAGATGTTCATTCTCTACGTAATGTAAACGCCACAAGGTTTGCCTCCCGTAATAATTTTTTGCTTCCGATTGTGCGTACAAATTGCGGGAAAAAAAAGTACCCACTTCAGTGCTATTCAACTCTGGAACAGCCTGCCTCTTCCTGTAAAATCATCAATGTCATTACTTGTATTTAAAAGAGCACTAAAGGTATTTCTTTTAGGGTGCAATTAGATGTTTCTTACTTCATTTTCACCTGTGTATTTGCTCGAACGTTTTCCCGTGTGTTTAATAAATATGTGTGGACGCATTCAATGTCCTTTACTGAATTGAGATAATGTTTTGTAGTAGTTGTTTTGGCAGTAGGTATTGCAAAACCACTTGATAGACATGTCAAATTAATTTGTTGAAATCGCTAATGTTTCAAGTGTTGCATTTATTTCCGTAATTATTTGATGATAACCAGTTCTGTCCGCTGTGTTTACATGTTACCTCAGTAATGAACTACCGAGGGTCCCGTTTCAGCCTCATGGCTTTAGGACCCTCGTCTGAATATACGTATGTGTGTAATTTTTTTGTGTGATTGAATAAACATTTGAAACCTTTAAAACCTAAACCTTTAAACCATTAGAACTCGGTTCTTTGCGCGGGAGAATTTCCTTTTACCCAAAGCTCGCATAAACTACTGGAAAATGACTGCTAAATTTGCTGGTGTCTCCGTGTGGTACTCAATTCCTCCTGAAATAAGTCTTTTACGACCGGCTCATATTTTGCCGGCGAACCAAAAAATACCCAATTACTGAACTAACTAGACCATGTTAGATATAGCCGTAATTAGGAAATTGAAATTGGTTCATTTTTTGTTTACTTTCTGATTAATTCACACTGTTTTGTTGGGTTGCGGTATGTGTGTAATAACAGCGTTGCTGCTCCTATTGTGTAATTGGAGATGTACACAGCCTTTAACGAAAACATCGTTTTATATATTGTTTAGTCCTGCGGTTATAGTTATGCAGACTCGTTCTTTATCGTCGCTTTTTTTTTTAAATTGAGTAAAGTGTTTTCGTTCCCTATTGTTCACGCTACACCATGTGTTTAAAACTTTGTCATAACGCCCATTGTCTGCTGCATATTATGCATAATCTAATCCACGATGTGTTGGGAGGGTCCCCCCGACAGTTCAGTTCTTACTCTGGGACCTCCTCATGTACTCCTCTTATTTGTTCATTTATCTGTATGCTTACCCTTCAATAAACTTCAAACTTCAGCCGACTTAGTCATCAGGCTGGCCCACAAACCTAGCCAAGAGAAACGCTTTCCCGAAAGAATATGCGAAAAGATCCTACAATACTTTTCACCGTACTTTAAGTTAGCACATCGTAGGAGATTGTATGTGTTGCGTACAGCCAGGGTCCTTCAAAGCATTGAAGGACTCTGGTACAGCTCAGCAAGCAAGCCCGGCAGGCGCACGTTAGAGGCAATTTGTTTTCAACAGGCACGGCCGCTCGATTTCCCGGGGGTGTGTGTGTCTGTGGGGGGGGGGGGGGGGGGGTACCAGGTTTCTATCACTTCGGTGCAGGGACAGTGGCTCAACAAGTTATCCCGAAAATAACTGTACTTGTCACCGCAAGCATTGCCTCGGGACGGCTGCCATAGCCAAGTTTGCCATTTGTTGGTCTGTAAGCCACCCTGAAGGAGCTTCTACAAACCTGACGCCCGAGTTATGGTAAAAACGCTCAAAAGGTTGCCGTCGATTAGTGCTTTCTTCGCTGGAATAAAGTTATGTTTTCCTGCAAGAATAACGGCGCTTCCACGCATGAAATGGCCCTGTTGGCCTGTTTATGCAAATTGGAGCTTTCCCTGGGACTTTTTGCCCGTGAATAGACGTGCTTCACATAAAAAATAAAGCTCCTCGACGAAAAGCGAAATTCAACAGTTTCCGCATGTTTCAATGAACGAAAATGCTCGGAAATAGAGAACGTCAGTCGAGCAGGCGCGTATGGTAGCAGTGTCGTTGAGGAACGGTTCTAGAAGGAACCGTTAAGGAACGGTTCTACACTTAACCGTTAATTCTCGTTGCTTGCCGGTATTATAGGTAGTAATCGGTACAATCGGCATTTATTGGTCAGACCGCTCCTTTTCATGCTTGGGGATTAAACTTTGCCCCACCTGACGGAGCGCACCGTCCCTACACGGCAATGTTATGGCACGCTGGTTCCCATTATCGCCGGCTTGCATGGGCAGGTCGCTATCTATAAAGCCGGCCATGAGTAGCACGGAGTGTACGTGCAACTAACTCAACGTACGCGCGCACCCCGCGCGGCGTCTTGAGGCAGCCGCTCATCGCCCACTGCTGCGCGTTACTCCTAGCGCCATCTATAACAGACACAGGCACTGCTGTAGTGAGGCCGTTGCTATGATGACGACAAACTCTACTCGTCAGGCCTAACAGCTGAAAAATCGTCTTTTTATCTGAAAAACAAAAGCTGTCTTTAGATTGAAACTTTGGTTGAGAATTCCAATGGGCTAATTTAAGGCGAAATCATCAGCTTAGAACACAATATCCCACCTAGGGATTAGTGGCGAAGCTGTTCTCCTGCGAAGCGGGAGGGCAGGGAGCCACCATGTTGGTCACCTCTACGTTGCGAAGCTATGTAAAGACCACAACGTAAAAACTCGAATCCCACGGACGTCCGTAAGACTCACGCAGACCATTTGCGGTGTGCGCATGCGCACTTGTCATCCGTGAACGCTCTACGTACGTGAAGCTTCTGCATGCAGGAAACTAAAATTAGACACTGTTTCGTGCGTTTCCTTTAGTATCTCTCTTTGTTAAAGTTGATGTAATTGGTGTCAATGCTATAGAAACAAAGCAGTATTTTTAATCAATGAAACGTGTGTCCTGTCTTCCTGGACCTTTACAGCAGGCCTGGCAATAGTTCTCTACAGCCTAGGATTACCTCTCAGACACCGTACGCGAGCTTCGCAGAGGTGACATGCGTCTCACTAAAACTAATCAACCAGACGGTAATGTTTAGAATTACAGGCACCCTCCATAAGCTGCCACTTGAAGAGTCAGTAAACATAATTTGTCAAAGTTCATTTCCGGCTCCACTGCGCCGGCTAACCCATGTACTATATTTCAGGACTATTTCGGAGGATCCAAAAACCGTCGTTTATCTCTAATTGGCGGCAAATGAGACAACTCCCGTTAGTGGTTCAGGGTCCGGCTTGAAATCCGGAGGACCAGTGTTAGAATCCCAAGTAGAGCCAAACTTGTCCAATGTTCTTTTCAAATCAATCGGTTATGTGTATAGAAACTTCCCAGCGAAGTGTGGCATCATTCTGAGCACTTATTGACCTGCTTTACATGAGAATTCGGCCATAAAATTGCCACTGCAGCCTGCTACTGTCAATGGGCTGTGCTGCCGTGTATGGCTGACGCTTGTGGTACCTTGCCTGCTTTATACACTATACACGGTGTTATGTTGTGTTTTTTCTAGGGCTGCATGATATCTGTGCGGTGTAGTGTTGAAAAAGAAGTCAACTTTCTCTTTCTCGCGGTAATCACTGTTTCCCATTTATTGCAGGTTGAACAGAATCCTCTCCACTCGGAATGGCACCACGTAAGAGTTCTTGCTCTAATGCTCGTTGCGCTTAGGTAGGCCACCCTCACTGCCGGCGCGTCGTCCGAGCACAGTGGCGGCTGTAGATTTCAGCTTTTACGTAAAGCGGTTGTCATGCATTTCTATTTTTTTCTGATAAAGTTTCCCACACACCTTAGTCATGGCATTCTATCCCTTTGGAGAACGCCATGGAAGCAAAATAAGTGCCTATACCTAGGAAATAGCTCGTCTGTATCAAGGTACTGGCGCGACTTATCCCTGAAGTTTTGCTGTTTCGATTTGCTTACTTAGCGATGTAGACTTGGAAACCTAGTAAGTGCTGGAAAAAGAGTTTCACTGATTGCCATTTTTACTAAACGAGCTCACTTGTTTCGCTGTTGAAAACCTTATCGTTCACTGCACTGACGTCCATTTGCCTCAGCTTGCGCCAAAGCGGCTTGAGCTCGCTTATTTTTTGTTTCGTAAAATTGTCTCCTTCGTCAATTCTGGTCATGTCCGAGTATTGATCATTGAATTCGAGGTGCGAGAACGTTTTTTGAGGAACATCATCTGTATTTTTTAAGCTCCCCAATCTTGAAGCTCACTCAACGGCAGGGTTAGTCTGATGCTCCTCAAGCTGTAACTTGGAGTAGTGGACAGTTATTTTATTATTTTGTGGTCTACAGCACCGCCAATGCCTTTCGAGTTCGGAACTATTCTCACCTCTCCCACTTCCACAGGAGCAAGCTCAAGTCATTGTCAAGTACGAACACAGTTGCTACTACAGCATGGACTTGAGATTCCTGGCTGTTTAAAGTATCTGTCATTTACATACAAAACCTCACGGGCCATACTACCGTACGAAGGTGTATGACCAGCGATGCTTGTTACCACGAGACATACGGGTGACACAGGCTTTAGGTGAACGCTATGAGCAAATCTTATCTGAATGTAAACTTTGACGGTGGGGGGCTGCCTGCTCCGGAAGTAACCATCATCCGGGATACCTAAGGGGCTGCACTAGAAAGGCTAAACCATGCTATGAAGCCTCTTCGGGACATAAACAGCACTCCCTCACCAGAAAAGTATTTGGTCGCCCTCGTGTAGTAGTTGGCCACCCTGTGGGCCTGAAGGATTTCCCTGGTGCGTTGCTCCTTATATCTTTTCAGTACACGTGTCTGTTCGAGTCTTGGCGTGCATCCACACTTCGTACAGTGAAGGGCTAGATTGCTGCCTTTTCCTGTTTTTTGGTTGCAGGCGTGTTCCCGTAGCCGGGAATCTTTGAGGCCCGCATCATCCATTCACGAAATGACAATTCCATCAGCACGGCGTCAATTGACTTGCACAAAAAGGCGCATGATTACCTAAGTCATTGATTGTAATCTTAGCGCATGCGCATTTTTATAGAAACAAGCCGTTGCCTTCGCAATTTTATTATTTTGTGCGTTTTATTTCCCAGGGTATATATTCAGCTGCGGCGAAATAAAACCTTTGTTGTTAGTCAGCGCCCAGTCTTGTGTCGCCTTCTCTGTGTCCTGTCCTAGCGCTGTTATCAAACTAAGGCGCTGAATAGGTATGCGTTGGGGAGCACGCGGCCAACACCCCCAAATAATCAAAGATAAGCTACCTCTGCCACTCAAAACAAAAATCTACAGCCAGTGCATACTGCCGGTTGCGGCGTATGGAGCTGAAAATTGGCGCCTTACTAGACAACGAGAAAGTAAACTTGGGTCTTTTTAACGGCCAATGCATGGAATAATGTTAGGACAGGAAACGGGGTGCCTGGATTAGAGAACAAACTAGAGAGGAAGGTATCATAGTTGAAGTAAAGATAAATGAACCTGGGTTGACCATGTAGTGAGGTGAACTGACAACTGGTGGACAATTAGGATAACAGGGTGGATACCAAAAGACGGGTCCGGACGAAGGGGAAGGGCAGTAATCTGTTGGAAGGATGAAACAAGGAAATTCGTGGTAAGCTGTGCACCCAAGCAGCGCAGGACAGGAGGAGTCGGAGGTCAATGAGAGAGGTCTTCGTCCGGCAGTGGACTTGAGTAGGCTGCTGCGGCTGCTGCTGCTTATGATGATGATGATGACACCAAAAGGTGCAATCCATGTGTACATGACCATGGAAGCAACAGTTGCAGCTGTAATATCTTCGATTGGGACGGCTTCCGGCCAGCTGGTAAAACGATCGAAAACAGCCAAGATGTAACCGTAGCCCTTTGATGGTGGGAGGGCTCCAACAAGGACCACGTGAATGGTAGAGAACCGTGATTCCCATAAGGAAGAAGTGGCCGAGGGTGATGTGGTAGGCCGAGAGTCCTTGGATTGCTGACACGCGAGGCAGGGACGGCTTATGTGCGGGCGTCAGTATTCATGCCAGGCCAGGCATATTTCTCCGCAACTAAACGCCGTGAAGCACGAACTCCAAAATGAGAGAGCCGGGGAATAGTATCGAATGCAATACGCCTGAGTTATCTAGGGAGGTACGGTGGTTTATGTCCTAAAAATGGGTCAACGTCACAGACGATGCTAATTCCCGAATCAGTGTCTAAACTGTCCTCGGGCTGGAGGTGGAATGAACCATTTGAAGAACGGAGGCTTCGAAGTTATTTCTCATCTAGTTGTAAGTGAGCAAATTCCTTGAGACAGAAACCAGAGCGGGTTACGGTGAAAGGACGGGTCTGTGTGTCGGCTGGGATGTTAAGTCCCTTGAAGCGCTGAATGTCTGTCGTAAACTCTATTAGGTACGCCAAATGGCCTTTCTTTCGACATGACTTTGTAGTCTTAGATGATTTGATGGTGTTACTATGAGGTTTGTGGTCGGAGAAGATCACAAACTTGCGACCTTCAATGAAAAGGCGGAAGTGTTTGACAGCGAGGTATATATGCTGCCAGAAGCTGTCGTCGAAAAGTGCTGTAACATTGCTGAGTTAGAGGAAGTTGCATCGAAAAGAAATCCAGCGGGTGCCGGTTGCCGTGAATGGGTGCTGAAGTAATCCTCCAACTGCACAGTGAAAACCGTCTACCATCAGCCTAGCACGCCATCAGCAGTGTCAGCCCAGTGAAGACTGGGCTCAGAAGACTTGGACGTTTGAAGGAAAACTTCGAGGGTTTGAAGTATGGCCGCACAGTCTGGATTGAAACGTCGGTAATAGTTTCCCAGGCCGAGGAAACAGCGCAGCTGGCGCAAGGATCTAGGCTTCGGAAAATCAATGATAGCCTTCACTTTGTCTTGGAGAGCTCGTATGCCATTGCGGTCAAAAAAGGGGCCGAAAAACACCAGTTAAGTCAGCCCGAACTCACGCTTTTCATTGTTCAGAATAAGGCCCTGCTTTTCAAGGAGATCGCAAACTAGCTGCAGAAAGCGCATGTGCGCAGATGACGATGAACTGGGGACAAAAACATCGTCGTTACAGTATAAAGACTTTCAATTGTGTTTTATTATTGCTGGTTTCTCTTTCCTGCTGTAACATTCTTTTTTTTTTTTATAACCCCTATTGCGCATTCTTGCAGCCTTTTTTAATAGTGACAGTGTATTGTTTTGCAATGTGGCACTGGTGTATTCCCTATGTATGCCCCATTACTCAATGCTTCGTAAAAATCCTGTAAGGGATTTTTAAATAAATAAAATAAATATTGCGCGCGAGTGTCGCGTGCTTGCTTGCACACCTATGCACTTGCGATAATAATCTCTTGATTTTTTTTCTTTTCAGACATGACGTGTAAGAGCTGCCGAAGGCGATGCAGGTTCCATCCCTATGAAGATGCAAGTGGCCTCGCTTCTAGAAAGGTAAGTTCGCTTTCGAACGTTGGGGGAAGCTTCTACAACACAACCACCATGATGCCAAACGAGTAGACAGTTTCAGCTGAGATTGACGTTCATCAAATGCCCTGCGATTATTGATATTTTGCAGAAGTACTTTTATAAATGGTACTTTTGATTTGTATGGTTTCTACTTTATTTAAATGGTAAAAAATAAAGCCAGTTCCACCAAATCTTCTCAAACAGCGCAGGTGAGCTTGGCACGCTGGAGACCATTTCATGAAGTAGCGGGTCTCGCTCACGACGCCACCTGCGGATACGTACTCGAAACTGACCCTTGGAAGTCTTGTAGTTTATCGGTGCATTTATGTGGGGTCGTACTGCGCCGCGTGCCCTGGCGCACAAGCCAAAATTGCGTACCGGACGGCCATTGCATCGTCTCAGGAGCGCGTTTCCGCCACTGGCAAGGGTGAAAAAGGTGGGGGGCCAGCGGTGGGCCGTACGGTCGAAGGAGTACGGCCCCCTCACGATCGCGTATGGCAAACGTTTGACTACGGCAGTGCTGTGTTCTGTTCGGTACGCTTGTGGCCCATTTCTGCAGAAGTTCACAGATTAGGTGAACGATATATCAGTGCTCAATCTGTGGTCCTTTCAACCAAACAACGGCACTGTCTATGGGCTCGTGGCTAATACGAGAGTATGGCTAGGTGTTGGAAGGGACAATATATTAATTCACTCGGATACAATTTCTGTTTAGCAATGGCCATTATAGTGTATATCAGTCGTGTTGTTTCGGAATAAAATATTAGTTGATGGTAGTGCTTCATGTTGTCTTCTTTCCGTTTCCTTCTTTTGTCCCTGTCCTTACTTTGTACTGTCTACCACCGCGATACTGAATCTGTCGGCAAATCAAACCGTTCTTTCCCCGTCGGTAGTTCATCATCCAAAATTCTTTGAAGGCATCATTGGTAAGTCACACGACGCTCAGATCTGCCTCTCCGGACGATGAAGAGCCGAGAGCAAAGCGTGACTGGTTTACTGCATAGCGAGAAATGCACAATGGTAATACAGGAAAAGCACCCATGCGGCTTACAGCACAACTCGAGCACAGAGACGCTTCTTACCGAAGCCCGAAGCGACCTCACGGGTGGCCGAGACGGCGTAATGTGTAGGTTGTATTTAGTGGTTTGGTGCCCATGCTGGCAACCATGCGTGTCGCCTTAGCAACACGGACGCTCCGGCTCCGGCGTGGCGTCGCACGCATGAGGCCGTCCCACCGGGCTCAAAAGCATTACATCAACGTCAACTACTGCTCCTCGCAGCGTCCTGAAGTCTACCTGTCGCAAACACGAGTGAAGTCGTCGGCACAGGAAAGCTGGCTGCCAGCTGCCGCGTTTTGGTATTGGCCACAGATTCCCACCTGTCGGCGAGAGCCTTCCCTTTCGCCCGCTTGCCGATAGATGTCACTCGTGTCTTAGCTAAAGAGGCGCGCACTCAATCGGCTTCCGCACGAGCATTCACAATTTTTTTTGCAGGCATTATTTGGTTTTTGTACTTAACGACTCTACCTCGGGCATCTGCTTATATCTGTGTTCGAAGTCAGCTTATATCAGCGAGGCGTTTCGCAATCGCGACTCCATTCTAGAGTGGTGGTGTGCACCTAGGGCAAGTGGAGCATCGCCACACAATGAAACTCCCATTATTCGTACCTGTTGACGCCACGGCTGAGAATCGAGTGGTAACGACCCAGACGACAGACGCCGAGGCCTGTATTTTTTCTGCGATGGCGGACGCTTCCGCAATCATGGTGGACATTATCATGGCAGTTTTCCGTGTTGCGAAAAGAAGAAATCACCCGCTAAACTTTTATGTGAATACCATTTATAGAAAGATGTGTCAAAAGTTACCAGCCTTCCAGAGCTTTGCGCAGGATCCGAACAAAGTACAAACACTCAAGAACACCCTCCCCAAATCTCGCGACAGTCGGCACACGTTGACTCTGCGAGAGGAGGGAAAGAAGTGTTCTTAGCGGCAGGAGTCCGATTGCAGAATGAAGCCTTAACGCGACGCCGCAAGAACCAGTTTGTTCCGAAATTCGCAGATGCCATGGACGTGAATAGTCGCCAACGAGGGCCTGTGCGGCAGACAAGCTCCGGCGTGTCAGGGCCTTTTTGAGAACTTCACCGCACTGCACTAAACTTGTAGCACGTGCGCGTACGGTAGCGGCGCGCTGAATCGTAGCAGCCTCCAGACCCAAACCCACAAGGTAGATCTGCACCTCGCAGTCATACCCCATTACAGGTTTAAAAGCTCACGGCTGGACTCGACTCTCCTCCCCCCCTCTCTCCTCCTCCCGCACTCCCCTTACTGCCTTCGCATTGGGGCGTCTTGCTGCCTGCCGCCGCGAGTTGAAGGGTGGCGCTGCAAGCCCACTGTTGCTCCGGCGCCGCCAAGCGCGTTCGCAGGCGCAGTGTATGCGCCGCAGAGCCGGTTACAGCCGCATGTATGACAATTTGTGACGCGGAAACTGCATGGTTGCACATCCTCGGATTAATATGCACTGTTGTCCAGTAAGCTGCCAGAATCTAACCTAGTAACGTTGGCCGGCACTCATAGCGGCGAAAACTAATGGTGGCGGCATGAAAAGATGACCTGAAGATCGACCGCATTGTGAAAAAATCGCTTCGTGTGGTGTTGCCTTCAAACAAGCTAGAATTTTTGGTAAGTATAGGCCTCACCGTTGAACTGCTATCCACGCAACAATCGGATTTATGATTTGTCAATGAATATTGCCAAGTTGTCCGAGAAATGAACCGGAAAAACTCGCACAGCAGGGTGGGAACACAGCTCCCAAGGAATATATTTTTTTAAATCTGGAAACTACAGATGGGATCATTATAGTTGCAGAAAACTGGACAGCTAGTCAGCCTTTGTATTTTTTCTACCCCGTTTAATTTTTAAGGACTGGTACGTGTTTCAAACTTAGTTGCCTGGTGGACGGTATTGTGCAGATGAGGGCGCACTTCAGGAAAAGTTTGTATTGCATCGTATACCTACCATGCCGTCACAAATAGGTAGATAAGACATCGCGATGGTTGAGCGTGCGCTTGCGCGAGCACCTGCCGGACGTGAAGAATGCGCACACTGCAACTCAGTGCAAATTGCCGGAAATGCGAATGCACGCCTCTCTTTAATGAGACTGTGGAGATATATCAAAGCAGAAAAAACAGCTCGCAAGAGAAACCATTGGGACGTTTTAGACGGCTCACCTTGGTCACACTCTCATAAGTATGCCGTCATTGGGTTTATCCGCCAATGAAATGGCGTATCTTGCCCCTGAATAATTCCAAACGGTCGCACCTTGCTTTCTCTGCCTTGCTTTTGTGTGTGTGTGTGTGTGTGTGGTACCGGGTGTCACACAGTTGTCGGTTGTTGCCTAGTTGTTATCTGTACTTAAGAATACGAGCTGTGTCAAATCATATTGCCATTTTGTCGCCTGACAGATTGTTATATACGCTGCTGAACCATATTTTTCGCTGATGAGCGCTTTTTTGAGCAATATATGAGCGTTCTTACGAATAAATGCTGACTGAATGAATATGTGGTTAAATGCACCGACGCTACACAGGCGATTAGGCATACCGTTGTCGAAAGCTCCGCATGAAGTTGGACCATCTGGGTATCATAAACACCCGCCGAAATATCAAATACACAGGCGCTTTCGATTTCGCGTCCATCAGAAAAGCAGTCACCGTTGCCGGGAATCGAACGCGCATCCCTACGCTACGAATAAATGCTGGCTGGAAGTAGCGCTTGTCCCAGTGGTCCTCCTTCGTCATTGGTGTAATGTTTTGCGTTTTACACGTCTACATTAGGCAGTTCTTCTGGGGTTTGTTGCTTTTTTATTCAGGTATAGTCATACGGGATATGCTTATTTCCTACAATTGTATAAGGCTGGACATAATTCAAAACTTTATGTGTCAAGGTGCGCCTCTAGTCAGGAATGTTGCAAGCAAATACAGTATATACGCAAACAACTTTTGCTCTGATCTTATTGCGTAAACTGCCTTGCGTATATATTGTTTATATGCCAGAACAAAAAAATCTGGGCCATATAACTTACCCCAACTGCCACGTTTCATTCGGAAATGCCACCGCGAATACTCACTGGTTATGTTAACGACGCTAAAGCTGCCTTGCTCTTGCCTTGCGCCGAGACACAGCGACGCGGAGCTTACGGTAACGTGTTGCTGCCCTCTCGCGGTTAGCACCGCAACTACGCGTCAGAAAAAATCCCATGCGGCGAGCCGGTATTTCGAATGCCGCAAAAGAAGCGCGGAAGGAGGAGAGTCTAATCCGGCCGTGAAAAGCTGCAGTAGAATGGGATTTTTGAGGGTGTGATTTCAAAGCCAGGTATGGCGATTGAAACGCAAGCCGGTCTACCCGAAGGCCTGAAAGATCAGGACAAGCCGGCAGTGATGCGCATTACTATATGAAGAGTTATTAGAGAGTTGTAGCTGACCGTTTTCGACGGTCCGCTCCGCTATCGGCGGCCCGCTCAGCGAAACCGGAGCGCCGGTCGCGGCCAATTGCGCCACGCATGTGCGATGGCGCGCCCGCTTACTACCGGAGCGGACGGACCGTGGGAAATGGTCAGCTAAAACTCGCTATTAAGGGATCTCCGCAAAGCACACAGTCATGGCATTTAACTGTTCAACACCTCCAGAGTTCGCGAAACCAGGCTTATTCGTTGTTCCGTCTACCCGTACAACCTAAACCAACGGCGATATTACAAGTGAGAACGGTTCGGGCATGACACCAACATCTCTTCTGGCATAGTAACGTGTGCGCAACGTTGATCACACGATCGCGACACAGAAAAGTGCGAGGGTCACCAATTCACCCACATCAACTGTGTCAGCCCTTATCAGGCGTCATCTCACACGTGCGAAACGTTCCAAATGAAAAACAAAATCATGAACTTAGATAGCACAGCATATGTTCTTCCCTGATGGCTAAATAGTTTTGCCATTTGCCCTCTGGCGAGGTACGCCGAAGCAGTTCACCCTGCGCGGAGCGGCCTCTGGTATCGGCCGGGACTCACTGCCGCGAGACAGGCCTTGTCCTGACCCTGCGCCCCCGCTTTCACCCTCCTACACCCTTTCCACCCCCGCGCGGTTTACCTGTGGCAGCCCATCCCGCCACCGCGCCGCTTGGCGAGCCAGCAGTAATTCCAGTAGCCACCAACACGGAAAGGAGTGATGCGGCCCCCTCTGCTTCCGCTTCACTGTCTCGGGCACACCTCGGGGCTTGAAGGAGATGGACACGGAGCAACCCGCAGTGGCTACCATCGAGGCCCCACCGTCTGACCCGCCTTTGGCGCTCCTGAAGCAATCTGTGCTGAAAAGAAAGGCACAGGAAAGGATGCTAGGCCCACTGAGCACGGTCCGTGGGGCACTACTAGAACATCTGATGATGACATGGACGTAGGGTTGTATCTGACTGCCTTGCAGCGCAAGGAACGGGGGCTATGTCTAGGTCCACAGAGAAGACCAAGAATTCCCTTAATGAAAAACAGCTATATATGCAATATATTATGTGCAATATATTAACACATATTCCAATATATTAACACATATTAATGTTGCACATATTCTATATGTGCAATATATTAACACATATTCCAGTACCTCTTAAGACTAAATACTGGAAAGAGAAAACATCACTCAATATAAGTAAACAGGCATCTTTAAAAACCTTAGTGATTTGTAGGAGATACTGCATTCTAATCAGCCAAGTGTTATGTGTATGAAAAAAAAGCGTCTCTGTAGAAAACGGACAAAATGAATAATTATGGTAATGCACGGCATGGACTAGTGCACGCCCTAGCCCATAATA
This sequence comes from Haemaphysalis longicornis, assembly GCF_048455015.1. NCBI lineage: Eukaryota > Metazoa > Arthropoda > Arachnida > Ixodida > Ixodidae > Haemaphysalis > Haemaphysalis longicornis. Next base: position 93,578,270 of record NW_027526225.1, on the reverse strand, counting down.
AGAAAACAACAAAACGATGCCTCGTAGAGAGAGAGAGAGAGAGAGAATAAACTTTATTTCGAGGACTATCAGTGATTATGCATCATGAAAACGATGCTGGTGGTTAGATTGCGTTGATGGCTGTCCGCGTGAACTGATCAGCGATCTCGGCAGCCCTGGCGACCAAGCGCACCTGTAGGTCCGGGTCCGAGCTGCGCAGCGCGGCCTCCCACCGTTCCTCGGAGGGTATTTCTGGAAAGGGGTTTTTCGGGCAAGCCCAGATGATGCGGGATAGTGTGGCATGACCGCCACATAAGCAGCAAGCCGAAGTGGGTTACAGAGCTGGGTGGATGTGCGTCAGGACGGCGGGATTAGGAAAGGTGCCTGTCTGAAGTAGTCGCCACGTGTGAGCCTTAGAATTGTCTAAAGTTTTGTCCGCCGGAGGATAGGTCAAGCGGGAGAGGCGGTAGTGCATAGTGATGTCGTGAAAAGAGACCAGGCGATCCCGCGCAGATCGCGCCCCGTGGTAGGGATAGAGGCTGGGCCCAGCCCGGATCGTGAGTCCTCGGGCGTGTTCGTGGGCCGCTTCGTTCCCTTCGAGGCCCGAATGCGCGGGCGTCCAGCTGGCTGTTTTAAGGGTCGGGCAGAGTTTCCTGTCAAAGTTTTGAGTGCCGGCTTTGAGATGCGACCGGTGGAAAAATTTTGAATTGCAGTTTTAGAATCGGAAATGATTGTGCTGGGAGTGGGGTCGAGTGTTAGGGCTAGGGCTATGGCCGCCTCTTCCGCTGTCTCTGGGCGGGGGGACCGAACGGTGGCCGAATTGAGAAGTTCCTTGGCATTGTTCATGGCTACAATCGTGTAGGCGTCGTGGAATCGGTATTCTGCCGCGTCGACATATACAACTCGGGGATTGTTGCCGTACATCTTGTGGAGTGCTTCCGCTCGCTTTTGTCTCCTAGCGACGTGGTGCTGAGGGTGCATATTGCGGGGCAACGGTTTGATTATTAGTTGGGAGTGTATTGACGCGGGGATGGGATGTAGTTGCGCGAAGTTTGTATGGTGACGGATACCCAGTTCTTGAAGGATGTGCCTCCCCGTGCTGGTTCGGGCCAGTCGCTCATACCGACTCGTTAAGTGGGCTTCCATCAGCTCCTGAGCTGTATTGTGGAGACCCATTCCATCCAATCGGGCAGTGGAAGTACCGGGAATGAGTCGAAGCGCCAATTTATAGGTTCGCCTAGTTAGCACGTCTATTTTATCAAGGTCGGCCTTAGTTAGGAGGAGATAAGGGAGGGAGTAAACTAGCCGGCTTATGACAAAGGCTTGGAGAATGCGAATTTTTTCGCTTTCAGTAAGACCCTTATGGCGGTTGGTGACCCTGCGGACAAGTCGGGCCGTCTGGTCCGCGGCTCGGTTCATTAGGCTTATGAAGCTGTCACTTTTGCGGTTGCTTTGTATTCTTAGTCCTAAGATTCGGATTATCGGGACCTCTGGGATCGGTTTGCCGTTTATGTTGAGCTCGATGTTCGGTTTCTGAGGTGGTCTTTGAGCCGGCGACGGAAGTAAAAGCAGCTCGGATTTAGATGGAGAGCAAGATAGTCCCGCTCTGCCAGCTTCCTCTATGACGATGTCGATGCCCATCTGCATGATTTCCTCAATTTGGGCATCGCTACCTCTGTTGGCCCACAGAGTGATGTCATCCGCGTACAGGTTATGATGGAGACCCGGAATTTTTTCTAGTCTCTTCGGGATTTTTAGGATGGCCAGATTAAACAGGAGTGGGGAAAGAACGGCTGCTTGAGGAGTACCCTTTCCTCCAACCGAGAAAGTGGGGGTTACGAGGTCACCCACGTGCATGACAGCCGTCCTATCTGAGAGGAAGTCTTTGATGTAGTTATAGGTGCGTACTCCAGGATTGATCGATTGCAGGCCTTTGAGAATGGCCTCGTGGCCAACGTTGTCGAAGGCCTTGGTCAGATCTAGTGCTAGCACTGCCGATTAATCTAACCTGTCAGGCGAACGTCGTATGACGTGATAATGGAGTCTGAGCATCACATCTTGTGTAGATAAACCGGCTCGGAAACCTACCATCGTATGGGGGAATTGCTCTGTGTCTATGAGGTGATTTGACAGCCGGGTGTGTATGATGTGCTCCATGAGCTTACCGAGGCAGGATGTAAGTGAAATAGGGCGTAGATGTTCGAGTGCGAGAGGTTTGTTCGGCTTGGGAATCAGAACTACCTTGGCATGTTTCCACGACCGAGGTAGGGTGCCTGATCTCCAGCACTCGTTCATGTAATGCGTTGGATGCAATCGATTTGTCATCCAGATTGCGGAGTGCTTTATTAGTTACGCCATCGGGGCCAGGAGCTGAGCTGGTGCGAAGTTTTGCGATGGCCGCCCTGAGCTCCACTTCCGAGATGTCTCGGTCCATTTCAGAATTTGGGAGGCCGGTGTAATTTGGGAGCTTGAGGCTAGGACTCGGGGGCAAATTTGTGTCACGAATTTTGTCAGGGAGTTCTGTATCAGATCCTGGGAAATTATGCATGACCTGTGTCAGACGGTTTCTCTGCTCAGCTTTGCTGTGGTTAGGATCGATTAGGTGTCTGAGAAGCTGCCATGTTTTCTTCATCCCTAGATTTCCTTTAAGCTGGTCTCAAATTTGGTCCCATTGGTCTCGTGCGAGCTCGCTGGCGTCTGCTGCTGTTTCCCTTTCCAGTGAGGCCATGCGTAACTTAAGCTTGCGGTTGCGTTTTTGTCTGCGCCAGCGCTTCTGGATGCTTTTGTAGGCCTCCCAGAGGTGGGCAAGCCTGCCATCAATGGTTAGGGATGGGATGTCCTGATCAAGCTTTTTCGTGGTGGTTTTTATGTCCATTAGGAGTTGTTGTGTCCAAGTGTCTATATTTGATATCGGAGCGTCATCTGCATTGCTGTTTCGAAGAAATCGGAATTCGTCCCACTCGACTAGTGTTGCCTGACGGGGAGTGCATTTGATTTTCGTCGTGTGCTTAATTACTGTCGCGATAATAAAGTGATCGCTGCCGAGGGTGTGACCAGTAACGTTCCACTTCTCGCATCTCGTATGCAGGGCGAAGGTAAGATCTGGGGCAGTGTCAACTTGGACGCTGTTACCTATCCTGGTGGCTATTCCGGTGTCAGCAAGAATGCTAAAGTGGTGTAGCTGTATTTGCTCCCAGAGGTCCCTTCCTTTTTTGTTACTGCATCTGTAGCCCCAGGCGGTATGTGGGGCATTAAAATCTCCTACCACCACTAGCGCGTGCGGTCCTACTTCCCTGCGTGTGAGAGCGAAAAGAAGATAAAATCTATGGTCGCGGTTCCGCGGTGGGCTATATACATTAAGAATGAAGATTTTAGTCGCTTCGCGCTTCTTTGGAAAGATTGTTAAAGAAAGAATTAAATGTCTATACTGTCAAATTGTTGCCTGGTCGCCGGTAGGTTGCGATTGACCAGAATGGCTGTGCGGGTATTTTCGGGGTCATGAAAAGCTTTATAGCCGGGTAGTTTAACGTTAGTTCCGCTTGCTTGCAGTGCAATTACATCGGGAGGGAATTGAAGTGACTGGACAAGTAGTTGTAGTTCTGGCCACTTCCGTTTAAATCCGCGGCAATTCCACTGCCAGATTTTAACTGTACGGTTTGCCTCTGTTTCTCTCGACATGGGGAGCGGAGGATCGCTGTGATGGGGCTGTTAGCAGTTGGCTATGTGGTAATATTACCATAAACATCTGGATACTATTTTGAACTTTTAGAATACCTTGAAGGGTGCGTGCAATGTCGCCAAGTTTATCTTCGACTTCTTAGGGGAGGGAGGTTTCGACAGCCCGTTTCTTTGTGGGGGGCGAATTAACATCTGTACCAGAGGGGTCTGCCTGGGTGGTCAGTTGTTCACGGAGGGCTTTATTTTCGTCCCGCAAGGCTTCATCATCTTTTAACAGCTTCGCGATGCTCTGCGTAAGAGATCTAACTTCTGCTTTAAGACTAGCTAGTTCCATCCGAAACTCTGCAGGAATTTGGGTAGTCTGAGGAGGAGGGGTGTTCGAGGAACGGTGGGACACCCCGCTGCCCCAGCTCACCTGTTTGTCGGCGGTTGCGGTTGACGCTGGCGGCGGCGTCTTGTCCTTCCCCTTGGAAGTTTGTCGCCTGCGGTTTTTGACTGACGGCGATCTCGATTGGCTCCGCGGAGGGGACTTGGATGTGGCCCTATTGCCGGATGGAGATCGAGATTTTGAGCGACCTCTCTCTCGCTCCGGCAGGCTGGGCCATTCTTGTGGGATTTTTAGGATCGACTTGAACTTCTGCGTTGACCTCGATTGATGTTCTTGTCGCTGTTGTTGTCTTCCGTCTTGCGACGATGGTGGGAGTCTCCGTCGGGGTTGGAATCTACGCGGACAGTCTACTGCCCCGGTCAGGTGCTCTCCATTGCAGATCACAAACTTGCGGGTGCACGGGTGTCCGTCGGTAGGATTGACTATGCCGCAGGTGTGGCAGCGAGTCTCAGCCGCTGGACACACGTCTGGTCGATGGCCTACTTTCCAGCAGTGCGGGCAGGCCTCCGTTTTCCTGCGGAAGGGGTAGCAGCGTTGGGTCGTTCGTCGGTATCGGACCCAGTATGGTACTACGGTGCCTTGAAAAAGAATTTGGATGGATTTGGAGGATCCCATCCTCCCGGCACTCAGTATGTGGAAGTCAGGGTTGTGATCTTTGAATCCTGTCGTGATGTCGTCTGGAGATTCGTCCTCGGGAATGTTGAACACGATGCCGGACACTGTGCGCGACGGGGCGGCGACGTGACTCGACTGTTCGAAGTTTTGGTCCTTAATGCGCATAAACTTCACGGAGGAGAAGAGAACCGCTCGATCCTTGGAGGGGGTACTAACGATGAAGTAGTTCGAGATGGGCTGTGTGCGTACCTGCTCACCGCTTATGTAAGGAACTCCTGCGGCTGCGTAGATCGCATTTGTGATGGTAACGCTGCTGGTGGCTTTCGGATCTAATCCACCTCTTGGGCGGAACACGATTTTGTAGTCTTCTTCCGGTAGATTGGCTCTCGGCGGAGTCCGCTGCTTTGCTCGGCGCATCTTCGGCTGGTGCGCCGGCTGCTGCTTGCTGGGGGCTTGAATGGTCCTGCTTTATTCGATGTTTTCCTTGTAGGCGCGATGTATATGCTGCCAGTCGTCCCCGTGGAAGTCCTCGGGAGCGAGGTCCTCCCCTTCGACCACGACCTCCGTGACTTGACCAAGGCGGGCGATCATCAAAGGGGCGCGCTACCGTTGCCGCGGCAACGCGGGTTCGCCGAAGCGCCGGTTAGGCCTAGCAGGCCGTGCCGGCGTGGTCGATGATTGGCACTCCACTCATGAAGAAACGGGGGCTCACCGGTGAATGAAACTTGGTCAGGAGGTTCCCTGAGCGTTTCGGCGTCGGTGGCCATGGCTGTAGTGCTGCGGCTAGATGCGGTGGCGGTTGTAGGGGTGAAAACGCTGGAGCGTAGCTGAGCTGCGACCGCCGGCGTTCGAGCCACTATGTGGAAAAAAAAATCATGCCTCGTAGACAGCAGCTCGCACCCTTCCAGGGCACGTCCAGACGAAGGACACCGGTACGAGGCGACAGAGAGAGGTATTCCGTGGGCAGCAGCGCTAGAACGCTAATTTTTTTCTGTGAGACACAATATCGCCGTTTAGTAAATATTCTATTTGTCCTTTCACCGTTGGCTTCGTGTCCTTGAGGGTGTGCTTCGCTACACTAGGGGAGTTGTTGCAACGTTGTCATCCCACCGCTGACAACCCGTTGCTGCATACGGGAAGGCGTACGCGAGCCGAGCTCCGTCGCCCCAGTCATGCGTGTGGTAGCGTGGTGAAGTGAGCGGCCAGCCCATGTTGATGATAGTTGGGTTTTATTGGCGCAAGGCCGACTATGGGCAAAGAGCGCCAAAGAAGAAGCTACTGAATTATGATGAGACCATAAGTACTAAAACATGTGACTAAAAGTAAAGGTGATGCAAAACAAAAGACAATGGAGATGGCTGGTGTATAGGGCCAGGGTGATTACACATGATATGACAAGAGCTGCAGAAAGTTTACCTCAGCTAAAAACTTAAAAACACGTTGACTAGAAAACATTGGTTCGTCGGCTAAAAAGTATGATGGGTGCAAAGGAATGTGTCGTCTGTATAATTCAGGGAAATGTTTGTGTCGTGTTGTGTCAAGTGCCTTGCATGTGATTAGTATGTGGACTACGGATAGGCCCTTTCCACACCTGCTACACGTGGGTCCCGAAGTTCCAGTGAGCAGGTGGGAGTGCGTAACATGTGTGTGGCCTATCCGCAGCCTAGCCAGGGCGACTTCAGTGTATCTGTTGTGTGAGTCAGTTATGTAGCGTCCAAGTTGTGGTTTTATTACATGTAGTTTGTTGTCTGTTTGTTGACTCCAGTGTAATTGCCATGTGTTACGAAGCTGTCGTCTGATGTGTGTCTTTAGGTCAGTGTAAGGTACTGTTGTAACGTCAACTGTAGTCATGAGAGCAGCATCACCAGCCATTTGGTCGGCGGCCTCATTGCCAGGGATTCCACAATGCCCTGGTACCCAGCATATAGTTATTTCAAGATTTGAGGCATATGCAGACATTAGTACCTTGAAAAGAGCATTTATGACATAGTTTTTAGATGACTTTCCGGATGACAGTGCCTGTACAACGCTTAGAGAATCTGTGTAGATGATGGACTTTGGAATTTTATGTTCGAGGATGTGGTTTGAAACGAGTAAAATGCCATAGGCTTCTGCCGTGTAAATACTGCTATGAAAATTCCTTGTTTTAGTTACGGTAAAATTTGGTCCGTGCGCTGCACAAGATACAGTAAAACCAGTTTTCGACGCGTCGCTATAGACTTCTGCGCACCTGTACTTGTCCTGCAGGAACAGGAAGTGCTGCAGAATTGCACTTCTGGGTGCCCTATTTTTTTCTACTAATGTGAATGATAAGTCGCATGATATAGGATGTAGATGCCATGGTGGAATTAAATTATGGATGGGTGTCTTGTGCGTGTCTGAAAGAGGGACCGTGAGTGCAGAAGCCTCCTCCCTAACTCTGAGAGAGAAAGGTAAGGAAATGGATGGCCTGTTTAAAAAGAGTTGCAAGTTTGATGTATTGTTCAAGATAGGATTAAAAGGATGGTTGGTAAGGGATACAATCTTAGATGCATATAGCAGATCAACATACTCCCGCTGATGCCCTAGACACCACTTGTCGCACTCGACATAAAGGCTTTCGACAGGGCTAGTGCGGAAAGCGCCGCATGAGAGGCGAAGGCCAAGATGCAGCACAGGGTCGAGCATTCTCAGTGCGGTCTTTGTCGCCGACCCATACACGACACTGCCGTAGTCGAGCCGGGACCCCACCAACGCTGTGTACAGGCGCAGCAGGAGTTGTTTGTCGGCCCCATAAGATTGATGTGAGAGAACCTTAAGAATATTCATTGCCTTTAGGCATTTACATTTGAGCTGTTTGACATGAGGAATGAATGTAAGTTTTTCATCGAATAAAATGCCTAAAAACTTGTGCTCCTTGTTCACAGGAATTGGCATTTTCGCAAGAGTGATGTCTGGGTCCGGGTGGACCCCACGCTTCCTGGAGAATACAACACAAGAGCTCTTTCCGGGATTAATTTTAAAACCATTCTTGTCTGCCCAGCTGGCAAGTTTTTTAACACCAAGCTGGACCTGACGTTCACAGATTGACATATTACAAGATTTAAAAGATATCTGTACGTCGTCTACATACATAGAGTAAGAAATGGTAGGTGGCAATGCCTTCCCAAGAGAGTTCATTTTAATTATAAAAAGAGTACAGCTTAAAACTCCACCTTGGGGCACGCCGTTTTCTTGCCCATGTTGCTGTCTTGAAGATGTTGCTGTCTTGCTGTCTTGAAGACGAAGGAAAACCTAACTTGTTTTCTTCATGGCGAGAGATGGGCCGAAGCCAAACAAGAGTAATACCCCGACGTGCGAGGTTACAGTACAGGGCTCGAGCAGTGTGGCAGCATTGATTCACTGCTCAAAATGGAATTAACTACAGCACTTGGGGGGCCTTATTTGTACCCAAAGCACCAACAGCTAAACAAGCGTTCCCTCTAGATTCTGCACACGACGCGAACGGCACACACACACACAAAACTCTTTCCACAGCGGTCGGTAGTAGCGGCTCACGTTGAGTCCAAGAGAGGGGAGAAAGGAGGTCTCTGCAGCGGCTTCCACGTCCTTCGGACGAATCCCTGCGTGTTGCGTCGGCAGCCACCGAAGTTTCATGACGCCGATCACGAGGAGCCTGCGATAGAGACGTGTAGCGACGCGTTTGAATCGCCGGCTGCAATCGTGAGTCACCGACAGGGGGGGGGGCTGCTTGAAAGGCGCACGTAGTGGCGGCTTCGCCACCCCACGGGGGAGTGTTGCAAAAAGCACAGCGGTGGGCTGATTCGTAACAGCTTCTCCGCCGGTGGTCCGAAATCCGATGGATGAGTCTTCTACCGTTTTTCGGAGGGATGCTTTCGGAAAGAAGTGCTCGCCAGATGCTCGACTCCAGGCCTGGGCTGTACGCCACCGTGCTGGAGCTACACCGGGCTGTCCACTGGACGAATAGTGGCTCGCCAAGAACGTCTCTGGCTTGGTCAGGCAAGCAACAGAACAACACAGGAAGACACAACCGCATCGTCGGCAAGGTCGAAGACAATACACACTGAAGCTCTACCAGGCTCTCAGTTGCGATAAAATATGCTAACAACTAACTGCACTAGTTATATTTTAGCCCAGCAGTACTTTAGCCAAGCACACAAACTTGAAAGGTGACATTTCGCGTGATTGGAAATGTCCCACACAAAAAGAAACGTAATCGTAACGGGCGAAACCTGCTTCAGGAAAAACAATGCAAGTGAGAAAGTTAAGCACCTACAGGCCACTTCTCGCGCTGAGAGCTGCGATTTGAGCTATCGTCATTGCCTTGAGCTTTCCCCTATTTTAATCGCACCTTATAGGTGCGCCCGTTCTGAAAGCTGCTGCGACCGGTCGAGAGGACATGGGCCTTCTTCCGAGACTTATCTCGAGCACGCGGAGAAGACTGCCCTAATTTCCACCGCTAAAGCAAAGCGTTAGCTGTCGTTCTCGGCCGCTCCAAGGTCCGCTGAGACCCGGCGCACAGCGTGCGTGCGGCACTGCAACTCGGCAGGCGCGCATGGGAGCTCTTGCCGCACTTTTTTGCGACACTGTCGGTAGGCGAACACTAGAGGGTGTTTTCGCTCTCGTTTCCGGCTGTCAAGGACAATCTAGGTACGGGTGGCCCGGTCTCACAAGACGGCTCATCCCCAGCCGACACCGGAATCACTACGTGCTCGGCTGGCCGTTGCTCGACATCGAGTATCTGAGCTAGAGGTGGAACGCTAATGGCTCGCTCAGTTGTGGCGCCGTCACTACGCTCAGCTGCACCGTGAAAACCGTCCAGTGTTTTGACTGCCTGCTCTGCCACAGCGTTGCTCGGTTCTGAACTCGCGTCCGGAGAAACACCTTTCGTTTCAGCGGACTTGGGTTGCCTCCTTTCACTAACGAAACGGTTTTGCCTTTCCCTCAAAACGTCGTTAGCTTGCGAACTGCGCGCGTTCGGGTCGGTGGCCGTTTTCAAGGCCTCCCGTGAACCTGGGCACAACGAACACGACGCTGACACATCTCCGCTCACAGTAGGGGCCTTACACACAGTGGACTTACGCTGCCCTCTGTCGTGAGCCTCCCGAAATGCCCATCTTTGTTATCTCTCTGAGTCTCGACGTTCCTCTCAGATGTGGCGACACTATTCGTACTTGAGCCCTTCGCAGCGATCTCAGCTGATAGTTTGCTCGGCAGTTACTCGAAATTGTATTCCTTGTCGCATAACAACTGATTCGACCTGTTCGAGAATATGTACCTGTATTCCGGAAGAAGTTGCGGGGATACTGCCGCCTGCGTGACAAGTTCACCAAACGGACCTCTGATGCTGACCTTAGCAATCGGCAGGCGCACGTTTCGTGCTGCTAGACCTGCTTCACCCAAACACTTTGTACCGTCAGCTGATCTGGTTCAACGTACGAATGGTGGATCATGTCTACCGTCACCGCGGAGTCGCGAAGAACTCGGCACGGTTTACCGTTGACCACGAGCTCACGTACGTACGGCTCCAGAAATTGCCTGCTCTCCTCACTCGGATCTATTACGTCAAAGACGAGTTTGCCCTTCTTGCAACTCGCAGCGAAATGCCCTGTTTCACCGCAGTTGTAACAGGCAGCTTGTTTGCACGTTTCAAAAGCTTTTTTCGGCTCTGCTCCTCGGCGTCTGCGCCCTTTTCCTTTTCCCGGTTGGTTTCACTACCCTAGAAAACGACTTTGCTAGCTCCACCGTCTTCCTGTGGAGCTCTACCATTCTGCCTGACTTAAGACCTCTGCCTGAACTCTTTTTGACCGTCTTTAAGCCCCTGTGCACCCCGACGGGCGACGAACTCATCGGCTAGCTGAGCTCCATGTTCCCAAGTGTTTACAACCTGGCCTATCTTGCACCCACAGTCTCAGGTGTTTTGGTAGACGGCGGGAAAACTGCTCAAGACCGAAGCACTCAACTACTTTGTCGTGCTCTCCGAAAGCCTTGGCCTCTTTGAGCCACTCTTCCATGTTAGCCCTCAGCTTATGTGCAAACTCCGAGTACGACTCGCCCTTAGCTTTCTCGGCTTCACGGAATTTCTGGCAAAACGCCTCTGCCGACAGCCCTACTTTCGCAGGAGGCTCGGCTTGACTTTCTCGTAGTCCTCCGCCTCCTCCTTTGGCAAGCGGGCCGTCACCTGTCAAAAGCGTTAGCAGCTTTTGCGACCATGAGTCCCTGCTAAACTTGGCCCTTTCGCACGTACGCTCGAAATTGACCAAAAAAAGACCGGTGTCTTCTCCTAACTTATAGGGTCGCATAGGTCGCTCATTCGCAACGTAAGCCGCTCAGTCGCCGCAGACGGCCCGCTGCTGTCACTCTCACGCCAAGATCGAGATGCCTCGATGTCAAGACGCTTCATTTCCAGCTCATGCTGTCGCTCGAGTTGACGTTTTCTTGCCTCTCGGTGGAATTCCTTCTCTCGTTTCTGTTTTTGCCTCTCGAGCTCATGTTCTCGCTTTTTCTCCTCGCGTTCCTGTTTCTGCATCTCGAGCTCCTGATCTCGTTCCTGTTTCTGCCTGTCGCGTTCCTCATGCTGGCGCTCAGCCTCTGCAGCCAGAGGTTTAGCGGTCTCCCTGCCATTGACCAGCTCAGTGCACTCAGACAGGTCGTCATAGTCATCCCCAACAGCAAGTCTAGCCTGTATCAGCTCTGGCTTTCTCAGCCCGTCCGAAATATGCAAGCGCAACTCTTTTGCAAGCTCCAACAACTGCGGTTTTTTCCGCGCCTTCAAATTCATGGCCGGTCTAGAGTACTGCTTTCCCACTGCTCCAAAATTGTTTGGCGCGAATAACCCACGCGGCAAAAACACAAGCCCTACCTGCTATCCACAGAGGCCTGGTAAAACTCAGTGAAGAAAAGTCCCGCACTCACCATTGACCACCGTGAATTCTGCGAAGTCCGAAGCCGCCTTGACGTCCGTGGAGCTGGATCTAGCACCGCTGGCTCCAGGTGTTGCGAAGTTGCCATCCGACCGCTGCCAACCAGTTGTTGCTACGTTGTCATCCCACCGCTGACAACCCGTTTCTGCATACGGGAAGGTGTACCCGAGCCGATGTCCGTCGCCTCCGTCATGCGTGTGGTAGCGTGGTCAAGCGAGCGGCCAGCCAATGTTGCTGCCTTGAAGAAGACCAGAAGCCGAAGGCAAACGTAATTTGTTTACTTCATGGCGAGAGATGGGCCGAGGCCAGGCAAGAGCAATAACCCGACTTGCGAGGTTACAGTACAGGACTCGAGCAGAGTGACAGCATTGATTCACTGCTCAAACAGGAATGAACTACAGCGCTTGAAGGAGTCTTATTTATACCCAAAGTGGCATCGGCTAAACAAGCTTTCCCTCTAGATTGTGCACACGACACGAACGGCTCAGACACACATAACACTCTTTCCAGAATCCGTGAGCGACCAGTAGTAGCGGCTCACGCTGCGTCCGAGAGAGAGGAGGGAGGGGGTCTCTGCAGCGGCTTCCGCGTCTTTCGGACAAGTCCCTGCGTGTTGCTTCGGTAGCCACCGAAGTTTGATCACGCCGATAGCGAGGTGCCTGCATTCGAGACGTGTAGCGACGTGTTTGAATCGTCGGCTGGAAGCGTGAATCACCCTCTTTGCGGCTTTGGTGCATTAAAAAGCGTTTTTTCAGTTATTCAGTTATTTTGGCAGCTTCTGACACCTCAGAATAATTTGAAGCTGCATCCCGCACAAGCTTGCAACACCCGAGGAGAGCGAGAACAGCTTCTTCACAGCTCTCGGTCAGATGTTGGTGTTTAGCTGGTCCTTTCTAGCTTATTTGCGGCGTTTAGTGCTCAGGCCTCCTCGATAAGTATCCAAATGCATAAACTTCCCTAAAGTATTTTTGACATTCTTTTAAGAAGATTCAATAGTCTAATGCCACGCACCAAGCACCGAGCCCTTACATGCGCATCGCACAGCGGAAATTAAACGGCTGTTTATTTCTTTAGTTGTCGTGTACTTTACCAGATGAATGTTTTTTCTGTACCAAACTGATTAAAACTAACGCTTCCTAAGGAAGTCTGGGGGCGTTTGGGGGTGGGGGGGGGGAGGCACACAACGTTCGTGTGGATATGTTCTTCAGGCTGTCAGGCGTACAGTACTTTCTTCACAAATTAGCTTTTACTATGGCTGCGTGCAAAAGGTGCATATCCGCAGCGTGCATAGTTTATTCTCATGAAAATGCCATAAAGCGGTTTCTGCTACGCCACCTCGAAATGGCGCTGACAACGTTGTCCAGAGTACTCTAAGGCGGCTTTTGTGTCCCAAATTTCTATCGTACCCATCGTTATCAAAACGAACTGAATCTCAACTCGCGCAGTTATGACATGGTTGAAGGCGTACGTTGAAGGCTGTATATACTCTCTAACAAACGCAATAAATAGTATACGTGCCGGTTTCCAGTACAACAAGGATCGACACCGATGAATATGTACAAGGAGCTCTTTATTGTTCTCCAAGGCTTTCGAGCGTCAAGAACAAATACTGGCCTACTCAGGATGACGCTCTATAAATTGAATAAAATTACTCTTACTCTCTTGTCATGAACTGCGGACCCCACCCACTAACCAGCTCGATTTCACTGTTAAAGTTTTCTCCCCCTCTTCCTAATCCTCCTCCTTCTCAAAATTGCAGTTTTACTGTAACGCATATCTGAATATTGTGAAGATATGGCTGCGAGAAATGTACCGAAAAATGCCTTCATGTCTGAACAAACATACAGTGTTACTGTATTTCTACCGTACTCGTGACTTGTTTTGCTCAATAGGGCTCCGTACACATTAGAAGCCTGGTATGAAACAAACACGCCCCTATACACACAGTAAGTAATTTGGAACGCGAACTACATTTTTTTTTGCGGCCGACAGTGCATGTCCGCTTACTTACGCGCAATGAAAACGTGAAAGGATTTGATCAAGCACTTTCGAGCGTTTGGCCAGGTTGCGAAAACTGTTTTACATTACATACGGTTATCCGGAATCGTAATGCCTTCTGCCAAAGCCGAAAGCCCCGAAGGCCTGGGAATTTGTTTCGTTCAGGCATTTTCGATGTTGTCGAAGATAAGCACCTGACTGTTCCCTTTGTTCGAACAACTGCCGGATACAGGAGCTGACGCAAAGCTCCGACTCTGCGCGCTCCGCACAGGATTGGCTCCACAAGGAATAAAGCGACGCCGGCAATGTTTCTTCTGGAATGGTGTCTATACTTTAAATCACGCCCTGAGCTAGTGTATGCTATTTTCTCTGTTCTTATAATAAAAAGTCATGCCCAAACAATACCTGGTGCGGACAAACATCAAAAGTCAACCGAATGCAAAGAAACAGCAGGGAGAGCTACCCCGAGTAGAGCAGACGACAAATGCGAGAATCCCTAAGGCGACATCACGGGAACGCGCATCACAGTGTCACCTGTGGTCGCGCTCACCACCAATAGCTGATCATACTGTATTTCGAGCTGAACCACAGCGAGGTTTCGTTGCCTTGGCCGCGGTCTGTTAGTCCTCGCGCTCGGGCGTGTGCCCCTTCGTTGCGGTTGGCCTTCTTCTCCGACGCTGATAAAGGGTCGACACCCTACGTCAGACAGTTTCGGGCCCTTTTCACCCAACTATCCCCTCTCAGAAACATCATAGCATAGCTGCACTTGCGGGCGCCAGGAACCACATGATTCGAATCTTCTTGTCGCGGTCTGCCTGTCGGATCAGGAGGCGCGCCTTCGTAACGGCAATTGTTCCCGTATTGTGGAGGCGCTGCAGTCACCGACTGGAACAGCAGCAATCGCGTGAGCTCCGCGACAACTCCCGTCTCCAGCCGGGTCCACCGTCCTGTGTACAGCGCCTGTGCGTTCCACCACACGGCACTCATTGTGTGGAACATTTTGACACCGCGATTGCGCCTCAACTCGCCCTACGTGATTCTATCACTATCACGCGACCACACTGTCTCGAAATCACTGGAATAAAACCTGTGATGACATGCGTGACCAACAAGACTTGGCCACGCAGCAAGACTCGGCTACCAAGAAGACTTGGTGTATACTACGCTCTCTACAAGACCCCACTGCCAGCAAAACCCGACCCCGCCACCGCACCACACAAATCATCCATGAATCCAAATTAGCCCCCGACGCCCTCTACTACACCGGCATCCCCAACTCACAGCTCGACGCCCCTATCACATATTCCGAACTCCATACTGCCGTTCATGTACTCCGGCGCAACGCTCCGCCGGGCCCTGATCAAATCACTAACACTTCTCCGCCACCTTACCGAAGACGCCATCGAACGTCTCGTACAATTATTGAACCACCATTCGGAACACCACACCCTTCCTCCTGTCTGGAAACATTCCAATATCACAGTTGTACCTAAGCCTGGCGAACCCCCATACATCCACAACCTCCACCCCATTTCCCTTACATCCGGCCTAAGCAGGCTCTTCGAACACTCTTGATGAATTCATAGCGCAAAAAGGACGAGGACAGAGAGAGAACACACAACACAGCGCTAACTTCCAACTAATTTTATTTCACACAAACGTACAAATATGTATCCCCAGCCTACCCGCAATCACTTCCCACCGTCACCGCCAATGCTGACGTGTTGCAGCCATGCGCAGAAACGTTGCCTCCTTATCCGACAAATTCAGTGACGGCACACTCACACAGGACAACCCCGCTTTACTAATCAAATCTGCCTCTACTATTTCTCTTACTTTTTGTTCCTTGTGTTTCGACCGTATCACACCTTGCTCAAACCGTGGCACGCAGCCGCAGTCGTGGCAGTGAACACACAAATGGCCATACCTGTATTTGCTGACCTTCCGCCTGTGCTCGCCTAACCGGTCGTTAAGACAACGGCCGGTTTGGCTTATATAACGCTTTCCACACGAAAGGGGAACATCATACACCACACCGACTGCGCACTTAACACATGGTTTCCTATGTCATTTTACACACCCAACCGGTGCTTTACGGAAGGGGTTAGTCAACTTGCAAATTTTGTTCAATTTGTTAGGTGCAGAAAAAACAACCTTTACGTTCACCTGATTTGCAATCTTTTTGAGACGGTGAGACGTATTGTGCAGATATGGAATTACTGCTACTTTTTTAAATGCAGAGCATTTCAGTAACTCACGATGTCACCCGCGTTGGCGTCCGTAGTCCGCATGCTCACTGCGCATGCGCGTCGAGTCGAGGCGATAGCGAACACTCTCTTGCGAGGGGCATTGGATTGGATTCGAACACTCTCTCGCGAGGGGCATTGGATTGGATACGATTGCATTGGCTTGGATTGGATTGGCTTGGCTTGGCTTGACCTGGATTGGATTTGGATTGGATTGGATTAAAGTGGATTGTGTTGGATTGTGTTGCGTCATAGCCGCGGCAGACGCGCTGGGGCCGGCGCATGTGCAGTACTCTCTCATGCACTCTCTCATGTGCAGTACTCTCTTCTTCGGGCGCGCTGCGCATACAAGGTGTGCCGTTCTCCGGCGAAGCAACATCCGCGCTTGACTCAAACACCTGGAGTACACGCCGCTTTACAAGTACTCCAACGTCGTCGACTGGGACCGGCTTACGCAGTCCCCTCAACGTAATAAGCGGCGGAGCGCGCGTTCGGAATTCAGTCAAGGGCGTCTTTGCTTGGCTTTCGCTTGACGTGACGCTTTGCTTGACTCGAGTAGATGCGACGCATTTACTCGAGTTCCCCCTGTGGGAAGATGCGGGCGGTTTTTTTAACCTAACACTCATACCCCTCGCCCGCACCCTCCTCACCATTTCCACTCTACGCAGTATGCTTTATGCAGATGACATAAACCTCTGGGTGCACTCCAGCTCCGACTACCATATTGAGACAACTGTGAAACATGGCCTCAACACAGTTCTCCACCGCATCGAGCTACTCGCTCTTAGCCGCTCTCCCCAAAAACCGCCCTTCTCATATTCACCCCGCCCCACTCCAAGCCACCACCGAGCCCTCCTATGCGGCTTTACATCCGCTCTACCGCAGTCCCCCACGTCTCGCAACTCCTCCTCCTAGGGCTTACTCTTACCCACAACCGCTCCTCAGCGCCCACCCTCCTGTACATAAACGATTCATCAAGCAGACTACACACCTCATCCGGCGTATCGCAAACAAACAGAACGGCCTCAATGAACAGGCTCGTGTACGGCTCGTGCGCAGCTTTCTCATTAACCGTCTTATGTATCACCTCCCCTACCTTCGTCTCACACCCACCCAACTTAACACACTTGATGCCCTTTTGCTGAAAACCTATTGACATGCAGTACTCCTTCCTCCAAAGTACTACTTCCTATCTAGCTACCTTGAAAATCGTCAGAAAGTGGTTGTGATGGACGATATCAGCTCAAACCCACAGCTAGTGCGCATGGGCGTTCCACAGGACTTGGTGCTGGGGCCGATGCTATTTTCACTATTTGTAAATGACCTTCTCAAAGCATTAACGTACGCAGATTTAGTATTGTATGCCGACGACATGGCGCTTGTTGTAACCAGTGATAACGAGCAGGAAATACACGCAAGAATTAATAAAGAATTCGAAAACATTGCTTGGTGGTTTTCGCTTAACAAACTCACTATCTACGCGAAGAAAACGCGATATTTCTTTCTCGAAATAAGAACGTTAGAGAAGGGCTGGTCGCAATATCAGTCAACAACTGCTTACTTGAACAGATGGACTCCAATACCTAGGAGTTGTTATGGACGCTCATTTGCACTGGCAGAATCATGTCGATGTCGTCTGTGCAAAGCTACCATCTGCTTGCTATGCAATACTTCAAGTCCGTGAGCTATTAGGTTTGGAGCAACTTAGGACCGCACACTGTACGTCCGCGTCCGTGCGCATAGCATTTACAATCGCGAAAATTACACAGGCCCCCGCAGGACTCGACCCTGTGGCTGGCATACCGGACAGCGTTAGTGTAAGTCGTTATACCCATTGGGCTGCGACCGTGAGTTAGTACCCGGGAGTCAAACGGCTAACTCCCTCACCTGTAATGGTGCGAAGTACCTTAGCACCACCAATGTCCGTTCCCGTCCATCCGTACGCACACCATTATCAAGCGAAAATCAAGCGAAATTCAATTTCAGCCGTGAGTTGCAGTTTCATTTAGGGAGTAATCAAGATGCAACTCACGGCTGAAATCCAATTACGGCCGGGGCGCAAATCGGATATCACTCGGGGCGCGACTGTAATGTCAATTCGAGTCCCCGAACTCCGCACCCTCGCAATCATCCACGGAGTGTAGATGCTGCCATTTTTTTATATCAAAATGCTAAAAAGGCTTTATTACGCTTTATTCAATACTCACCTGTCGTACTGTATGGTTTGTTGGGCTTGAACGTACAATACATATCCTAATTGTATACGTCGACTACAAAAACGGGCTTTGAGAACAATCACACGCTCAAGACGAGACGCACCTAGCAAATCCCTTTTTGACGCTGTTAAAGTTTGGACAATTGATTAATTACGTCTTAAAAATACAGCACATTTGGTATACAGTATCTTAAGAAATAGTCATCCCTTAGACAGCTCGATATTTTATTCTTCATTGCGCCACACAAAAAGTTCTGCGTTGGGCAACCTTAACCTGGCACCTGTTAGTAATGTCTGCGGGCAGCGACTGCTACTATTCATTGGGGCCAAAATATGGAAGAATATAATACAAGAAGCAAAACAATCAAAAACGTTTACGTACAGCATGAAAATACCCTTGCATAAAGAAACCTAGCAAAACTGAAAGTGGTAATACGAGTGTGGAGCCTTTGCTGCTTAACTGTTCAATCCGTCTTGTTCTCACACACTTTATATTATGTACAAGCCTCCTTAACCTACATTAATTTTATTTTGAGGCCCGCACTAGGTTTCAGCTGGCTGTTAATGTAGTGCGAATGTATTTTGTACATGTACCAACATCTTTTGATTTGTATATGTGAAGTGTATGTTCTTTAAGTGCCCATGTTGTTCTTCTGTATTCGGTGTATAAACCTTCCTCGCCTTTATGTATGTGTGCATGTTTACGTTTTTGTATATATACATATATATATATATATATATATATATATATATATATATATATATATATATATAATGTGTGCGTGTGTATACTGGATGTTTGTTGAACATTTTAATGAGGACGCTACGATTTGGTGCGTCCGAAGTGCCATTGTATATTATTTGTGGACCCTAAAACTAGCCTTTGGCTATTGGGTCCAACACTGTTTTTGTGAATGTTCTGCAAAAAAATGAATAAATCTTCAATCAATCAATCAATCAATCCTTACACCCCAAATGACAGATCACTAGCTGTACGCGTCCACAACATCATGAGAAAGTACCTAGACTCTCACCACACGTCCCAACTCACGCGGCTAGCCGCGTCTCCCACAGGGCACTACATCGTATAAGCTAATAAAACCACGCCCCCCACACTCCCTACCCCTCCCACCCCCATACCAGCTCACATCCGCGCACACATTAAAGTCCGCCCTCTCCCTAGACACATGCACCCCACATACCATGCAGCTCGCCGGCATGCCCGAGCAGTCACCCACTCCCACAAATACCGGCCAGCATAACAAACCCTCTACACCGACGCCGCTCCGTAGCCCAACTCTCCGCGCACTGCGTTGCAGTCACCAGGCATCACTCCCCTCACAGTACAGCCACCGACACCATTCCACCACGGGCTTTCTCAGCGCCCCACCCCCTCTCTACGTCCTCTCCGACTCGTGGACACGCCATCCGCCATTTTCTCCGGGGCAACAAAAAGCCCTGAAAATTTCGACCACCCATCCGCCAACCGACACCGTGTGCCTGTTGTGGACTCCAGCTCACACAGGCGTAGGCGCTAATGATGTGGCGAACGTAAGTGCTCTCGAACTAGTAGACCGGGCCACCGCTTCATCTACGCCCACACGCGGTGCCCTGCATATCCCTGCATATCCCTGCATTACAGGGATATCGCCTTTCACTACCACCTCCCCCTCCAGTACCCTCCACCACATCCAAACTAACCCTGACGCAGCTCACTGCCTGCGCGTCCTCCAGACCCACACCTTGCCCCACCGCACTCAGCTTATTCAGACCAACCCACACCTTTTTGACCGTCCCACATGCCTTGCCTGTGCCGCCCTCGACACGCACTATCATTCTTTGTGCGAGTGCCCGGCAGACCCCTTTCCCCCTTCCTTCCCCTCCCTCTGGGAGCAAGCGCTGCGCTGCGCGACCCGGAGTCATCGAGTCAAGACTTGGTGACCACCCGGGCCCTGGCGGTCGCGGCGGCCCTCTGGACCGTCTCCACCTCCCTCCCCTGATCCCTGAGTGTCAATAACGTTTCTCTCTCTCTCTCTCTCTCTCTCTCTCTCTCTCTTTCTCTCTCTTTCTCTCTCTCTCTCTCTCTCTCTCCTTTATTGTAGTTCTCACCGCCTGTATGGCGTCGCTGAGGATCTTGTGGATTTCGCGGCCTAGGATGGCCAGGTTGATGGGTATTTCTCTGCTGCTTCTACTTCCTTGCTTCAAGTGCTGGCGGACGTCCGCAAGGTGCCTCCTCAGTCGACCACCGCGGCCACGAAGCCGTTGCGGCAGGAATATTCGGCTGCGTCCACGTAACGCACCTGTACCGGTGTCTTCTCGGTACAGGCCTGTTAGTGCTTTGTCTCTAGCCATCTTTTGCCTTCGTTGAATTCCGAGTGCATATCCTACGTAAGCCGTCGACCTGGACGTTCCACCGTACGTAATCAGGGACGGGGAATTTTAGTCCTTGCTGCTCGTGATAACCGATGCCCAGGTTGCACGGGATCTTTGTGGCGGCCTTGCTAGACGAGTATTTCCAACTTAGCGGCCCTTTTTGCCTCGGCGATCTGGTCGAGCGTTGTGTATGCTCGGCTGGAAGGGACAATTCGTGCTTATAGTTTCGGGTAGACGGAGGGGTGTTTTGTAAGCCCTCCGTATTAGGAGGTCTACCATGCACTTTTCGCTTTTCCTCCACTTGTGGAAGGCGGCCACGCACATCATGTTGCAGAGTATAAGGCGTGCATGAGTCTGGTGAGGTTCTCCTTGTGCATGCCTTCCTTCTTGGTGGTAACGCGCTTGAGCAGTGTGGAAGCGTTCGCTCCTTTCCCGTAATGCCGGTGAGGAGTCTCCGTTCCTGCCGAGCGCTTCGATCGTCATTTCCGGGGCTGTAATCTTGATGTCCGTCGGTATTGTGTGGCCGTCCCTGGTTGGGCTCTTGATATTTCTGTGCTCTCTTTGCTCCTTGATCCTGTGCAATTTGATCGGTTGGAAGATGAGGTGCTCCAACTTTCTTGGCGAGCAAGGCAGTTTCGTACCTTTCAGTCTTCCTCCCAGGCTTTCTTCCCCTGCGTGGCGAGTTTGACGTCGTAATAGAAGTTCTATCTCTCTATAATCGTCGTTGCCAGGATTGCGTCGGCAAGACATAAATTGGCAGTTTTTTGTTCAGTAATCCCAACTCCCAAGTAGTTTTTATGCCTGTTTCACTATACAAGGCGCTCAATAAAGAGACAATGGCTATTGAACATGAATGCGAGCAGTGCTCTCGTTCAATTAGGCCCATGAATCACCATTAGACCAGCAATTTTATGGGACAATTGAGCCGGTATGTACAACTGTTGATGCTTTTATGCAATCATAAACATTTTTGTCGTATACAAATACAGGTCAGGCACGTTTTCGTTCTGAAATTATTTGATGCAAAACGTTACGCTGCCTATATCTACAACGTTGCAGGACTGAAACGTTGCTCTGCCTGACTAATTTCCGCGTCTAAAATACGCCTTTTTGATGCCTAAAAATCGGGCCTCTTGTTACCACTGCGGCTAAGGAGGTCACGTATACAGTAGCTGCCCGTACCGCGAGATTGGAGTTCCCGGATCTTCGTCAGCAGATTGCCGCCTTCGCTTTGATGTACGACCACCAGGAATGCACAAATCTCTTGCAAGGAGATCAACTGGGAGGCTTCACCGTCACCAGGTTGTCTGACAACCCGATTAACCGTATCAAAGGCGTCAAGACGCACCTAGAGGAAGATCCCCAATTCCTCGAAGGGAAACCTAAAGTAACAACATGAGGAGATAAGGTTGATCATGACGAAAGATCGTAAGCCCATGCAACGACCCAGACGCGGGATCCGACAACCCCGACTCGGAAGGAAAGCAGCGTCGAAGTGGTGACATGCGATCCGACGACGCTCTCCACGAAAGAAAGCGCAGATGGCATACTCAGAGCTGAGCTGCCGCCTAATAGTGGACGGCCACAAATTGACCGCTTTGGTGGACAGTGGTGGGCACTTTTCTAATATCAAATTCTCACGGCACCCTTAAAAAAAGTGAAAACCCCTTGGACTGGACCTCCCCTTTGTTAGGGTCGCTCGACGTCCACTCGAATGCAGAGCGAGAGTTTGCATCGAAGCGTCGGATTTCGGTGCATCAGTGGTCATTAGAGTGTGAAGTTGGGCTTGTTGGTGATGCATTTTTGCAGACCAAGCGCGAACGTTTACACAGGACGAGAGATGAGATGGGGCGAGGACGTTAGCGTTCATCTTCGTCCCAGTGTGAACTTTCCCGCTTTATCTACAAGAATCAATTAAAATGTGGCCGTAATATTGTAAAACCCTGATTAAAACGTTTATGAGCTACAAGGAAGCCAAAATCCTCCCTTTTATGTGGTAACCATGTTCGGTGAAACAGCAGGCAGTGCGTGATCGCACCTGACGTTGTTCATGTTGCAATCGAAGGACACATGACAGAGTGGGTAATATGCCGCCGCGAAATTTGTAGCTGATGAAAAGAAGAAACAAAACGTGCTTCGACGAAGACAAGATACGACCACAGGGATACGACAGATACGGGCGCTTGTATGCGTCCTATCTTGTCATCGTGCACGACTCTTTAACGCCACGTTTTCTTTTTTCTTGTTAAACTTGTTGGCGGTCGGTGCTCCGGTTCACCACGAAGGCAACGCTTTTATAGGCACGCTCCAAAAAACCTTTTCCAAACTCCTCAAGCGACCCAATATTTGCAATATGGTACAATTACTAAAATCGGAGTCTCTAGTGAGTTCCCCGCCCCCCAGATATTAACCTTGTTCGTAACTACAACCTTAGACTGCGGAATACCAGGCACAACCGTTCTGGCAAAGATACGCTTTACTTCTTTTTTCATTAGTTTTAAAACAGCCTGTTTTTATTTTCCACTTACATGATTGCCCAATATTCTTCGCGTTTTTCTGGCACTTTGTTGAAATTTTCGGTCCCTAAAACGTTTTAATCCAAGCCAATGATGAAAATAAGGCGAGCTCGATGTGTAATGGCGGCCCATGACTACACAGACGACCTTTATATGAGCCGCATAGACGCTGGCGCCAGATTTCTCTATAATGTATATTGTAAGGAACTCTATGTTTCACACCAACCAGTGCACGCATAACCCGGCAATCGGTGATGGCCGCGTGCTAAGGCGTAAAATAGACGGGCAAAAATGTCGCACGGAAAAACCCTCATGCTGAAAAATTATCGGCTCACGTTGGCGTTCAAAGCCGGCAAGTTGCTCCGGTTACGCCTGATAAGGAAATTACCGCCGTTATCAGCTGATTGCGAAGCTTGTGAATGAGAAATCGGTGGTGACGAGGGGAACAACACTTGTGAAAGAGGTGTCAGCAGGGGCGAGGAGAGGTCTAGTTGGGTTCGTATTATTGTGGGCTGCGTTTTAGGTTTCATGGCACACAAAATTAGCGAGATCACCCGAACCAAGGGCACAGCACAAACGCAGCTATCAACCTATTTATTACCAGTACAATATTTGCATGGACATCATGAGGGACAGCAAGAAGCCTCAATAATACCCGCCGCGGTGGCTCAGTGGCTAAGGCGTTGCGCTGCTGGGCACGAGGTCGCGGGTTCGATTCCCGGCCCCGGCGGCCGCTTTTCTGATGGAGGCGAAAAGCAAAAATGCCCGTGTGTACGAGATTTCGGCGCACGTTAAAGATCCGCAGGTGGTCAAAATTAATCCGGAGCCCTCCACTACGGCGCGCCTCATCGCCTGTGTTGCGTCGGCGCGTTAAACCCTACAATCAATCAAGAAGCCTGAATAAGAAGCTTTAGGAACACCGCTACACATGCAAGCAAACAGCCCCCTCAGGCAATCTGTCGCTGCACTGGATTATTGAGAGTGCAGCCCATTGTTTCAAAATTCTTGTATTGGAACAATAACAGAACAACCACACCCGAAACTTGGAAGTCTATCACATATGAAGCGAGCAGAAGTATACATGAAACCATGCTGACTCATTCTGACCGCGCCTGAAATAGGCCTAATGAAACGCAGCATACAGAGAGTGGCCCCGACGGCCGCTTTTCTGGTGAAGGCAAAAAGCAAGAACGCCTGTTTTTTCGAGATTAGGCGCAGGTTAAAAATCCCCAAGTGGTGAAAATTAATTCGCAACCCTCCGCTACGGCGCGCCTCATAACCTGCGTAGTTTCAGCGTGTTAAACCATATAATAAATAAAAAGCGTCCTGCAGAGAATCTACTGCTACTTAAAATTTAAAACAAAGGAAAAGGGCCTTTTACCAGCTTATGATGCTTTGCCTCCTGTCACCTGTGAGTTATGGTGAAAAGCTTTCCTACACTTGCCCCTCTACCCTTCTATTTCTATCTTGTAACCCTTCCGACTTCTTTGGTCTCCAAGGAAAAATTGGCCGCGTATCTGCTTCTTTTGTTGCAAATGCCGTCAAAGGATGATAGTCTTTGTCGACTTTTGCCAAGTAAATACCTCTCTTCACTTTCCCGCTCACCTCTCGTGTTGTTCCTCTTGCGTCGCGCTCCTCCCAAGGTAAAGACGCCAAAGGTTTGCTTAAATCATTTTAAATTTCCCGCGTTTCACTGCTCCAAACCGGGTGTCTCGATGCCAACGCTTCCGTACGGCGAAGACGCGCGTGAATCGAGGCGCCCTACTTCCACGTTTATAGAACCGCGTTTCCCTAGTCCACGTGCGTTCCAAGCAGAATGTGGAATCTATCTAGTGGAACCTTTCGTAACTGCTGCCACTTGATTTCTTCAAATGCCGCCTGAAGCTAATGGCGCGGGCGACAGCAGGCGACGGCGGAGTGATATTTTTTCTTCAGTTGATGAAGTATTTAATCTCTCCAAAATCAAACATGTACAATTTTTTATAAAGGAACGCTACAAATATCACTTCTGTATTATTTTGTTGTATATATATGCGTAATGTCTTGTTGTTCTTCAACAATATTGACAAGTATGAACATTACACCGGAATTAGACGGGCACATTTAGCTGTGACTATATAAGACTATTGCGCAGGCATTGTTTTGCTGTGACCGGGTGTCTGAATCGAGTCACAGACAGACAGACGGACAGAGAGACAGACATACATACAGGCAGACCAAAATTTCTGGGTTGAAGTAGCCCAAGAAAGGTTATCGTCTTTAATAATGTACTTGTAATAAATCAATTTCCAGTAGCGCTCACACTGCCCACTTCGTGTGTCTCAATTTTTTTCACCATGCAACCTACAGCGCACTCTGCAAAACAGAGGTGAAATTCAGTTTTATGTATTGAGGGCGCAATAATCGGCCTAGCAAAGTAGCAGACGCCACTGCCTGGAGTCTGCCGTTAAAGCTGAAAGACTGTCGCCATAGACAAATACTTTTTTAGCTGTTGCGCTTAGCAGCTGCATTGCCGCTTTGGGAGGTTAAGCGTTACTCTTTTTTCAGAGTGTTCTTTTAACAGTGAGGCTGTTGTTGCTGACTGTAATGTGTGCGGTGTGCAGCGTCATCAAAAAAACCTTCGTCATAGTTACTCCGGCTGTTTACCGAGCGCGCGAGCAAGCGTCTCACGAGGAGCGCCCGGCGTCGCACTGGCTTGCGCATGGCGCTCGCAAAAAAATACCAAGACAACAGTTCACGTATGTCAGCGCCTCAAGGGGAGAGCACAAGGCAGCTCGCACTACAGACGCCCAGTTCGTGAAGTCGAATGGTGAAGTCGAGTGCGAATGGTGATGGCGAGTGGTGAGCATGAACGGGAGCAAGTGGGAGCAGTGAGGCCTGAGGGGCGAGCGTGAGTGCGAGTGAGTGCGAGTGGTGGGGCGGAGGGGTGAGCGTGAGCGCGAGTAAGCGCGAGTGGTGGGGACGAGTGGAGAGCGTGAGCGGGAGTGAGTGCGAGTGGTCAGGGTGGAGGGGTGAGCGTGAACGCGAGTGAGGGCGAGTTGTGAGAGCGGAGTGGTGAGCGTGAACGTGAGTGAGTGCGAGTGGTGGGGACGAGTGGCCAGCGTGAGCGCGAGTGAGTGTGACTAGTAAAGGCGGAGTGGCAAGCGTGAAAGCTAGTGAGTGCCCGTGTTGAGGGCGGAGTGGCGAATGCGAGTGCGAGTGAGGGCGTTAGAATAAATATATATTTTTTTGAGTGAGTGTGAGTGAGTGGCATGCAGTTTTGCCGAGCTATGGTGTAGCATATACGGAGATGGACTCCGAGTCAACTAAATTAACATATACTGCGCAGCATGGCGGTGGACAGAGGTCAGAGATATTTTTTCCACAAATCGTCATTGTTGGTTCCGCATTTACTACGTGACAAGTGCTGAAATATCCCACAGTTGTTTCGGTGTTTTTTTCGTTTCGAACTGTTATATGCAGGTAGTATTTTAGGCACGAAGTCGAACTATTTTTGAAGGTATTGTTTTTTTTTTTTTGCAGATTCTCGAAAAGATACGATGTGCAACCGAGCTCGCAGATGTGAAATTCATCGTTTCATGCAGCGCCCTGGAGGAGGAAGACCTTCTAGTTCAAGCCCACTCGTTTGTAATTTGTGCGCAAAGCGACGTCTTTGCGGCAATGTTCCACGGATCCATTCATACCTCATTGCCTGTGAAGGTTCCTGACGTCCCTGCAAAGGGATTTCACGGAATGATCATGTACGAGAGCCAATCGCCTTATCACATCCTCATAAGTAGTTGTGATTTTATCTGATAACTTCAGCCTATCGCAGATGGGTTGCTATATAGGATAGTTGCAAAGACAATTCTCGGATGGCACCAGCGCAAGCTAAACAAAGACAAAGGCTTGACCCTTTGCCTCTCCGAAAAGAACTTGTACCTGGATGGTGCAGTAAAACGACTACTTACCCCTGGGAAGTGTTATCTCAGTAGGTATGAGCGATATTCATTAGTCAGTATTATGATAAACTGGTGGTAGAACCCGGCAATACCGCGTGGGTCACACTGCTAATGACGCATAGGTAAAATTCGTGTTCAGTTATTTTTTGTTATAATTAATTGTTCCCCGCGAAGTTGTACACAATTGGTAACCCCTACCTGCTGTCAAAACATGGGCTCCTACAGGAGACGTATTGGGAAACGGCTGCAACTCGTGTTTGATAGGAACCCTCCCAAAGCAAATTATTCCAAGATGGCGAAGAAAAGAAAGCTTTCCTTCGCAGCTTCGCATTCTAGCCGTTTGGCTGCATTCAGGTGGATGTCAAACTTTCCTTCATACAAACTTACTCCACCTCGGGGGATCCCCTAAATCTGGTCGATTAACACCTATCTTCAGGGTTCCGCGAACGTACACAATAAATGCACCCATGCACGGATAAAAGAATACATGAATCCGCATCGTGAATGCATACATCAATACATACGTATATACAAAGAAATATAAACACGTAGACGGGCCCTAACAAAGATAATGGTGTTGCATTCACACACGTTCTTAGAGCTCACGTCACACTATGTAAAATTTTGGGTAAGATCAAAACGGCTGCACGCTGTTACCACGGTGGGCCGTTAAAGAGACACTGAAGTGATTCGTAAACATTGCGGGACTACGAGCGCAAATTGTAGTCCGGAGTCCCTAGGCCGTGTTTCGACCACTCTGAGCGCGTTTCCACGAATTTATTTAGTAGAAAAATCAATTCGAAAACAGTTGTCCTCCTCCACTGCACCCTCGCCCACTTTCTGTGGAGTTGTCGTGTGAAGAGATGAGCTGGCAATTGGCTGCGCTAATGCACGGCTCGCCGGCCTTCCGACAGAGTCAGTCGGCCCAGCGTTTCGTCCGCCGGCCGCCGACGGTTCGTCGCAATTCGTTCGCTCAGTTGAAACGAAGCCAGGACCCGCTTGTGAATGGAAGAATGTGCCTTTCTTTACTTTGTTAGTTTGTACACTATATCTAGCCAAGGTCGCTTCACACAAGCGCTGCACAAGCGCACATGCGACGCTTCGCTTACTGGTACGCGAGTAGTAAAATCTAAGGCCACTTGAAGGTGGGAGAAGAGTCAGCGAAGGCAATATAGGTACTAATGAAATAAAATCAAGTGAAAATTTTACCGTACAGCATAAAACTAGGGTGCAGGAAGCACTTTTTTGCGCTGGGCAAACAAGCACAGCGGTCAGGAGCACGACGATGCATCTGCGAACGCTTTTCCGTCTAAGAAATGCAATTGCTAGACGTGATATATAGTGGAAACTTGGAGGACGCTTACTGCACGAGCGCAATACAACGAATAGTCACCTAGGCTGCTTCAAATGCTAAAATTAAATAAAAGTGTAAAATGGTTATACATTATATACCTTATATTCCCGAGGTCAGCAGCGCTAGCACAGTATGTACGTGCACACTTGTCAATGCCTCCTTCGTGCCTGTGTATCATGTATA
This sequence comes from Haemaphysalis longicornis, assembly GCF_048455015.1. Taxonomy (NCBI): domain Eukaryota; kingdom Metazoa; phylum Arthropoda; class Arachnida; order Ixodida; family Ixodidae; genus Haemaphysalis; species Haemaphysalis longicornis. The sequence goes on along the minus strand of NW_027526225.1, from coordinate 93,549,861 downwards.
TATGTAAATCCCTGTAAATAAATGTGTTACAAGAAAAAAAATCCCCCGTGCTCGAGTGGTCTGGAGCGCTAGGTATGTTATTGCGAGTGTTTTGCAAGTAACGAGTTTGAATCCCCGGGGGTGCATTCTTTTTTTTTTTTTATAAGTTGACTTTTTCGTTTTCGCCCGATTTTTTCTTTGAGTTCGCCTTTTTTTTAGGCCGTAACGTTTACTGCTCCACGAACTAGTTCAGAGAACGCGAGCAGGCTGACACTGGCGCGCTAGCGAGTTCTCGTTGGCGTGCTGTTGCCATAAGCACCGACTGCTTGCGGGCAGTGGGGACAGGCCAGAATGAACATACCCTTGGCCTGGTGCGAACACGCTTTTTACGATACAGGCATGAGTGACGCAAGCTCCAAATATTGGGGAAAAGCCCGTGGCATTTGAGCGTCTGCGGGACGCGGAGGGCGTTCATCCACTGCGTAGGCCTCGGCTAGGGATTGCTACGATTCCAAGCCGTCCTGGGAGGCTTATTTTACGCACTTCACAGCCGAAAACACGTCAGAAGCGCCCTACGGTGATTACTGAGATATCGAGAATGCCCATCCAACACTTCCGTCGGATGTCACGCATGTTGTTTTACAGATCCGAAGCCGAAACTTGTTTCAATGCTAACCAATCACGGTGCGTCTCCTCCTGTCGTCACAGCCTTTAGTTGGTGCTGCCGCCGCAAACCGCGCATGGTAGTTTTTCTTCTTTCGCGCTTTGTAAAAAAAATTACCGACTTGTCAACCGGATAAACGATGAGAAGTGTTCTACGTTGAGCCAGTTCACGCAGTGGAAGAAAAAACGGGAGCTTGACGAATTCACTGCAGTGTCCCTTTAAGGGGCCCCTGTAAAGATATTTTCGGCCAAATTTGTTTGCACAAGGCTTGTTTTCAGCAAATATTGCCAGCCACATGGTCACTTTTAATGTCCCCGCTAAGGCACTGGTGGGCTTGGCCAATTGACATGTGGTAACGTCACGGGTAGCACTTATAAAAAGTTGTTTGATGCGAAAACATCGCGGCTGTTGTGTGGGTAAAAATGGCAGCGTCGGCGGGAGTTTAACGAGTTCGCATCACACTTCCTTGACGGTACAGACTTTTTGGTGCCGGACTTTGTATTCGCCTTGAAGTTGTCTTAAGCACTGGGTGTCTGTGTTCGCTTGGGCACATGAATAGCAGTAGCTGTTATCGAGTGTGATGCCCCAGATAGTGACAATCATAGTGGCTATTGCTGCTAAAATGTCTCGGAATTGAGAGTTTCGAACCGCCATTTCAACGTAATGTCTTATATGCCACGCTGTAATTATTCCACCCTTCTTTTTTGTTGTTGTTTTTTTCGCAGGATGATGTACGGAAACATCGACATTTTGAACGACTGTGTTACAGCACTGCTGATAAAAGTAGCCAGTAGAAAGTACATGTTTAGCGACGCTCTCGAGTACGCCGAGAACTTCCTCGTCGAGCACGTCAAGCCCGAGGATGTGTGTGACCTTCTGGATCTACATGTCAAGCTCAATGAACCGGACATCGACATCAGCGTATTAAACGCGCTCCGATCCATTGACGCTGAGCTCGCGATTGCAGAGCCTCGTTTCCTGTCGTGTGAATGGGCCTCGGTATACATTGTGGCGAAGAAAATTCGCAACGTCAATGAACTGTCCCTCATAACAAGAATCTACCATTGGTGTTGTGAAAACGAAGTCTACGATGACGAAGATTCCTCGCTTCGCGCCCTCTTCTGGAGCTTTTTTTCCCAAATGAGAGTACTGTCGCTAACCTTGGAGGAAGTTTTAAATGGGCCGTGCCGCTGGGGTGTATTCTCGGCAGAGGAGCAGATTGAAGTGCTCTCAGCAATAGCTGACAAGGCAAACGTCGTTCCAGACTTCATCAACCCCTGTCGGCAGTCACGATATGAATATTAACAGGATTGTCGAAATCGACTGACTAAAAATAAATTGTTTTACGTTTCGTATCCCAAACTGGGTCCTCTTTTACCGTCGCTTTCGTCATTTTCTATAGAGAATACTTCAAACTCGTGGCATCGGTTTCATTTCATTTCATTTATTTTACCCACAAGGCCAGAGGATTGGATTGGATTGAATTAAAGTGGATTGTGTTGGATTGTGTTGCGTCATAGCCGCGGCACGTTGCGTCATAGCCGCGGCAGACGCGCTGGGGCCGGCGCATGTGCAGTACTCTCTCTTCCGCGGTTTCCTCTCCTTCGGGCGCGCTGCGCATATAACCGGTGTGCCGTTCTCCGGCGAAGCAACATCCGCTCTTGGCTCAAACACCTAGAGTCCACGCCGCTTTACAAGTACGCCGACGTCGTCGACTGGGACCGGCTTACGCAGTCCCCTCAAAGTATATAAGCGGCGGAGCGCGCATTCGGAATTCAGTCAAGGGGGTCTTTGCTTGGCTTTCGCTTGACGTGACGCTTTGCTTGACTCGAGTAGATGCGACGCATTTACTCGAGTTCCCCCTGTGGGAAGATGCGGGTGGTTTTTTTTTTTACTCTTGTCACTGCTGCCAAGTTTTTGCTGCTGCTTTTGTTGTCTGAATTAGACTATAGTATTTTCCCAGTATGTCTGAGGGCATCACCAAGCTAAAAGAAGAAATGAAAGCTGTGTTCACAAAGCTTAAGGATGAACTTAAGCAGGAACAAAAAGCATTCCGCGAGATGCTCGAAAGGGATTTGCGAAATGAGATCCGCGACCTAAAAAACGAACAAACCAGCATGTGCAAAAGTCTCGAATTTGCTCACGCGGAAATTGCCGATTTGAAAACGAGGCTTAATGTTGAAACTACAAACAATGCCAGGCTTGAAGCAGAAAACAGGGCGCTTCGTGAGCAATGCTCAGATGTTGAAAACAAGGCGCGATCTGGACGTGCATTTGGTCCAGACAGAACAGTACTCCCGAAACGTTAACATAGAAAACCAAGGCGTCATCGAAAAAGAAAACGAATCTGTTGTCGACATCATGTCCAAACTTGGTGAAGCTATTAGTGAACCGGTTGCTGAATCGGATATCGAGATATGTCACCGTGTGCCCACGCGAAACGCAAACAAAACGAACATCATTGTTCAGTTTAAGTCACGAGCTAAGCGTGACACTGTACTCAAAAAGGCAAAAAAGATGCGTCTGACAAAGAGAGAGAGAGGGAGAGAAAATGACTTTATTGAAGGTTCCTGCGGAGGGTAGGGGCCTCGGCCACGCAGGGCCTGCCCTTCCTAGACGAGTATTAGGTCGTCCCCGAAGCAGTGCCTCGCGGGCGTCGGCGCGGTCGGTGCGTGGTGGCTGTTCGGGTGTTGACCCGCCGACCCCCCGACGACACTTCCCTGCGCTTCTGCCCTGCGAGAGCAGCCTCGAGCCGCTGGATAGTTCGTAGTTGCACCTCGTGCTCACCCGAGTTCATGGCATACGTAATGTCCTCGGGCAGGCGCGTTGCACCGTCTGCCTCCAGCGAGTGTCGTTCACATCCCCACAGCAAGTGGGCAAGCGTTGCGTTCGTTCTCGCGCACACACTGCACAGCACACTTTCGTAGACCTCTGGACACACGTGGCGCGCCAGCACCGGGGTGATCACCGAGTTCGTTTGTAGTTGTCTGTATAGCACGGCTTCCGCTCTCGTGAGCTTGGGGTGGGGGGGCGTCTTGAGTCGCCTGCCGAGCCTGTACCACTGTAGTATTTCCCCGTACGACGCGAGGGGTTCTTGTTCGGTTTCTGGGTGCCCGTCCGCCGGGGAGGAGCGGGAGGGCGCCTCGCGGTTGGAAAGTTCTCGCGCGGCGGCGTCCGCTGTCTCGTTGCGGTTGGGGTGACTGCTGGCTTCGACGCTCGTGTGCGCCGGGAACCAGTGGATGTGGGTGACCGGCGTCGCCAGCTCGCCGGACGTTGCACGACACTGCACTGTACTCACTGCCCTATCGCACACTGTGTTCTTAGCGTAATTCGCGATGGCCGAACGCGAGTCACTAAGCACTGTGGTACACCGCGGGTGTGTTAGCGCGAGCGCGAGCGCCACCTCCTCTGCCTGTAAGGCGGTCGGAGCACGGACACTGCACGCACTGTACACATCACCAGTTGTAGCCTTCACCGCCACGGCCACGTAGGTGTTCGGGCGGTCTGGGTATCTCGCTGCGTCCACGTAGAGGGCGCCCGTGTCGTTTGTGTGCGCCTCGGTGAGGGCCTTGGCCCTGGCCGCCCTGCGTCCCGGATTGTGATCGGGGTGGACGTTGCGGGGCAGCGGGAGTACCTTGATGCGTTGGAGCATCTCTCTTGGAAGGCTCTGAGTGTTTTGCGGCTCCGTCCCCGCTCGGCCGCGGCCGTAGCCAAGCCGTTCGAGGATATTCCTACCGGCCCTCGTGGATGAGAGGCGGTCGAGTTGCGTTGTTCTCTTGGCCTCGCTGATTTCCTCCAGGGTGTTATGGAGGCCCAGTTCCAGTAGTCGTTCTGTGCTGGTGCTGTTGAGTAGCCCCAGCGCGGCTTTGTAGGTCTTGCGAATGGCCGCGTTGATCTTGTCTCTCTCGTGTTTCTTCCACGGGTGAAAGGCCCCCACGTAGGCCACGTGGCTCATGGCGAAGGATTGTACCAGCCGTAGGAGGCTGGTATCTTTCATTCCGTGACGTCTTGTGGATATGCGTTTGATGAGGCGGGTGGCGATGCCCAGCTTTGTGATGACGCGGTCGACCGTGGCGCCGTTGCTTCGGCTTGCTTCAAGGAGCATGCCGAGGACTCGGAGGTTGCTCACTTTGGGGATGACGGTGCCGTCGCTCGTGCGTAGTGTGATCGTGGTGGAGTCTTCGTCTGCTTTCTTGCGGTACCTGCCCGGTGGTGGGATGATGAGCAGTTCGGACTTTTGCGGGGAACACCTCAGCCCGGTGTGGGCCAGGTGGTCTTCGATGGCGTCGACTGCCTCTTGTAGTGTCGTTTCGATGTGGCCGTCGCTCCCTCCGGGGACCCACAGGGTAATGTCGTCGGCGTAGATGGTGTAGCAAACCTGTGGGATCCCCGAAAGTCGCTGGGCCACGCCGATCATCACGAGGTTGAAGAGCACCGGCGAAATCACCGAGCCTTGGGGGGTGCCTACACTGCCCAGTTCTCTCTCTGGTAGCTGCAGGTCGCCCGCTTGTATTTCCACCGTTCGGTGCGACAGGAAGTCGCGGATGTAGTTGTATGATCTCTGCCCCAGGCCCAGGCGCGAGACCTGCGCTAGGATGGCTGAGTGACGCACCTTGTCGAAGGCGCTCTGTAGATCCAGGCCCAGCACCGCCCTGTTGTCTAGGGTAGGGACGGTCACGTCAAGGATGTCGTGTTGTAGCAGGATCATGGCGTCCTGGGTGCTGAGCCTTTCACGAAACCCCAACATGGCGTCGGGGTAGAGGCCTTCGTCTTCGAGGTAGCGCTGCCATCTGTTGTTGAGGACGTGCTCGAGCACCTTGCCCACGCACGATGTGAGAGACATCGGGCGCAGATTCTCGATGCCAGGTGGCTTGCCGGGCTTGGGGATGAGGATCGTTCTGGCTGCCTTCCACTGTCGCGGGAGGGTTCCCGCGCGCCAACACCGGTTGAAGTAATCCGTGAGGGCCGCGATGGCCCCGTCGTTGAGGTTGCGGAGGGCTTTGTTGGTGACCCGGTCCGGACCGGCCGCCGACTTGCAGTTGAGGTTCTGTAGGGCCGTCCGGACTTCACACTCATCGATGTCGCGGTCGCCGGTTGTGTTGGCCGGGCCGAGATATCTGTCGTGATTCTCGCTAAGTGTGCTCGGGAGGTAGCGTTCGTTGAGGCGTTTGCACGTCTCTTCCTGCCCCAGCTTCTTGATGGTAGTATGTATGATTTGATCCAGGCGGTGTTGCTGGTACCCTTTGCTCTTCGTTTCGTCGAGTAGGTGGCGGAGTAATTTCCAGGTTCGACCCTGGTGGAGCTGCCCGTCCGCCTCGCTGCAGATGGCATGCCATCGCTGTGCGCAGAGCTCGCGGCTGTACTTTTCCATGGCGCGTCCGAGTTCGGCCACCCGCTTGCGTAGTGTGCGGTTATGGCGTTGGCGTCTCCATCGTCTCTGTAGGGATTGCCTGGCCTCGATCATGTGGGCCAGGCGGCTGTCGATTTGCTGCACGTCTTCGTCCGTTTCCACTTCCGTGGTCGCGAACGAGGTTGCTTGCACAATGTCTTTCGACCACTTCTCGATGCCCGTGATCTCGCCCTGCGGTTCCAGGCACTCCGCTCTGAAGCGGGTCCAGTCGGTGAGTTTGTGTTTTCGCCGGCTTCCGTTGGACCCGACGGCGAAGGTCGGTAGGTCCAGCTCGATGATAAAGTGATCACTGCCCAGGTTGTGGCCGGTGTTCCGCCACTCGACCCCCTTCTTAGCCGAATGCCAGGTCCGGGTTGGTGTCGCGTGTGACGGAGGTGCCGATGCGGGTGGGCGCCGCTGTGTCCGTGTGGAGGGTGAAGCCGGCGTCGGCCGCCGCGTCCAGCAGGTCTCTGCCCTTGACAGTAGTGCGGTGGAGTCGAGCTCTTTGTGTGATGCGTTAAAATCCCCACAGATGGCGATGGTGTCTGTCGGTGCCGTGCGTAACGCCTTGTGCATGAGTTTCTTGAATTTTTGGTGCCGGCGCGTAGGGTTACTGTAGATGTTGATGAGAAGTAAGGACTCCTTCTTGCCGATGACTACCTCGGTCGCGCAGTGTTCGATGGTGCTGCGTCCGAGGAAGTATTCGTGCTTGAAGAAGGTGAGCCCTTTCCGAATGAAGGTGCACACCCCTTGAGCGGCCCCCTTACCGCAGTCCCTTGCACTGGGGGGGGCTTGCGTGCGTACGGTAGCCCGGGAGGGTTAGTGCGTTTTCGGTGTGCGTTTCTTGAACCATGATGACGTCAGGGGGCGCCTTGAGGCTCTGCAGGTGTTGCTGTAGTACCGCCTTTCTGCACTGGAACCCGTTGGCGTTCCAGTGCCAGACCTTTACGCTCGAGCATGTTGCTGGTTTAACGGCCATGATGCAGGTGGTGATTGGGCGGGCTGGTTGCGGTCGTTTGGCGCGTCGTCGTCGCGGCCCAGCTTTCTGTAGAAAAACTCCTGCAGTGCGTCGAAGCGCCGTTCCACCGCTGCGAAACGTGCATTTACCCGGTGATCAAAGGCGTCCATGCGCTTTTCGAGTCGGTCGATTCGTTCGGTGCAGCGGCGGAGGCGCACGGCCACACTGATGCCTCCTTGGGTGCGTGATTCTTGATCGTCTTCCCTCGCGCACGGGGAGTCGTCTTCTTGTTCCTCCATTGCGGTTTCGGCAGGCGGCGGGGTCATGGAGGTCCCCCGAGATTGCGCTGCTGTCTTCTTGGGTGGCGGTGTTGGCGACGTGGGTTGTGGGTTGCTCGGCGCTGGCGTTTTCGCGCGCTGTTGGTGGCGTGGCGTCAGCGACGGGGGGAGCGGGACTTAACCTTGAGCCCACTGTGGTTGCCGCGCCGGCTGCAGGTGCGGCGTTCGCTTTTGGTGCGCTTGTGGGTTTTCCAGGAGTCCTATGGCCTCGTCCAGTCGCTGGCTGAGGCGTGCGTTCTCTTCCTTGAGGGCTGAGATTTCTTCGCGTAGACTCTTCATCGTGTCGTGCCGCTGCGTTGACTGCTCTCGGCGCTTCTGCGGCGTTTTGGATCGGGCGTGCGCATTCGGCGCTCTGGTGACTTCGGCCCACGTCACGCGCTCGCGCGATTGTGACGAGGCTCCTCTCTTCTTGCTGTGACTCCTCCCCCTATTGTTACGACTGGCAGAGCGGCTCGCCGAGCGTTGCCCTTTCTTGCCGCTTCGGCTGCGTCCGCGTTGTTGCTGGGGGTCGAGTGGCGGGAAATCGCGATCGTCTTTTCTAGAAGGTCGCCCCGCTTGCGGTGACGTGGCGTGCTTGCTGTTCCATTGTCTCTTTTTCACCAAGTATTGCGTCTTGAATTTGTTAACACAGCCTGCCGTACCGGTGGGGTGGGGTCCCCCGCACAGTTTGCAGTGCGGCTTGCACTCGTTTTCGTGATTTTCGCCCGGGTTCGTCTTCCCGCAAGCGAAGCACACTCGTGCATGTGGTTGCGGTCATACGTCATGGCGATGTCCGATTTTGCCGCACTTTTTTCACACCTCGTGGTGTTGCCTGTAGAGGCTGCATCTAACCAGTACGGCTCGGTATTTAACTGTCGCAGGCACCTTGGTGCCTTGGAAAAGCACAACTACCGCGGTCGAGCTGCCGATTCTGTGCGCGTCGATTGCCATAGGGTTGTAGTCATTAACGATGTTTGCTCTGATTTCTTCGGGGGAGTCTTCGGTGGAAATGTTCCGAATTACTCCTTTGGCCGTGTCGTCCGGTGCCGCGTGATATGCGAACACCTCGTGTACTTGGTCCCCGACGGTAAGCGAACGTAGCTGGGCGTATAGCACTGCTCTTTCCTCGTCTGGAGTGCTCATCACGATGATGTTCTGTGCTATGTTTGGGCATATGGTGTCCCGCATAGCCGCCACTCTTGTGATTCCCGTTGCTGCCATAATGGCCGTCATTAGTTCGGTTGCCTTTGTTCGGCCGGTGTGCATGCCACCACGTGGTCGAATGATGATCTTGAACTCGCTGCGCGGGATGTTGCTCGGCATGCGTGCAGCTTTCGTTAGGCTTCCAGTAACTTTCCTGGCGTATTGCGCTCTGGTAGGTGGGGATTTGGGTGCCTTGCTGGCGGGCTTACCGGGGGTTGAAGTCTGCGATGCTTCTCCCGGGTGCTGTAGCGGTCGTCGGCGTTGGATGGTCCAACCCGCGTTGTCGTCCGGCGAGGGATCCTCTCCCGGCGCGATGACGGTTGTTCGGCCGGCGTTCCGGTCGAGTTGAACTTGTGGCGTAACTTCTTGGACAGAACTTGTATCCATAGCGGCTTCCATCTCGTTCGTCGCGGGGACGGTAGCGATGTTCGACGGCATAGGCTTAGCGGCCGCCGCCGGCGTCGGCGTGGCCGGGTGCCGAGCTCGAGCTAGGCCTACGTTAGGCTTAGCAAAACGGCGCCGCCGTGGAACGTCAAAGTCTCGTAAATCCGCAAAAAATGCTGGGACTCACCGAAATGTGGTATCAGCGGGTTCCGAAAACGAAGCCTAACACATGTGTAAATGTTGGGACTCTCTGGGGCTGGTTGGCCCGCCGAAAATTCGCATATTTCACGGAGCCGATGTGAGACGCGTCCGATCGCTTCGGCTGCTCGCAGCGCCCCCCGCGTCTGACAAATGATGACATCGCGCTCGACAGTTCCGAACCGATCTACGTAAACGAGCACCTTTGCCCTGCTCTCAAGAAGCTTCTAGGTATGGCAATAAAAAAAAAGCACGAGCACAACTGGAAGTCTGCGTGGTCATTTAAGGGTAGAATTTTTGCAAAGCGCACTGACGACTCCCCTATAGTGCCCATCAAAAATGAAAACGATCTTGCAAAAATATGCCCTCAGCGCATGTCCGACGTGGTGTCTTAAGCATTTCTGACGCACACAAATGGCAGATTATCAGGAACTAGCATCACCGCGTTCTATCAAAGAGGCCGGCGCAGCATCCAAATCTGTTTTACATTTAAATGCGCGCTCAGTAGTCAATAAGGAAGACGGAATTTCAATCTTTTTGAGTGATTTGTCTTTTAAATTTGATATAATAATGCTTTCAGAAACGTGGTATCACGACAACTGCAACATGCTTACATTACCAGGGTATGAGCTTTTTTATATTAACCGTGTTAACAAACGAGGTGGTGGTGTGGCAGCTATGGTTGCATCTAGTACACATAGTAACCTAGTTACAGATTTTACAAAAAGTAGCGGGGATTATGAAGTTCTGGTTCTACATAGCAAAAACGAAATTTTTTGTGCTGTGTATCGTCCGCCAAATGGAAATATTGTTAGATTTTTAGATTTTTTTGAAGGTTTTCTAGAGTATGTAGCGAAAAACAATTTCCGACTCGTATGTGCGGGTGATTTCAATAGTAATGCCTTAGAGCAAAGTACTAGTAGCCGTGAACTTAATTTACAGTTACAGTCCTGCGGTTTCGTAAATCTAATCACGACACCGACCAGAATAACGAGCACTACTTTATCTGCAATTGACCTTTTTCTTACAAATGTTGAAACCAAGATTCTCAGAGTCGGAACCCTCTCTTGTGACATCAGTGATCATTGTCCGATTTTTTGTATATACAACATAGACATTAAAAAATAGAATGAGTTAGGCGATGGCTTCACTTTTCAGCCAATCACAGAGCTAGGCTTGGCACTATTTAAACTGGAAGTTGAGAGGCACGATTGGTCTTCGATTTTAGAAAAAAACGACCGCGGATGATGCATACAATAGGTTCTTGAAAATTTTTTTGCGTCTGTATTAGAAATGTTTCCCTCCTAAAACTGTAAGACGTTCAAAAAAAGTCAGAAAACCCTGGGTGTCATTAGAACACTTGAAAATGATCAAACATAAGAACAGTCTATATCATTCCTTTCAACGTACACCATCAGAAGAAACCCTAAACAAATTCAAAAAATTGCGAAACAACATAAATAAAAATTGAGGCTCGCCAAAGCAGCCTACTATCAAAACCTGTTTGCTGACGCCAGTCAAAAGCGCCCAGTTTCTACTTGGAACGTTATCAATAAAATTTTAGGTCGAAATTGCACTTCCTCCTACCCCAGCGCAATAACTTACGACTCTGTCGAATTGACTCTGTAAATATTGTAAGGCCTAGTGCAAATGTCTTTCATATTAGGAATAAACAGTCCGGACCGGTTCAGAGTATTTTCTTGACTCCAACGGATGAAACTGAAATATATAGTACGTTTATGAACATGCGAAATAGTACAGCTACTACCTCCAAATAAAGCCTAGTAAATATGTGCTATCATCGATTTCTCGGGTACTGGCTCACATCTTTAATTTAATTCTAGAAACAGGAATATTTCCCAGTAATACGAAAAAAGCCAAGGTTTCTGTAATTCACAAAGGTGGGGATACAAATGTTGCCTGCAACTACCGGCCAAACGGAAGTACTCCTCAGCCCCGGGTGCTCGCTATAGCGACATCGCCCAAACCCCATCACACCCCCGCTCGACCCTAGCAGTCACGGACAACGAGGGCACCGTTCTCAACGCCGCTACCTTCTTTCATCTTTCTTCGAACGCTGCTGAAGCCACCGCCATTGCCCTCGCGGCGGCCACAAACACACCCACCACCCACCTAACCATAATCACAGACTCTCAACACGCCTGCCGATATTACTTCAAGGGAATTACCCCCGGCGGCGCTCAAGCTCCTGAAAGCCATTCGCGACCTACCTACAATAACAATCGTGTGGACCCCGGGACACGCCTCACTCCCTGGGAATGAAGCAGCACATACTGCAGCCCGCGAGCTTCACTTCCGGGCGTTCCCTACAGGGCCAGGCGGCTCGGACTCTACGACGGCCACTATCCATCCTCTTCCACCCTGCTTCACCGACATCTTATCCCACTACCGCCACGTTCGCCGAAAATATCCTCCACCCCACCCTACCCTGTCCGTCGAAGAATCACGAATCTGGCGCAGACTACAAACTGGCACATACTATAACTTCACCATCCTCTCCCACATCTCCCCCTCACGCTTCGAGTACAACTGCCCGGACTGTCAAGTTCCAGCCACCACTGCCCACCTCGTCTTCCTGTGCCCTCAACACCCTGTTCATCTCCCTTCCCCTACCCCCGAGCAGTGGGAATGCGCGTTGACCAGCTCGGACCTGCAGGAGCAGCTCAGCCTGATCCAGCGGGCCACGCGAGCAGCGACGGCGCGCAGCCTCCTGAACTGAGGACGCCACCCACTGTTTTTTTTTTTAATAAACGTTTTGCCTCCTCCTCCTCCTGCCTTTTCCAAAGGACTCGAAAAGATTATTTTCGCCCGCGTAACTACGTTTTTGGAGAAAAATTACACCTTGACAGATTTTCAATTTGGCTTTAGAAAAGGCAAAAGTACAGAAACGGCGTTACTTGCCATAAAGGAGAATGTATTACAAAATATACAAAATAACCTTTATACTATAGGTGTATTCATTGACCTGAGCAAAGCTTTTGACTGCATCAATCACGATATCCTCATAAACAAGCTCTCGAATATAGGCATTCGTGGCTCAGCATTATCATTATTTGATAGTTACCTAAGAAACAGAAGCCAGTGCGTATGTATTCACGACTACAAATCCTCTTTCTTGTCCTTGAATTGTGGTGTGCCTCAGGGAAGTATTTTAGGACCGCTTTTATTTAATGTTTTCATAAATGATGTGGCTGATATAGATCCCAAAGCACACCTTGTTATGTATGCGGATGATATTACTCTGCTTCTGTCTGGCAGCAAATTAGATGAGATAATTATTATTTCCAACGAAGTTCTTTCAAAATTATCAAGATGGGCGAAGTTAAACGTTATGAAAATAAACCCTAGCAAGACTAAGGCTGTCATTTTTTGTGCACGAAATAAAAAAGTTAGTCTACAAAATAGCATTTATCTTTAAAATGAACTTGTTGAAATAGTCCATGAACATAAAATACTAGGCGTTCACTTTTGATCAAATTTAAGCTGGAACACCCATATTGATTATATATGCAATAAACTGGCTCAGGTAAATGGAGTTTTATTTCGTTGTCGTTCCTTAATCCCACTGCAGGCAAAACTACAGATATATTATGCCTTATTTCATTCACGTTTAACAAACTGCAGCCTAGTATGGGGGACAACAACCACATCCAATATAAATAGACTTACTATCCTTCAAAAAAAATTATTCGTCTCATTGATAACATCGACCGAATGCAAACAACAAAAGAGGCCTTTGCTAAATACAATATTGTTCGATTTGATAACATGTACCAATTCCGGCTATTAGATACAATGTATTACACTTCACCGGTTATTGCAAACTTTCTAAAACAATTAGCTGGATTGCAAAGTCACTACACTAATGTTAATACACGAAATCCAATTTTATGGGCTGTACCTTTATTTCGCACAAACTATAAACTACAGTCATTAACATATAACATTCCAACATTGCTGAATCAGCACAAAAACACAAGCGGAATGACTCGCAAGGAGCTGCGAAATCATTTCATGATGTTACAGGAATGATTGCTTGTCGCGATTAACATGTTTCATTTTTTTTTCAAGAGTATGAACAAAAGGTGATTATAATGTGAATTAATTACTATCCTTATCTTACGCGTCCAAAGCGTATTCTTATCTCGCGCACAGTTCCGTTATGATAGAAATATTATCTGGGTTTTTATTTTTATTTTGATCTTGTACTCTCACATTATTTGCTGTTTATATATACCTTATTTTTCTCTTTCTTGTTGCCGTATGTGCATATATGATGTGTGTGATTTCATGGATTATGTATAAGTATATATGAATATACTACAAAAATGTCCACAAATGTATGTACTTATGTGTGCAAATGTAGTTTTATATGCAATACCCAACAAAAAAACGAAGAAATTGCACTATTTGTTATTGTCATTTTTCGCAAACATGAAACACGTGGCGATTTTTTCTTTTTCTTTTTATCATGGAATGTATTTTGTCTTGTTTCCGTGTCACATGCAAACCGATTGCATGCCGTTGTCTGGTGTTCCGGTTCCTCGGGCTTTGTCAAGCTGCAAAAGTGGCTTTTACCCGAGGAACCATCCACATGTGGAAAATAAACTGAAACTGAAACTGAAACTGGTCCGTCACTAACATTCTTGAAAAGCTATTTGCTTGATAGGGAATACGTCGTATATGTAGCAGATGCATTTTCTGAAACTAAGGTTAGTAACATAGATGTGCCCCAAGGATCAATTTTGGGTCCCCTGCTCTTTCTGATTTATATAAATGGCCTTCCTGACACCTTGCAGTCATCCCATTGCGTCTTATACGCGGACGACACCACTATCTCAACATCGCACAAGTGTAAGTTTTCCTTAACATCTAAATTTAACATGGCTCTCTGTAAAGAACCAAATGGTAATTAATCCTATCAAATCTAAATTCATGATTTTCAGTTCAAGTCAGAAGGTCGTAACCCAGCTTCCCTCGTTAACACTTGGTGAAAATTCTATTCCTGCTTGTGATTCTGCCACATTTCTCGGTATCCGTCTTGATCCCAGCCTTAAGTTTCATCTTCATATCAACCACCTTAAAAAACCACTGCATCTGGCATTCGTGCGCTCATTAAAGCCCGGCATTTCTTATCCTCTTCTGCACTGCTAGCAGCACTCTATTTCCCCTTTGTACAGAGTCACATTAACTATGGCATCATCACGTGGGGAAACACTTATCAATGTCACTTAAAATCGGTACCACACATTCAGAACCAAGCAATACGTATTATTACCACCTGCCATTTTAGTGCTGATGTTTCGTTACTACGTAACCAATTAGGTATCTTATCCATTGATCACTTATTTAAGTACAGTCTTGCAATCATGTTATTTAAGCTTCTGAACAATCAACTTACTTTTCAGTTCATAGACGTTCATTCTCTACGTAATGTAAACGCCACAAGGTTTGCCTCCCGTAATAATTTTTTGCTTCCGATTGTGCGTACAAATTGCGGGAAAAAAAAGTACCCACTTCAGTGCTATTCAACTCTGGAACAGCCTGCCTCTTCCTGTAAAATCATCAATGTCATTACTTGTATTTAAAAGAGCACTAAAGGTATTTCTTTTAGGGTGCAATTAGATGTTTCTTACTTCATTTTCACCTGTGTATTTGCTCAAACGTTTTCCCGTGTGTTTAATAAATATGTGTGGACGCATTCAATGTCCTTTACTGAATTGAGATAATGTTTTGTAGTAGTTGTTTTGGCAGTAGGTATTGCAAAACCACTTGATAGACATGTCAAATTAATTTGTTGAAATCGCTAATGTTTCAAGTGTTGCATTTATTTCCGTAATTATTTGATGATAACCAGTTCTGTCCGCTGTGTTTACATGTTACCTCAGTAATGAACTACCGAGGGTCCCGTTTCAGCCTCATGGCTTTAGGACCCTCGTCTGAATATACGTATGTGTGTAATTTTTTTGTGTGATTGAATAAACATTTGAAACCTTTAAAACCTAAACCTTTAAACCATTAGAACTCGGTTCTTTGCGCGGGAGAATTTCCTTTTACCCAAAGCTCGCATAAACTACTGGAAAATGACTGCTAAATTTGCTGGTGTCTCCGTGTGGTACTCAATTCCTCCTGAAATAAGTCTTTTACGACCGGCTCATATTTTGCCGGCGAACCAAAAAATACCCAATTACTGAACTAACTAGACCATGTTAGATATAGCCGTAATTAGGAAATTGAAATTGGTTCATTTTTTGTTTACTTTCTGATTGATTCACACTGTTTTGTTGAGTTGCGGTATGTGTGTAATAACAGCGTTGCTGCTCCTATTGTGTAATTGGAGATGTACACAGCCTTTAACGAAAACCTCGTTTTATATATTGTTTAGTCCTGCGGTTATAGTTATGCAGACTCGTTCTTTATCGTCGCTTTTTTTTTTTAAATTGAGTAAAGTGTTTTCGTTCCCTATTGTTCACGCTACACCATGTGTTTAAAACTTTGTCATAACGCCCATTGTCTGCTGCATATTATGCATAATCTAATCCACGATGTGTTGGGAGGGTCCCCCCGACAGTTCAGTTCTTACTCTGGGACCTCCTCATGTACTCCTCTTATTTGTTCATTTATCTGTATGCTTACCCTTCAATAAACTTCAAACTTCAGCCGACTTAGTCATCAGGCTGGCCCACAAACCTAGCCAAGAGAAACGCTTTCCCGAAAGAATATGCGAAAAGATCCTACAATACTTTTCACCGTACTTTAAGTGAGCACATCGTAGGAGATTGTATGTGTTGCGTACAGCCAGGGTCCTTCAAAGCATTGAAGGACTCTGGTACAGCTCAGCAAGCAAGCCCGGCAGGCGCACGTTAGAGGCAATTTGTTTTCAACAGGCACGGCCGCTCGATTTCCCGGGGGTGTGTGTGTCTGTGGGGGGGGGGGTACCAGGTTTCTATCACTTCGGTGCAGGGACAGTGGCTCAACAAGTTATCCCGAAAATAACTGTACTTGTCACCGCAAGCATTGCCTCGGGACGGCTGCCATAGCCAAGTTTGCCATTTGTTGGTCTGTAAGCCACCCTGAAGGAGCTTCTACAAACCTGACGCCCGAGTTATGGTAAAAACGCTCAAAAGGTTGCCGTCGATTAGTGCTTTCTTCGCTGGAATAAAGTTATGTTTTCCTGCAAGAATAACGGCGCTTCCACGCATGAAATGGCCCTGTTGGCCTGTTTATGCAAATTGGAGCTTTCCCTGGGACTTTTTGCCCGTGAATAGACGTGCTTCACATAAAAAATAAAGCTCCTCGACGAAAAGCGAAATTCAACAGTTTCCGCATGTTTCAATGAACGAAAATGCTCGGAAATAGAGAACGTCAGTCGAGCAGGCGCGTATGGTAGCAGTGTCGTTGAGGAACGGTTCTAGAAGGAACCGTTAAGGAACGGTTCTACACTTAACCGTTAATTCTCGTTGCTTGCCGGTATTATAGGTAGTGATCGGTACAATCGGCATTTATTGGTCAGACCGCTCCTTTTCATGCTTGGGGATTAAACTTTGCCCCACCTGACGGAGCGCACCGTCCCTACACGGCAATGTTATGGCACGCTGGTTCCCATTATCGCCGGCTTGCATGGGCAGGTCGCTATCTATAAAGCCGGCCATGAGTAGCACGGAGTGTACGTGCAACTAACTCAACGTACGCGCGCACCCCGCGCGGCGTCTTGAGGCAGCCGCTCATCGCCCACTGCTGCGCGTTACTCCTAGCGCCATCTATAACAGACACAGGCACTGCTGTAGTGAGGCCGTTGCTATGATGACGACAAACTCTACTCGTCAGGCCTAACAGCTGAAAAATCGTCTTTTTATCTGAAAAACAAAAGCTGTCTTTAGATTGAAACTTTGGTTGAGAATTCCAATGGGCTAATTTAAGGCGAAATCATCAGCTTAGAACACAATATCCCCCCTAGGGATTAGTGGCGAAGCTGTTCTCCTGCGAAGCGGGAGGGCAGGGAGCCACCATGTTGGTCACCTCTACGTTGCGAAGCTATGTAAAGACCACAACGTAAAAACTCGAATCCCACGGACGTCCGTACGACTCACGCAGACCATTTGCGGTGTGCGCATGCGCACTTGTCATCCGTGAACGCTCTACGTACGTGAAGCTTCTGCATGCAGGAAACTAAAATTAGACACTGTTTCGTGCGTTTCCTTTAGTATCTCTCTTTGTTAAAGTTGATGTAATTGGTGTCAATGTTATAGAAACAAAGCAGTATTTTTAATCAATGAAACGTGTGTCCTGTCTTCCTGGACCTTTACAGCAGGCCTGGCAATAGTTCTCTACAGCCTAGGATTACCTCTCAGACACCGTACGCGAGCTTCGCAGAGGTGACATGCGTCTCACTAAAACTAATCAACCAGACGGTAATGTTTAGAATTATAGGCACCCTCCATAAGCTGCCACTTGAAGAGTCAGTAAACATAATTTGTCAAAGTTCATTTCTGGCTCCACTGCGCCGGCTAACCCATGTACTATATTTCAGGACTATTTCGGAGGATCCAAAAACCGTCGTTTATCTCTAATTGGCGGCAAATGAGACAACTCCCGTTAGTGGTTCAGGGTCCGGCTTGAAATCCGGAGGACCAGTGTTAGAATCCCAAGTAGAGCCAAACTTGTCCAATGTTCTTTTCAAATCAATCGGTTATGTGTATAGAAACTTCCCAGCGAAGTGTGGCATCATTCTGAGCACTTATTGACCTGCTTTACATGAGCATTCGGCCATAAAATTGCCACTGCAGCCTGCTACTGTCAATGGGCTGTGCTGCCGTGTATGGCTGACGCTTGTGGTACCTTGCCTGCTTTATACACTATACACGGTGTTATGTTGTGTTTTTTCTAGGGCTGCATGATATCTGTGCGGTGTAGTGTTGAAAAAGAAGTCAACTTTCTCTTTCTCGCGGTAATCACTGTTTCCCATTTATTGCAGGGTGAACAGAATCCTCTCCACTCGGAATGGCACCACGTAAGAGTTCTTGCTCTAATGCTCGTTGCGCTTAGGTAGGCCACCCTCACTGCCGGCGCGTCGTCCGAGCACAGTGGCGGCTGTAGATTTCAGCTTTTACGTAAAGCGGTTGTCATGCATTTCTATTTTTTTCTGATAAAGTTTCCCACACACCTTAGTCATGGCATTCTATCCCTTTGGAGAACGCCATGGAAGCAAAATAAGAGCCTATACCTAGGAAATAGCTCGTCTGTATCAAAGTACTGGCGCGACATAGCCCTGAAGTTTTGCTGTTTCGATTTGCTTACTTAGCGATGTAGACTTGGAAACCTAGTAAGTGCTGGAAAAAGAGTTTCACTGATTGCCATTTTTACTAAACGAGCTCACTTGTTTCGCTGTTGAAAACCTTATCGTTCACTGCACTGACGTCCATTTGCCTCAGTTTGCGCCAAAGCGGCTTGAGCTCGCTTATTTTTTGTTTCGTAAAATTGTCTCCTTCGTCAATTCCGGTCATGTCCGAGTATTGATCATTGAATTCGAGGTGCGAGAACGTTTTTTGAGGAACATCATCTGTATTTTTTTAAGCTCCCCAATCTTGAAGCTCACTCAACGGCAGGGTTAGTCTGATGCTCCTCAAGCTGTAACTTGGAGTAGTGGACAGTTATTTTATTATTTTGTGGTCTACAGCACCGCCAATGGCTTTCGAGTTCGGAACTATTCTCACCTCTCCCACTTCCACAGGAGCAAGCTCAAGTCATTGTCAAGTACGAACACAGTTGCTACTACAGCATGGACTTGAGATTTCTGGCTGTTTAAAGTATCTGTCATTTACATACAAAACCTCACGGGCCATACTACCGTACGAAGGTGTATGACCAGCGATGCTTGTTACCACGAGACATACGGGTGACACAGGCTTTAGGTGAACGCTATGAGCAAATCTTATCTGAATGTAAACTTTGACGGTGGGGGGCTGCCTGCTCCGGAAGTAACCATCATCCGGGATACCTAAGGGGCTGCACTAGAACGGCTAAACCATGCTATGAAGCCTCTTCGGGACATAAACAGCACTCCCTCACCAGAAAAGTATTTGGTCGCCCTCGTGTAGTAGTTGGCCACCCTGTGGGCCTGAAGGATTTCCCTGGTGCGTTGCTCCTTATATCTTTTCAGTACACGTGTCTGTTCGAGTCTTGGCGGGCATCCACACTTCGTACAGTGAAGGGCTAGATTGCTGCCTTTTCCTGTTTTTTGGTTGCAGGCGTGTTCCCGTAGCCGGGAATCTTTGAGGCCCGCATCATCCATTCACGAAATGACAATTCCATCAGCACGGCGTCAATTGACTTGCACAAAAAGGCGCATGATTACCTAAGTCATTGATTTTAATCTTAGCGCATGCGCATTTTTATAGAAACAAGCCGTTGCCTTCGCAATTTTATTATTTTGTGCGTTTTATTTCCCAGGGTATATATTCAGCTGCGGCGAAATAAAACCTTTGTTGTTAGTCAACGCCCAGTCTTGTGTCGCCTTCTTTGTGTCCTGTCCTAGCGCTGTTATCAAACTAAGGCGCTGAAGATGTATGCGTTGGGGAGCACGCGGCAAGCACCCCCAAATAATCAAAAATAAGCAACCTCTGCCACTCAAAACAAAAATCTACAGCCAGTGCATACTGCCGGTTGCGACGTATGGAGCGGAAAATTGGCGCCTTACTAGACAACGAGAAAGTAAACTTAGGTCTTTTTAACGGCCAATGCATGGAATAATGTTAGGACAGGAAACGGGGTGCCTGGATTAGAGAACAAACTAGAGAGGAAGGTATCATAGTTGAAGTAAAGATAAATGAACCTGGGCTGACCATGTAGTGAGGTGAACTGACAACTGGTGGACAATTAGGATAACAGGGTGGATACCAAAAGACGGGTCCGGACGAAGGGGAAGGGCAGTAATCTGTTGGAGGGATGAAACAAGGAAATTCGTGGTAAGCTGTGCACCCAAGCAGCGCAGGACAGAGGAGTCGGAGGTCAATGAGAGAGGTCTTCGTCCGGCAGTGGACTTGAGTAGGCTGCTGCTGCTGCTTATGATGATGATGATGACACCAAAAGGTGCAATCCATGTGTACATGACCATGGAAGCAACAGTTGCAGCTGTAATATCTTCGATTGGGACGGCTTCCGGCCAGCTGGTAAAACGATCGAAAACAGTCAAGATGTAACCGCAGCCCTTTGATGGTGGGAGGGCTCCAACAAGGACCACGTGAATGGTAGAGAACCATGATTCCCATAAGGAAGAAGTGGCCGAGGGTGATGTGGTAGGCCGAGAGTCCTTTGATTGCTGACACGCGAGGCAGGGACGGCTTATGTGCGGGCGTCAGTATTCATGCCAGGCCAGGCATATTTCTCCGCAACTAAACGCCGTGAAGCACGAACTCCAAAATGAGAGAGCCGGGGAATAGTATCGAATGCAATACGCCTCAGTTATCTAGGGAGGTACGGTGGTTTATGTCCTAAAAATGGGTCAACGTCACAGACGATGCTAATTCCCGAATCAGTGTCTAAACTGTCCTCGGGCTGGAGGTGGAATGAGCCATTTGAAGAACGGAGGCTTCGAAGTTATTTCTCATCTAGTTGTAAGTGAGCAAATTCCTTGAGACTGAAACCAGACCGGGTTCCGGTGAAAGGACGGGTCTGTGTGTCGGCTGGGATGTTAAGTCCCTTGAAGCGCTGAATGTCTGTCGTAAACTCTATTAGGTACGCCAAATGGCCTTTCTTTCGACATGACTTTGTAGTCTTAGATGATTTGATGGTGTTACTATGAGGTTTGTGGTCGGAGAAGATCACAAACTTGCGACCTTCAAAGAAAAGGCGGAAGTGTTTGACAGCGAGGTATATATGCTGCCAGAAGCTGTCGTCGAAAAGTGCTGTAGCATTGCTGAGTTAGAGGAAGTTGCATCGAAAAGAAATCCAGCGGGTGCCGGTTGCCGTGAATGGGTGCTGAAGTAATCCTCCAACTGCACAGTGAAAACCGTCTACCATCAGCCTTGCACGCCATCAGCAGTGTCAGCCCAGTGAAGACTGGGCTCAGAAGACTTGGACGTTTGAAGGAAAACTTCGAGGGTTTGAAGTATGGCCGCACAGTCTGGAATGAACCGTCGGTAATAGTAGTTTCCCAGGCCGAGGAAACAGCGCAGCTGGCGCAAGGATCTAGGCCGCGGAAAATCAATGATAGCCTTCACTTTATCTTGGAGCGCTCGTATGCCATTGCGGTCAAAAAAGGGGCCGAAAAACACCAGTTAAGTCAGCCCGAACTCACGCTTTTCATTGTTCAGAATAAGGCCCTGCTTTTCAAGGAGATCGCAAACTAGCTGCAGAAAGCGCATGTGCGCAGATGACGATGAACTGGGGACAAAAACATCGTCGTTACAGTATAAAGACTTTCAATTGTGTTTTATTATTGCTGGTTTCTCTTTCCTGCTGTAACATTCTTTTTTTTGTTTATAACCCCTATTGCGCATTCTTGCAGCCTTTTTTAATAGTGACAGTGTATTGTTTTGCAATGTGGCACTGGTGTATTCCCTATGTATGCCCCATTACTCAATGCTTCGTAAAAATCCTGTAAGGGATTTTTAAATAAATAATATAAATAGTGCGCGCGAGTGTCGCATGCTTGCTTGCACACCTATGCACTTGCGATAATAATCTCTTGATTTTTTTTCTTTTCAGACATGACGTGTAAGAGCTGCCGAAGGCGATGCAGGTTCCATCCCTATGAAGATGCAAGTGGTCTCGCTTCTAGAAAGGTAAGTTCGCTTTCGAACGTTGGGGGAAGCTTCTACAACACAACCACCATGATGCCAAACGAGTAGACAGTTCCAGCTGAGATTGACGTTCATCAAATGCACTGCGATGATTGATATTTTGCAGAAGTACTTTTATAAATGGTACTTTTGATTTGTATGGTTTCTACTTTATTTAAATGGTAAAAAATAAAGCCAGTTCCACCAAATCTTCTCAAACAGCGCAGGTGAGCTTGGCACGCTGGAGACCATTTCATGAAGTAGCGGGTCTCGCTCACGACGCCACCTGCGGATACGTACTCGAAACTGACCCTTGGAAGTCTGGTAGTTTATCGGCGCATTTATGTGGGGTCGTACTGCGCCGCGTGCCCTGGCGCACAAGCCAAAATTGCGTACCGGACGGCCATTGCATCGTCTCAGGAGCGCGTTTCCCCCAGTGGCAAGGTTGAAAAAGGTGGGGGGCCGGCGGTGGGCGCGTACGGCCGAAGGCGTACGGCCCCCTCACGATCGCGTATGGCAAACGTTTGACTACGGCAGTGCTGTGTTCTGTTCGGTACGCTTGTGGCCCATTTCTGCAGAAGTTCACAGATTAGGTGAACGATATATCAGTGCTCAATCTGTGGTCCTTTCAACCAAACAACGGCACTGTCTATGGGCTCGTGGCTAATACGAGATTATGGCTAGGTGTTGGAAGGGACAATATATTAATTCACTCGGATACAATTTCTGTTTAGCAATGGCCATTATAGTGTATATCAGTCGTGTTGTTTCGGAATAAAATATTAGTTGATGGTAGTGCTTCATGTTGTCTTCTTTCCGTTTCCTTCTCTTGTCCCTGTCCTTACTTTGTACTGTCTACCACCGCGATACTGAATCTGTCGGCAAATCAAACCATTCTTTCCCCGTCGGTAGTTCATCACCCAAAATTCTTTGAAGGCATCATTGGTAAGTCACACGACGCTCAGATCTGGCTCTCCGGACGACGAAGAGCCGAGAGCAAAGCGTGACTGGTTTACTGCATAGCGAGAAATGCACAATGGTAATACAGGAAAAGCACCCATGCGGCTTACAGCACAACTCGAGCACAGAGACGCTCCTTACCGAAGCCCGAAGCGACCTCACGGGTGGCCGAGACGGCGTAATGTGTAGGTTGTATTTACTGGTTTGGTGCCCATGCTGGCAACCATGCGTGTCGCCTTAGCAACACGGACGCTCCTGCTCCGGCGTGGCGTCGCACGCATGAGGCCGTCCCACCGGGCTCAAAAGCATTACATCAACGTCAACTACTGCTCCTCGCAGCGTCCTGAAGTCTACCTGTTGCAAACACGAGTGAAGTCGTCGGCACAGGAAAGCTGGCTGCCAGCTGCCGCGTTTTGGTATTGGCCACAGATTCCCACCTGTCGGCGAGCGCCTTCCGTTTCGCCCGCTTGCCGATAGATGTCACTCGTGTCTTAGCTAACGAGGCGCGCACTCAATCGGCTTCCGCACGAGCATTCACAATTTTTTTTGCAGCCATTATTTGGTTTTTGTACTTAACGACTCTACTTCGGGCACCTCCTTATATCTGTGTTCGAAGTCAGCTTATATCAGCGAGGCGTTTCGCAATCGCGACTCCATTCTAGAGTGGTGGTGTGGACCTAGGGCAAGTGGAGCATCGCCACACAATGAAACTCCCATTATTCGTACCTGTTGACGCCACGGCTGAGAATCGAGTGGTAACGACCCAGACGACAGACGCCGAGGCCTGTATTTTTTCTGCGATGGCGGACGCTTCCGCAATCATGGTGGACATTATCATGGCAGTTTTCCGTGTTGCGAAAAGAAGAAATCACCCGCTAAACTTTTATGTGAATACCATTTATAGAAAGATGTGTCAAAAGTTACCAGCCTTCCAGAGCTTTGCGCAGGATCCGAACAAAGTACAAACATTCAAGAACACCCTCCCCAAATCTCGCGACAGTCGGCACACGTTGACTCTGCGAGAGGAGGGAAAGAAGTGTTCTTAGCGGCAGGAGTCCGATTGCAGAATGAAGCCTTAACGCGACGCCGCAAGAACCAGTTTGTTCCGAAATTCGCAGATGCCATGGACGTGAATAGTCGCCAACGAGGGCCTGTGCGGCAGACAAGCTCCGGCGTGTCAGGGCCTTTTTGAGAACTTCACCGCACTGCACTAAACTTGTAGCACGTGCGCGTACGGTAGCGGCGCGCTGAATCGTAGCAGCCTCCAGACCCAAACCCACAAGGTAGATCTGCACCTCGCAGTCATACCCCATTACAGGTTTAAAAGCTCACGGCTGGACTCGACTCTCCTCCCCCCCTCTCTCCTCCTCCCGCACTCCCCTTACTGCCTTCGCATTGGGGCGTCTTGCTGCCTGCCGCCGCGAGTTGAAGGGTGGCGCTGCAAGCCCACTGTTGCTCCGGCGCCGCCAAGCGCGTTCGCAGGCGCAGTGTATGCGCCGCAGAGCCGGTTACAGCCGCATGTATGACAATTTGTGACGCGGAAACTGCATGGTTGCACATCCTCGGTTTAATATGCACTGTTGTCCAGTAAGCTGCCAGAATCTAACCTAGTAACGTTGGCCGGCACTCATAGCGGCGAAAACTAATGGTGGCGGCATAAAAAGATGACCTGAAGATCGACCGCATTGTGAAAAAATCGCTTCGTGTGGTGTTGCCTTCAAACAAGCTAGAATTTTTGGTAAGTATAGGCCTCACCGTTGAACTGCTATCCATGCAACAATCGGATTTATGATTTGTCAATGAATATTGCCAAGTTGTCCGAGAAATGAACCGGAAAAACTCGCACAGCAGGGTGGGAACACAGCTCCCAAGGAATATATTTTTTTAAATCTGGAAACTACAGATGGGATCATTATAGTTGCAGAAAACTGGACAGCTAGTCAGCCTTTGTATTTTTTCTACCCCGTTTAATTTTTAAGGACTGGTACGTGTTTCAAACTTAGTTGCCTGGTGGACGGTATTGTGCAGATGAGGGCGCACTTCAGGAAAAGTTTGTATTGCATCGTATACCTACCATGCCGTCACAAATAGGTAGATAAGACATCGCGATGGTTGAGCGTGCGCTTGCGCGAGCACCTGCCGGACGTGAAGAATGCGCACACTGCAACTCAGTGCAAATTGCCGGAAATGCGAATGCACGCCTCTCTTTAATGAGACTGTGGAGATATATCAAAGCAGAAAAAACAGCTCGCAAGAGAAACCATTGGGACGTTTTAGACGGCTCACCTTGGTCACACTCTCATAAGTATGCCGTCATTGGGTTTATCCGCCAATGAAATGGCGTATCTTGCCCCTGAATAATTCCAAACGGTCGCACCTTGCTTTCTCTGCCTTGCTTTTTTGTGTGTGTGTGTGTGTGGTACCGGGTGTCACACAGTTGTCGGTTGTTGCCTAGTTGTTATCTGTACTTAAGAATACGAGCTGTGTCAAATCATATTGCCATTTTGTCGCCTGACAGATTGTTATATACGCTGCTGAACCTTATTTTTCGCTGATGAGCGCTTTTTTGAGCAATATATGAGCGTTCTTACGAATAAATGCTGACTGAATGAATATGTGGTTAAATGCACCGACGCTACACAGGCGATTAGGCACACCGTTGTCGAAAGCTCCGCATGAAGTTGGACCACCTGGGTATCATAAACACCCGCCGAAATATCAAATACACAGGCGCTTTCGATTTCGCGTCCATCAGAAAAGCAGTCACCGTTGCCGGGAATCGAACGCGCATCCCTACGCTACGAATAAATGCTGGCTGGAAATAGCGCTTGTCCCAGTGGTCCTCCTTCGTCATTGGTGTAATGTTTTGCGTTTTACACGTCTACATTAGGCAGTTCTTCTGGGGTTTGTTGCTTTTTTATTCAGGTATAGTCATACGGGATATGCTTATTTCCTACAATTGTATAAGGCTGGACATAATTCAAAACTTTATGTGTCAAGGTGCGCCTCTAGTCAGGAATGTTGCAAGCAAATACAGTATATACGCAAACAACTTTTGCTCTGATCTTATTGCGTAAACTGCCTTGCGTATATATTGTTTATATGCCAGAACAAAAAAATCTGGGCCATATAACTTACACCAACTGCCCCGTTTCATTCGGAAATGCCACCGCGAATGCTCACTGGTTATGTTAACGACGCTAAAGCTGCCTTGCTCTTGCCTTGCGCCGAGACACAGCGACGCTAGAGTGTACACTCTAGCGACGCGGAGCTTACGGTAAGGGGTTGCTGCCCTCTCGCGGTTAGCCCCCCAACTACGCGTCAGAAAAAATCCCATGCGGCGAGCCGGTATTTCGAATGCCGCAAAAGAAGCGCGGAAGGAGGAGAGTCTAATCCGGCCGTGAAAAGCTGCAGTGGAATGGGATTTTTGAGGGTGTGATTTCAAAGCCAGGTATGGCGAATTAGACGCAAGCCGGTCTACCCGAAGGCCTGAAAGATCAGGACAAGCCGGCAGTGATGCGCATTACTATACGCCTCGAGCTTCGCGATCGCTGCGTCGCCTGCCGCCGCTTCTTCGCGGCGTTGACGGGATGTACGTGCGCTGCGTGGCTGATAGAGGCTCGTGGAGTGTTTTGATTCTGTTTCGCTTCTTTTCGCCTTTCCGCGCCCTAAAAGAAACTTGTTATGGTGGTGTCTGTAAGCAAAGAGTACGTTTACATCACTTAAAAAGCAGCTGCATCTTCGTAGAGCACGCGATCGCCTGCAAGAGCTACCCGAGGACGCGGTTCTGCGCGCATCGTCGCCGCTCTTCCGGGCGTCGGCGACGGCAGCAACATATCACCCATGTCACCTCCGAAACATCAGGCACAAATGAATTCTACTGTCGCCTCGTTTAGACCTGATACTGGCACAGGGAGAGGTTGTCTTCATTTTGCAGCGTGTACAACGAATGCAGCTTCGTTTCGAATATATACGTCGCATAAAAATATTTTTCGGGGATGTGATTAGCCAATCCGGAATGCCTTTTATAAGAATATAAACCATGCAAAACTATTAAGTATATTCCAAGCCTGTACGTCGTTAAATATGTGCCCACACACGCCTTATAGCAAGAACCAAAGCAATCTAATATGAAACCACAGAAAAATAGCTGTGCAAGTGCGGAAGAAACATAATAGCTCTAACGGAAATGAAAAAAAAAAATACGGTGCAGCTTCTGACATGCTAAAGACGTCCGTCGAAACTAGAGCCAGGTAGGGCTCACCTACGCAAAATGCACTAATATTTCGCGAGACATAGGGGAGGGGGGGGGGGGGGGTACGGGAGGCGGACGCTAGCTGTGTATAAATGCGGGGCGGAATCAAGCAATGAACGTTTTAGTAATCACACACAAATCTCGCGTTCACTGCTGTTTTGTTTTTCGACTTCAACGAACAGCTGATCGTTCGGCGGACGCATTTTTGGAAGTATACAGGGTAGGCAGTTCACAAGCGATGAAAGCTGTCGTTGGAAGAGTGTGGTTCGTAATAAGGCCCTCTGATTTCAGTTTCTCCTTTATTCTGCAGGCTCCTTGTGCCATGTGACGATATTTCGAAGAAGCGTTTAGTTGCGGACTCCGATTATATTCTAAGCTCGTCTGCGCGCTGCTCGCAGAGGATATATGTAGCAGATGAATGTTTGCGGGCGCTCACCTCACGCCAAGATGACTACTCTTTGTCTTGTGCTGATTCCCGAGTATAATTCTGCATTATCCGACGTACTTACGTTGAATATTCCCAAAATTAACACACACTGGCTTGTAAATGGTGGTGATCGTAATGTGAGGTATATTATTATTGGCAAAAGTAACTGGCGTGCTGTCAGGTATGAGTGTTCCGATGAATATGTAAGCGCCAGAAACTGATTTACATCGTAGTGTATACCCGTAGCCTGAACATCTGAGGAACCGGTGGTTACACTGCTAGTAAATTCAGGGCAGTGTAACTACAATCAGGTCCATGCATACGCCGGTTCCGCGACTCTGGCATGTGAAACACACCTTGCGCTTATACAGACCAAATATACCACACTAAGATCGCGTCAGAAACATTTACACTCTCGGAAAGACACCCCATTTGCGAACGGAGTGACTGCTCCACATAAACATGGATTTCCAACGCCCGCAAACGCTAAATCTCAGTCGTGAACATGCCGCAAAAGCAGCGGCGACAGTGGGGAGCAGGACGGAGACTCCCGCGCCTGCTTTCGAAACGGGCCGCTAGGGGGATTTCAGTGGCGCCCCTACAGGCCGCGCTCGAGGCGTATATGAAGAGTTATTAGAGAGTTGTAGCTGACCGTTTTCGACGGTCCGCTCCGCTATCGGCGGCCCGCTCAGCGAAACCGGAGCGCCGGTCGCGGCCAATTGCGCCACGCATGTGCGATGGCGCGCCCGCTAACTACCGGAGCGGACGGACCGTGGGAAATGGTCAGCTAAAACTCGCTATTAAGGGATCTCCGCAAAGCACACAGTCATGGCATTTAACTGTTCCACACCTCCAGAGTTCGCGAAACCAGGCTTATTCGTTGTTCCGTCTACGCGTACGACCTAAACCAACGGCGATATTACAAGTGAGAACGGTTCGGGCATGACACCAACATCTCTTCTGGCATAGTAACGTGTGCGGAACGTTGATCACACGATCGCGACACAGAAAAGTGCGAGGGTCACCAATTCACCCATATCAACTGTGTCAGCCCTTATCAGGCACCCGCCGTGGTGGCTCAGTGGCTAAGGCGTTGCGCTGCTGAGCACGAGGTCGCGGGTTCGATTCCCGGCCGCGGCGGCCGCTTTTCTGATGGAGGCGAAAAGCAAAAACGCCCGTGTGTACGAGATTTCGGCGCACGTTAAAGATCCCCAGGTGGTCAAAATTTATCCGGAGCCCTCCAGTACGGCGCGCCTCATCGCCTGCGTTGCGTCGGCGCGTTAAACCCTACAATCAATCAAAGCCCTTATCAGGCGTCATCTCACACGTGCGAAAAGTTCCAAATGAAAAACAAAATCATGAACTTAGATAGCCCAGCATATGTTCTTCCCAGATGGCTAAATAGTTTTGCCATTTGCCCTCTGGCGAGGTACGCCGAAGCAGTTCACCCTGCGCGGAGCGGCCTCTGGTATCGGCCGGGACTCACTGCCGCGAGACAGGCCTTGTCCTGACCCTGCGCCCCCGCTTTCACCCTCCTACACCCTTTCCACCCCCGCGCGGTTTACCTGTGGCAGCCCATCCCGCCACCGCGCCGCTTGGCGAGCCAGCAGTAATTCCAGTAGCCACCAACACGGAAAGGAGTGATGCGGCCCCCTCTGCTTCCGCTTCACTGTCTCGGGCTCACCTCGGGGCTTGAAGGAGATGGACACGGAGCAACCCGCAGTGGCTACCATCGAGGCCCCACCGTCTGACCCGCCTTTGGCGCTCCTGAAGCAATCTGTGCTGAAAAGAAAGGCACAGGAAAGGATGCTAGGCCCACTGAGCACGGTCCGTGGGGCACTACTAGAACATCTGATGATGACATGGACGTAGGGTTGTATCTGACTGCCTTGCAGCGCAAGGAACGGGGGCTATGTCTAGGTCCACAGAGAAGACCAAGAATTCCCTTAATGAAAAACAGCTATATATGCAATATATTATGTGCAATATATTAACACATATTCCAATATATTAACACATATTAATGTTGCACATATTCTATATGTGCAATATATTAACACATATTCCAGTACCTCTTAAGACTAAATACTGGAAAGAGAAAACATCACTCAATATAAGTAAACAGGCATCTTTAAAAACCTTAGTGATTTGTAGGAGATACTGCATTCTAATCAGCCAAGTGTTATGTGTCTGAAAAAAAAGCGTCTCTGTAGAAAACGGGCAAAATGAATAATTATGGTAATGCACGGCATGGACTAGTGCACGCCCTTGCCCATAATAAGAAAACAACAAATCGATGCCTCGTAGAGAGAGAGAGAGAGAGAGAGAGAGAGAGAGAATAAACTTTATTTCGAGGACTATCAGTGATTATGCATCATGAAAACGATGCTGGTGGTTAGATTGCGTTGATGGCTGTCAGCGTGAACTGATCAGCGATCTCGGCAGCCCTGGCGACCAAGCGGGCCTGTAGGTCCTGGTCCGAGCTGCGCAGCGCGGCCTCCCACCGTTCCTCGGAGGGTATTTCTGGAAAGGGGTTTTTCGGGCAAGCCCAGATGATGTGGGATAGTGTGGCATGACCGCCACATAAGCAGCAAGCCGAAGTGGGGTACAGAGATGGGTGGATGTGCGTCAGGACGGCGGGATTAGGAAAGGTGCCTGTCTGAAGAAGTCGCCACGTGTGAGCCTTAGAATTGTCTAAAGTTTTGTCCGCCGGAGGATAGTTCAAGCGGGAGAGGCGGTAGTGCATAGTGATGTCGTGAAAAGAGACCAGGCGATCCCGCGCAGATCGCGCCCCGTGGTAGGGATAGAGGCTGGGCCCAGCCCGGATCGTGAGTCCTCGGGCGTGTTCGTGGGCCGCTTCGTTCCCTTCGAGGCCCGAACGCGCGGGCGTCCAGGTCAGAAGAACTGGCTGTTTTAGGGGTCGGGCAGAGTTTCCTGTCAAAGTTTTGAGTGCCGGCTTTGAGATGCGACCGGTGGAAAAATTTTGAATTGCAGTTTTAGAATCGGAAATGATTGTGCTGGGAGTGGGGTCGAGTGTTAGGGCTAGGGCTATGGCCGCCTCTTCCGCTGTCTCTGGGCGGGGGGACCGAACGGTGGCCGAATTGAGAAGTTCCTTGGCATTGTTCATGGCTACAATCGTGTAGGCGTCGTGGAATCGGTATTCTGCCGCGTCGACATATACAACTCGGGGATTGTTGCCGTACATCTTGTGGAGTGCTTCCGCTCGCTTTTGTCTCCT
Organism: Haemaphysalis longicornis; assembly: GCF_048455015.1. Classification (NCBI taxonomy): domain Eukaryota; kingdom Metazoa; phylum Arthropoda; class Arachnida; order Ixodida; family Ixodidae; genus Haemaphysalis; species Haemaphysalis longicornis. The sequence goes on along the minus strand of NW_027526225.1, from coordinate 93,519,089 downwards.
AGCGACGTGGTGCTGAGGGTGCATATTGCGGGGCAACGGTTTGATTATTAGTTGGGAGTGTATTGACGCGGGGATGGGATGTAGTTGCGCGAAGTTTGTATGGTGACGGATACCCAGTTCTTGAAGGACGTGCCTCCCCGTGCTGGTTCGGGCCAGTCGCTCATACCGACTCGTTAAGTGGGCTTCTATCAGCTCCTGAGCTGTATTGTGGAGACCCATTCCATCCAATCGGGCAGTGGAAGTACCGGGAATGAGTCGAAGCGCCAATTTATAGGTTCGCCTAATTAGCACGTCTATTTTATCAAGGTCGGCCTTAGTTAGGAGGAGATAAGGGAGGGAGTAAACTAGCCGGCTTATGACAAAGGCTTGGAGAATGCGAATTTTTTCGCTTTCAGTAAGACCCTTATGGCGGTTGGTGACCCTGCGGACAAGTCGGGCCGTCCGGTCCGCGGCTCGGTTCATTAGGCTTATGAAGCTGTCACTTTTGCGGTTGCTTTGTATTCTTAGTCCTAAGATTCGGATTATCGGGACCTCTGGGATCGGTTTGCCGTTTATGTTGAGCTCGATGTTCGGTTTCTGAGGTGGTCTTTGAGCCGGCGACGGAAGTAAAAGCAGCTCGGATTTAAATGGAGAGCAAGATAGTCCCGCTCTGCCAGCTTCCTCTATGACGATGTCGATGCCCATCTGCATGATTTCCTCAATTTGGGCATCGCTACCTCTGTTGGCCCACAGAGTGATGTCATCCGCGTACAGGTTATGATGGAGAGCCGGAATTTTTTCTAGTCTCTTCGGGATTTTTAGGATGGCCAGATTAAACAGCAGTGGGGAAAAACGGTTGCTTGAGGAGTACCCTTTCCTCCAACCGAGAAAATGGGGGTTACGAGGTCACCCACGTGCATGACAGCCGTCCTGTCTGAGAGAAAGTCTTTGATGTAGTTATAGGTGCGTACTCCAGGATTGATCGATTGCAGGCCTTTGAGAATGGCCTCGTGGCCAACGTTGTCGAAGGCCTTGGTCAGATCTAGTGCTAGCACTGCCGATTAATCTAACCTGTCAGGCGAACGTCGTATGACGTGATAATGGAGTCTGAGCATCACATCTTGTGTAGATAAACCGGCTCGGAAACCTACCATCGTATGGGGGAATTGCTCTGTGTCTATGAGGTGATTTGACACCCGGGTGTGTATGATGTGCTCCATGAGCTTACCGAGGCAGGATGTAAGTGAAATAGGGCGTAGATGTTCGAGTGCGAGAGGGTTGTTCGGCTTGGGAATCAGAACTACCTTGGCATGTTTCCACGACCGAGGTAGGGTGCCTGATCTCCAGCACTCGTTCATGTAATGCGTTAGATGCAATCGATTTGTCATCCAGATTGCGGAGTGCTTTATTAGTTACGCCATCGGGGCCAGGAGCTGAGCTGGTGCGAAGTTTTGCGATGGCCGCCCTGAGCTCCGCTTCCGAGATGTCTCGGTCCATTTCAGAATTTGGGAGGCCGGTGTAATTTGGGAGCTTGAGGCTAGGACTCGGGGGCAAATATGTGTCACGAATTTTGTCAAGGAGTTCTGTATCAGATCCTGGGAAATTATGCATGACCTGTGTCAGACGGTTTCTCTGCTCAGCTTTGCTGTGGTTAGGATCGATTAGGTGTCTGAGAAGCTGCCATGTTTTCTTCATCCCTAGATTTCCTTTAAGATGGTCGCACATTTGGTCCCATTGGTCTCGTGCGAGCTCGCTGGCGTGTGCTGCTGTTTCCCTTTCCAGTGAGGCCATGCGTAACTTAAGCTTGCGGTTACGTTTTTGTCTGCGCCAGCGCTTCTGGATGCTTTTGTAGGCCTCCCAGAGGTGGGCATGCCTGCCATCAATGGTTAGGGATGGGATGTTCTGATCAAGCTTTTTCGTGGTGGTTTTTATGTCCATTAGGAGTTGTTGTGTCCAAGTGTCTATATTTGATATCGGAGCGTCATCTGCATTGCTGTTTCGTCCCACTCGACTTGTGTTGCCTGACGGGGAGTGTATTTGATTTTCGTCGTGTGCTTAATTACTGTCTCGATAATAAAGTGATCGCTGCCGAGGGTGTGACCAGTAACGTTCCACTTTTTGCATCTCGTATGCAGGGCGAAGGTAAGATCTGGGGCAGTGTCAACTTGGACGCTGTTACCTATCCTGGTGGCTATTCCGGTGTCAGCAAGAATGCTAAAGTGGTGTAGCTGTATTTGCTCCCAGAGGTCCCTTCCTTTTTTGTTACTGCATCTGTAGCCGCAGGCGGTATGTGGGGCATTAAAATCTCCTACCACCACTAGCGCGTGCGGTCCTACTTCCCTGCGTGTGAGAGCGAAAAGAAGATAAAATCTATGGTCGCGGTTCCGCGGTGGGCTATATACATTAAGAATGAAGATTTTAGTCGCTTCGCGCTTCTTTGGAAAGATTGTTAAAGAAAGAATTAAATGTCTATACTGTCAAATTGTTGCCTGGTCGCCGGTAGGTTGCGATTGACCAGAATGGCTGTGCGGGTATTTTCGGGGTCATGAAAAGCTTTATAGCCGGGTAGTTTAACGTTAGTTCCGCTTGCTTGCAGTGCAATTACATCGGGAGGGAATTGAAGTGACTGGACAAGTAGTTGTAGTTCTGGCCACTTCCGTTTAAATCCGCGGCAATTCCACTGCCAGATTTTAACTGTACGGTTTGCCTCTGTTTCTCTCGACATGGGGAGCGGAGGATCGCTGTGATGGGGCTGTTAGCAGTTTCTATGTGGTAATATTACCATAAACTTCTGGATACTATTTTGAACTTTTAGAATACCTTGAAGGGTGCGTGCAATGTCGCCAAGTTTATCTTCGACTTCTTGGGGGAGGGAGGTTTCGACAGCGCGTTTCTTTGTGGGGGGCGAATTAACATCTGTACCAGAGGGGTCTGCCTGGGTGGTCAGTTGTTCACGGAGGGCTTTATTTTCGTCCCGCAAGGCTTCATTATCTTTTAACAGCTTCGCGATGCTCTGCGTAAGAGATCTAACTTCTGCTTTAAGACTAGCTAGTTCCATCCGAAACTCTGCAGGAATTTGGGTAGTCTGAGGAGGAGGGGGGTTCGAGGAACGGTGGGACACCCCGCTGCCCCAGCTAACCTGTTTGTCGGCGGTTGCGGTTGACGCTGGCGGCGGCGTCTTGTCCTTCCCCTTAGAAGTTTGTCGCCTGCGGTTTTTGACTGACGGCGATCTCGATTGGCTCCGCGGAGGGGACTTGGATGTGGCCCTATTGCCGGATGGAGATCGAGATTTTGAGCGACCTCTCTCTCGCTCCGGCAGGCTGGGCCATTCTTGTGGGATTTTCAGGATCGACTTGAACTTCTGCGTTGACCTCGATTGATGTTCTTGTCGCTGTTGTTGTCTTCCGTCTTGCGACGATGGTGGGAGTCTCCGTCGGGGTTGGAATCTACGCGGACAGTCTACTGCCCCGGTCAGGTGCTCTCCATTGCAGATCACACACTTGCGGGTGCACGGGTGTCCGTCGGTAGGATTGACTATGCCGCAGGTGTGGCAGCGAGTCTCAGCCGCTGGACACACGTCTGGTCGATGGCCTACTTTCCAGCAGTGCGGGCAGGCCTCCGTTTTCCTGCGGAAGGGGTAGCAGCGTTGGGTCGTTCGTCGGTATCGGACCCAGTATGGTACTACGGTGCCTTAAAAAAGAATTTGGATGGATTTGGAGGATCCCATCCTCCCGGCACTCAGTATGTGGAAGTCAGGGTTGTGATCTTTGAATCCTGTCGTGATGTCGTCTGGAGATTCGTCCTCGGGAATGTTGAACACGATGCCGGACACTGTGCGCGACGGGGCGGCGACGTGACTCGACTGTTCGAAGTTTTGGTCCTTAATGCGCATAAACTTCACGGAGGAGAAGAGAACCGCTCGATCCTTGGAGGGGGTACTAACGATGAAGTAGTTCGAGATGGGCTGTGTGCGTACCTGCTCACCGCTTATGTAAGGAACTCCTGCGGCTGCGTAGATCGCATTTGTGATGGTAACGCTGCTGGTGGCTTTCGGATCTAATCCACCTCTTGGGCGGAACACGATTTTGTAGTCTTCTTCCGGTAGATTGGCTCTCGGCGGAGTCCGCTGCTTTGCTCGGCGCATCTTCGGCTGGTGCGCCGGCTGCTGCTTGCTGGGGGCTTGAATGGTCCTGCTTTATTCGATGTTTTCCTTGTAGGCGCGATGTATATGCTGCCAGTCGTCCCCGTGGAAGTCCTCGGGAGCGAGGTCCTCCCCTTCGACCACGACCTCCGTGACTTGGCCAAGGCGGGCGATCATCAAAGGGGCGCGCTACCGTTGCCGCGGCAACGCGGGTTCCCCGAAGCGCCGGTTAGGCCTAGCAGGCCGTGCCGGCGTGGTCGATGATTGGCACTCCACTCATGAAGAAACGGGGGCTCACCGGTGAATGAAACTTGGTCAGGAGGTTCGCTGAGCGTTTCGGCGTCGGTGGCCGTGGCTGTAGTGCTGCGGCTAGATGCGGTGGCGGTTGTAGGGGTGAAAACGCTGGAGCGTAGCTGAGCTGCGACCGCCGGCGTTCGAGCCACTATGTGGAAAAAAAAATCATGCCTCGTAGACAGCAGCTCGCACCCTTCCAGGGCACGTCCAGACGAAGGACACCGGTACGAGGCGACAGAGAGAGGTATTCCGTGGGCAGCAGCGCTAGAACGCTAATTTTTTTCTGTGAGACACAATATTGCCGTTTAGTAAATATTCTATTTGTCCTTTCACCGTTGGCTTCGTCTCCTTGAGGGTGTGCTTCGGTACACTAGGGGAGTTGTTGCAACGTTGTCATCCCACCGCTGACAACCCGTTGCTGCATACGGAAGGCGTACCCGAGCCGAGCTCCGTCGCCTCAGTCATGCGTGTGGTAGCGTGGTGAAGTGAGCGGCCAGCCAATGTTGCTGTCTTAAAGATGTTGCTGTTTTGCTGTCTTGAAGACGAAGGAAAACCTAACTTGTTTACTTCATGGCGAGAGATGGGCCGAAGCCAAACAAGAGTAATACCCCGACGTGCGAGGTTACAGTACAGGGCTCGAGCAGTGTGGCAGCATTGATTCACTGCTCAAAATGGAATTAACTACAGCACTTGGGGGGCCTTATTTGTACTCAAAGCACCAACAGCTAAACAAGCGTTCCCTCTAGATTCTGCACACGACGCGAACGGCACACACACACACAAAACTCTTTCCACAGCGGTCGGTAGTAGCGGCTCACGTTGAGTCCAAGAGAGGGGAGAAAGGAGGTCTCTGCAGCGGCTTCCACGTCCTTCGGACGAATCCCTGCGTGTTGCGTCGGCAGCCACCGAAGTTTCATGACGCCGATCGCGAGGAGCCTGCGATAGAGACGTGTAGCGACGCGTTTGAATCGCGGGCTGCAATCGTGAGTCACCGACAGGGGGGGGGGGGCTGCTTGAAAGGCGCACGTAGTGGCGGTTTCGCCACCCCACGGGGGAGTGTTGCAAAAAGCACAGCGGTGGGCTGATTCGTAACAGCTTCTCCGCCGGTGGTCCGAAATCCGATGGATGAGTCTTCTACCGTTTTTCGGAGGGATGCTTTCGGAAAGAAGTGCTCGCCAGATGCTCGACTCCAGGCCTGCGCTGTACGCCACCGTGCTGGAGCTACACCGGGCTGTCCACTGGACGAATAGTGGCTCGCCAAGAACGTCTCTGGCTTGGTCAGGCAAGCAACAGAACAACACAGGAAGACACAACCGCATCGTCGGCAAGGTCGAAGACAATACACACTGAAGCTCTACCAGGCTCTCAGTTGCGATAAAATATGCTAACAACTAACTGCACTAGTTATATTTTAGCCCAGAAGTACTTTAGCCAAGCACACAAACTTGAAAGGTGACATTTCGCGTGATTGGAAATGTCCCACACAAAAAGAAACGTAATCGTAAAGGGCGAAACCTGCTTCGGGAAAAACAATGCAAGTGAGAAAGTTATGCACCTACAGGCCACTTCTCGCGCTGAGAGCTGCGATTCGAGCTATCGTCATTGCCTTGAGCTTTCCCCTATTTTAATCGCACCTTATAGGTGCGCCCGTTCTGAAAGCTGCTGCGACCGGTCGAGAGGACATGGGCCTTCTTCCGAGACTTATCTCGAGCACGCGGAGAAGACTGCCCTAATTTCCACCGCTAAAGCAAAGCGTTAGCTGTCGTTCTCGGCCGCTCCAAGGTCCGCTGAGACCCAGCGCACAGCGTGCGTGCGGCACTGCAACTCGGCAGGCGCGCATGGGAGCTCTTGCCGCACTTTTTTGCGACACTGTCGGTAGGCGAACACTAGAGGGTGTTTTCGCTCTCGTTTCCGGCTGTCAAGGACAATCTAGGTACGGGTGGCCCGGTCTCACAAGACGGCTCATCCCCAGCCGACACCGGAATCACTACGTGCTCGGCTGGCCGTTGCTCGACATCGAGTATCTGAGCTAGAGGGGGAACGCTAATGGCTCGCTCAGTTGTGGCGCCGTCACTACGCTCAGCTGCACCGTGAAAACCGTCCAGTGTTTTGACTGCCTGCTCTGCCACAGCGTTGCTCGGTTCTGAACTCGCGTCCGGAGAAACACCTTTCGTTTCAGCGGACTTGGGTTGACTCCTTTCACTAACGAAACGGTTTTGCCTTTCCCTCGAAACGTCGTTAGCTTGCGAACTGCGCGCGTTCGGGTCGGTGGCCGTTTTCAAGGCCTCCCGTGAACCTGGGCACAACGAACACGACGCTGACACATCTCCGCTCACAGTAGGGGCCTTACACACAGTGGACTTACGCTGCCCTCTGTCGTGAGCCTCCCGAAATGCCCGTCTTTGTTATCTCTCTGAGTCTCGACGTTCCTCTCAGATGTGGCGACACTATTCGTACTTGAGCCCTTCGCAGCGATCTCAGCTGATAGTTTGCTCGGCAGTTTCTCGAAATTGTATTCCTTGTCGCATAACAACTGATTCGACCTGTTCGAGAATATGTACCTGTATTCCGGAAGAAGTTGCGGGGATACTGCCGCCTGCGTGACAAGTTCACCAAACGGACCTCTGATGCTGACCTTATCAATCGGCAGGCGCACGTTTCGTGCTGCTAGGCCTGCTTCACCCAAACACTTTGTCCCGTCAGCTGCTCTGGCTCAACGTACGAATGGTGGATCATGTCTACCGTCACCGCGGAGTCGCGAAGAACTCGGCACGGTTTACCGTTGACCACGAGCTCACGTACGTACGGCTCCAGAAACTGCCTGCTGTCCTCACTCGGATCTATTACGTCAAAGACGAGTTTGCCCTTCTTGCAACTCGCAGCGAAATGCCCTGTTTCACCGCAGTTGTAACAGGCAGCTTGTTTGCACGTTTCAAAAGCTTTTTTCGGCTCTGCTCCTCGGCGTCTGCGCCCTTTTCCTTTTCCCGGTTGGTTTCACTACCCAAGAAAACGAGAGCTCAGTGCACTCAGACAGGTCGTCATCGTCATCCCCAACAGCAAGTCTAGCCTGTATCAGCTCTGGCTTTCTCAGCCCGTCCGAAACATGCAAGCGCAACTCTTTTGCAAGCTCCAACAACTGCGGTTTTTTCCGCGCCTTCAAATTCATGGCCGGTCTAGAGTACTGCTTTCCCACTGCTCCAAAATTGTTTGGCGCGAATAACCCACGCGGCAAAAACACACGCCCTACCAGCTATCCACAGAGGCCTGGTAAAACTCAGTGAAGAAATGTCCCGCACTCACCATTGACCAGCGTGAAATCTGTGAAGTCCGAAGCCGCCTTGACGTTTGTGGAGTTGGATCTAGCACCGCTGGCTCCAGGTGTTGCGAAGTTGCCATCCGACCGCTGCCAACCAGTTGTTGCTACGTTGTCATCCCACCGCTGACAACCCGTTTCTACATACGGGAAGGTGTACCCGAGCCGATGTCCGTCGCCTCCGTCATGCGTGTGGTAGCGTGGTCAAGCGAGCGGCCAGCCAATGTTGCTGCCTTGAAGAAGACCAGAAGCCGAAGGCAAACGTAACTTGCTTACTTTATGGCGAGAGATGGGCCGAGGCCAGGCAAGAGAAATAACCCGACTTGCGAGGTTACAGTACAGGACTCGAACAGAGTGACAGCATTGATTCACTGCTCAAACAGGAATGAACTACAGCGCTTGAAGGGGTCTTATTTATACCTAAAGTGGCATCGGCTAAACAAGCTTTCCCTCTAGATTGTGCACACGACACGAACGGCTCAGACACACATAACACTCTTTCCAGAGTCCGTGAGCGACCACTAGTAGCGGCTCACGCTGCGTCCGAGATAGAGGAGGGAGGGGGTCTCTGCAGCGGCTTCAGCGTCTTTCGGACAAGTCCCTGCGTGTTGCTTCGGTAGCCACCGAAGTTTGATCACGCCGATAGCGAGGTGCCTGCATTCGAGACGTGTAGCGACGTGTTTGAATCGTCGGCTGGAAGCGTGAGTCACCGGCAGGGGGCCTGCTTGAAAGTCGCACGTAGTAGAGGCTTCGCCACACAGCCGCGGAGTGTTGCAAAAAGCACAGCGGCGGGCTGATTCGTAACAGGGTGCGGGATAACATAAACCCTACGTCTGCTGCTGCAGCTGCCTCGCGTGCATGCAGCCGATAGCACAGGGAAATCGTTTCTTGAGCCTGCAGTAAAAAGCGCGCGCGTGCGTTGGACGTGGCCTACGTCGTCTCCGTCGCGGGGGCTCTGAGAGTGTTCCCGCTCACTGTTGCCCGCTCGCCATGTTCCTGCCTAGCCAGCGCCTTGATGACCTGGTGGACGGCCTGGGGTTGCTTCTCGGTCGTCGCTCCACATTGCTACCTCCAGCTGCGGTTGTATACGTCCTGAGTTAGTTTCGCTTGGATGTTTCGAGTAGTCCCATTGGAAGTGCTCGAATGTGGCCGTCTTTCTGCGGCACGCTCTGCACTTGTCGCCAGGGTGTGACTCTGGGTACATCTGGCGCAGTTGCGCTGGGCTGCGAAACGTTATTCTTTTGTAATAGCCTGAACAGTAAGGTGTGTGGCCTGCTCAGCCGTTTTCGTGGTGGTAGAAGTCTGCAGGCCAGCCGAAAGGCCTTGGTTAGTTCTTTTTTGCGGTGAGATGTTTGAGTGGAGCCCCCCTAGCTCTGACGTCAGCATAGGGACTCGCGCCGCTGTCGTCTGCTACACTCCGCTTGTGACGGGCAACAGTGCCTGTACTAAGAATCACCCTCTTTGGGGCTTTGGTGCATTAAAAAGCGTTTTTTCAGTTATTCAGTTATTTTGGCAGCTTCTGACACCTCAGAATAATTTGAAGCTGCATCCCGCACAAGCTTGCAACACCCGAGGAGAGCGAGAACAGCTTCTTCACAGCTCTCGGTCAGATGTTGGTGTTTAGCTGGTCCTTTCTAGCTTATTTGTGGCGTTTAGTGCTCAGGGCTCATCGATAAGTATCCAAATGCATAAACTTCCCTAAAGTATTTTTGAGATTCTTTTAAGAAGATTCAATAGTCTAATGCCACGCACCAAGCACCGAGCCCTTACATGCGCATCACACAGCGGAAATTAAACGGCTGTTTATTTCTTTAGTTGTCGTTTACTTTACCAGATGAATGTTTTTTCTGTACCAAACTGATTAAAACTAACGCTTCCTAAGGAAGTCTGGGGGTGTTTGGGGGTGGGGGGGAGGCACACAACGTTCGTGTGGATATGTTCTTCAGGCTGTCAAGCGTACAGTACTTTCTTCACAACTTAGCTTTTACTATGGCTGCGTGCAAAAGGTGCATATCCGCAGCGTGCATAGTTTATTCTCATGAAAATTCCATAAAGCGATTTCTGCTACGCCACTGCGAAATGGCGCTGACAACGTTGTCCAGAGTACTCTAAGGCGGCTTTTGTGTCCCAAATTTCTATCTTGCCCATCGTTATCAAAACGAACTGAATCTCAACTCGCGCAGTTATGACATGGTTGAAGGCGTAATTTGAAGGCTGTATATACTCTCTAACAAACGCAATAAATAGTACACGTGCCGGTTTCCAGTACAACAAGGATCGACACCGATGAATATGTACAAGGAGCTCTTTATTGTTCTCCAAGGCTTTCGAGCGTCAAGAACAAATACTGGCCTACTCAGGATGACGCTCTATAAATTGAATAAAATTACTCTTACTCTCTTGTCATGAACTGCGGACCCCACCCACTAACCAGCTCGATTTCACTGTTAAAGTTTTCTCCCCCTCTTCTTAATCCTCCTACTTCTCAAAATTGCAGTTTTACTGTAACGCATATCTGAATATTGTGAAGATATGGCTGCGGGAAATGTACCGAAAAATGCCTTCATGTCTGAACAAACATACAGTGTTACTGTATTTCTACCGTACTCGTGACTTGTTTTGCTCAAAAGGGCTCCGTACACATTATAAGCCTGGTATGAAACAAACACGCCCCTATACACACAGTAAGTAAATTGGAACGCGAACTACATTTTTTTGCTGCCGACAGTGCATGTCCGCATACTAACGCGCCATGAAAACGTGAAAGGATTTGATCAAGCACTTTCGAGCGTTTGGCCAGGTTGCGAAAACTGTTTTACATTACATACGGTTATCCGGAATCGTAATGCCTTCTGCCAAAGCCGAAAGCCCCGAAGGCCTGGGAATTTGTTTCGTTTAGGCATTTTCGATGTTGTCGAAGATAAGCACCTGACTGTTCCCTTTGTTCGAACAATTGCCGGATACAGGAGCTGACGCAAAGCTCCGACTCTGCGCGCTCCGCACAGGATTGGCTCCACAAGGAATAAAGCGACACCGGCAATGTTTCTTCTGGAATGGTGTCTATACTTTAAATCACGCCCTGAGCTAGTGTATGCTATTTTCTCTGTTCTTATAATAAAAAGTCATGCCCAAACAATACCTGGTGCGGACAAACATCAAAAGTCAACCGAACGCAAAGAAACAGCAGGGAGAGCTACCCCGAGTAAAGCAGACGACAAATGCGAGAATCCCTAAGCCGACATCACGGGGACGCGCATCACAGTGTCACCTGTGGTCGCGCTCACCACCAATAGCTGATCATACTGTATTTCGAGCTGAACCACAGCGAGGTTTCGTTGCCTTGGCCGCGGTCTGTTAGTCCTCGCGCTCGGGCGTGTGCCCCTTCGTTGCGGTTGGCCTTCTTCTCCGACGCTGATAAAGGGTCGACACCCTACGTCAGACAGTTTCGGGCCCTTTTCACCCAACTATCCCCTCTCAGAAACATCATAGCATAGCTGCACTTGCGGGCGCCAGGAACCACATGATTCGAATCTTCTTGTCGCGGTCTGCCTGTCGGATCAGGAGGCGCGCCTTCGTAACGGCAATTGTTCCCGTATTGTGGAGGCGCTGCAGTCACCGACTGGAACAGCAGCAATCGCGTGAGCTCCGCGACAACTCCCGTCTCCAGCCGGGTCCACCGTCCTGTGTACAGCGCCTGTGCGTTCCACCACACGGCACTCATTGTGTGGAACATTTTGACACCGCGATTGCGCCTCAACTCGCCCTACGTGATTCTATCACTATCACGCGACCACACTGTCTCGAAATCACTGGAATAAAACCTGTGATGACATGCGTGACCAACAAGACTTGGCCACGCAGCAAGACTCGGCTACCAAGAAGACTTGGTGTATACTACGCTCTCTACAAGACCCCACTGCCAGCAAAACCCGACCCCGCCACCGCACCACACAAATCATCCATGAATCCAAATTAGCCCCCGACGCCCTCTACTACACCGGCATCCCCAACTCACAGCTCGATGCCCCTATCCCATATTCCGAACTCCATACTGCCGTTCAAGTACTCCGGCGCAACGCTCCGCCGGGCCCTGATCAAATCACTAACACTTCTCCGCCACCTTACCGAAGACGCCATCGAACGTCTCGTACAATCATTGAACCACCATTCGGAACACCACACCCTTCGTCCTGCCTGGAAACATTCCAATATCACAGTTGTACCTAAGCCTGGCGAACCCCCATACATCCACAACCTCCACCCCATTTACCTTACATCCGGCCTAAGCTGGCTCTTCGAATATCCAAACCAGAAATAACTCATACCAAAGGACTACGCAGGTCTATCGACCTAACATTCTTGGCTTTTGCGCGTGAACCTCTCCACCCAAGACGCGTTCCTTCACGTCCACCACGACTTCCATCTCCACCCACCCCAACGCGATCCCACGTCCCTCCTATCCCTTGATCTCCAAATGCCTTCGACAACATCTCACACCCCGGCATCTTAGAGGCCACCTCACGCCACAAGTTAGGCACCCATTTCTACCACTATGTATACAACTTCTTCTCTGCCCGCACCGTTACCATACGCCTCGGACACACACAATCAGCTCCTTTCACCATGCCAAACAGGTACCCCGCAACGATGCTGTTCTAACCCCTGCTTTTTAACCTAACACTCATACCCCTCGCCCGCACCCTCCTCACCATTTCCACTCTAGGCAGTATGCTTTATGCAGATGACATAAACCTCTGGGTGCACTCCAGCTCCGACTACCATATTGAGACAACTGTGAAACTTGGCGTCAACACAGTTCTCCACCGCATCAAGCTACTCGCTCTTAGCCGCTCTCCCCAGAAACCGCCCTTCTCATATTCACCCCGCCCCACTCCAAGCCACCACCGAGCCCTCCTATGCGGCTTTACATCCGCTCTACCGCAGTCCCCCACGTCTCGCAACTCCTCCTCCTAGGGCTTACTCTTACCCACAACCGCTCCTCAGCGCCCCCCCTCCTGTACATAAACGATTCATCAAGCAGACTACACACCTCATCCGGCGTATCGCAAACAAACAGCACGGTCTCAATGAACAGGCTTCGTGTACGGCTCGTGCGCAGCTTTCTCATTAACCGTCTTATGTATCCCCTCCCCTACCTTCGTCTCACACCCACCCAACTTAACACACTTGATGCCCTTTTGCTGAAAGCCTATTGACATGCACTACTCCTTCCTCCAAAGTACTACTTCCTTTCTAGCTACCTTGAAAATCGTCAGAAAGTGGTTGTGATGGACGATATCAGCTCAAACCCACAGCTAGTGCGCATGGGCGTTCCACAGGACTTGGTGCTGGGGCCGATGCTATTTTCACTATTTGTAAATGACCTTCTCAAAGCATTAACGTACGCAGATTTAGTATTGTATGCCGACGACATGGCGCCTGTTGTAACCAGTGATGACGAGCAGGAAATACACGCAAGAATTAATAAAGAATTCGAAAACATTGCTTGGTGGTTTTCGCTTAACAAACTCACTATCTACGCGAAGAAAACGCGATATTTCTTTCTCGAAATAAGAACGTTAGAAAAGGGCTGGTCGCAATATCAGTCAACAACTGCTTACTTGAACAGATGGACTCCAATACCTAGGAGTTGTTATGGACGCTCATTTGCACTGGCAGAATCATGTCGATGTCGTCTGTGCAAAGCTACCATCAGCTTGCTATGCAATACTTCAAGTCCGTGAGCTATTAGGTTTGGAGCAACTTAGGACCGCACACTGTACGTCCGCGTCCGTGCGCATAAATCGCAAAAATCACACAGGCCCCCGCAGGACTCGACCCTGTGTCTGGCATACCGGACAGCGTTAGTGTAAGTCGTTATACCCATTGGGCTACGACCGTGAGTTAGTACCCGGGAGTCAAACGGCTAACTCCCTCACCTGTAATGGTGCGAAGTACCTTAGCACCTCCCAATGTCCGTTCCCGTCCATCCGTACGCACACCATTATCAAGCGAAAATCAAGCGAAATTCGATTTCAGCCGTGAGTTGCAGTTTCATTTAGGGAGTAATCAAGATGCAACTCACGGCTGAAATCGAATTACGGCCGGGGCGCAAATCGGATATCACTCGGCGCGCGACTGTAATGTCAATTCGAGTCCCCGAACTCCGCACCCTCGCAATCATCCACGGAGTGTAGATGCTGCCATTTTTTTATATCAAAATGCTAAAAAGGCTTTATTACGCCTTATTCAATACTCACCTGTCGTACTGTATGGTTTGTTGGGCTTGGACGTACAATACTTATCCTAATTGTATACGTCGACTACAAAAACGGGCTTTGAGAACAATCACACGCTCAAGACGAGACGAACCTAGCAAATCCCTTTTTGACGCTGTTAAAGTTTGGACAATTGATTAATTACGTCTTAAAAATACAGCACATTTGGTATACAGTATCTTAAGAAAGAGTCATCCCTTAGACAGCTCGATATTTTATTCTTCATTGCGCCACACAAAAAGTTCTGCGTTGGGCAACCTTAACCTGGCACCTGTTAGTAATGTCTGCGGGCAGCGACTGCTACTATTCACTGGGGCCAAAATATGGAAGAATATACCACAAGAAGCAAAACAATCAAAAACGTTTAGGTACAGCATGAAAATACCCTTGCATAAAGAAACCTAGCAAAACTGAAAGTGGTAATACGAGTGTGGAGCCTTTGCTGCTTAACTGTTCAATCCGTCTTGTTCTCACACACTTTATATTATGTACAAGCCTCCTTAACCTACATTAATTTTATTTTGAGGCCCGCACTAGGTTTCAGCTGGCTATTAATGTAGTGCGAATGTATTTTGTACATGTACCAACATCTTTTGATTTGTATATGTGAAGTGCATGTTCTTTAAGTGCCCATGTTGTTCTTGTGTATTCGGTGTATAAACCTTCCTCGCCTTTATGTATGTGTGCATGTTCACGTTTTTGAATATATACATATATATATATATATACATATATATATATATAATGTGTGTGTGTGTATACTGGATGTTTGTTGAACATTTTAATGAGGACGCTACGATTTGGTGCGTCCGAAGTGCCATTGTATATTGTTTGTGGACCCTAAAACTAGCCTTTGGCTATTGGGTCCAACACTGTTTTTGTGAATGTTCTGCAAAAAAATGAATAAATCTTCAATCAATCAATCAATCCTTACACCCCAAATGACAGATCACTAGCTGTACGCGTCCACAACATCATGAGAGAGTACCTAGACTCTCACCACACGTCCCAACTCACGCGGCTAGCCGCGTCTCCCACAGGGCACTACATCGTATAAGCTAATAACACCACGCCCCCCACACTCCCTACCCCTCCCACCCCCATACCAGCTCACATCCGCGCACACATTAAAGTCCGCCCTCTCCCTAGACACATGCACACCACATACCATGCAGCTCGCCGGCATGCCCGAGCAGTCACCCACTCCCACAAATACCGGCCAGCATAACAAACCCTCTACACCGACGCCGCTCCGTACCCCAACTCTCCGCGCACTGCGTTGCAGTCACCAGGCATCACTCCCCTCACAGTACAGCCACCGACACCATTCCACCACGGGCTTTCTCAGCGCCCCACCCCCTCTCTACGTCCTCTCCGACTCGTGGACACGCCATCCGCCATTTTCTCCGGGGCAACAAAAAGCCCTGAAAATTTCGACCACCCATCCGCCAACCGACACCGTGTGCCTGTTGTGGACTCCAGCTCACACAGGCGTAGGCGCTAATGATGTGGCGAACGTAAGTGCTCTCGAACTAGTAGACCGGGCCACCGCTTCATCTACGCCCACACGCGGTGCCCTGCATATCCCTGCATATCCCTGCATTACAGGGATATCGCCTTTCACTACCGCCTCCACCTCAAGTACCCTCCACCACATCCAAACTAACCCTGACGCAGCTCACTGCCTGCGCGTCCTCCAGACCCACACCTTGCCCCACCGCACTCAGCTTATTCAGACCAACCCACACCTTTTTGACCGTCCCACATGCCTTGCCTGCGCCGCCCTCGACACGCACTATCATTCTTTGTGCGAGTGCCCGGCAGACCCCTTTCCCCCTTCCTTCCCCTCCCTCTGGGAGCAAGCACTGCGCTGCGCGACCCGGAGTCATCGAGTCAAGACTTGGTGACCACCCGGGCCCTGGCGGTCGCGGCGGCCCTCTGGACCGTCTCCACCTCCCTCCCCTGATCCCTGAGTGTCAATAACGTTTCTCTCTCTCTCTCTCTCTCTCTCTCTCTCTCTCTCTCTCTCTCTCTCTCTCTCTCTCTCTCTCTCTCTCTCCTTTATTGTAGTTCTCACCGCCTGTATGGCGTCGCTGAGGATCTTGTGGATTTCGCGGCCTAGGATGGCCAGGTTGATGGGTATTTCTCTGCTGCTTCTGCTTCCTTGCTTCAAGTGCTGGCGGACGTCCGCAAGGTGCCTCCTCAGTCGACCACCGCGGCCACGAAGCCGTTGCGGCAGGAATATTCGGCTGCGTCCACGTAACGCACCTGTACCGGTGTCTTCTCGGTACAGGCCTGTTAGTGCTTTGTCTCTAGCCATCTTTTGCCTTCGTTGAATTCCGAGTGCATATCCTACGTAAGCCGTCGACCTGGACGTTCCACCGTACGTAATCAGGACGGGGAATTTTAGCCCTTGCTGCTCGTGATAACCGATGCCCAGGTTGCACGGGATCTTTGTGGCGGCCTTGCTAGACGAGTATTTCCAACTTAGCGGCCCTTTTTGCCTCGGCGATCTGGTCGAGCGTTGTGTATGCTCGGCTGGAAGGGACAATTCGTGCTTATAGTTTCGGGTAGACGGAGGGGTGTTTTGTAAGCCCTCCGTATTAGGAGGTCTACCATGCACTTTTCGCTTTTCCTCCACTTGTGGAAGGCGGCCACGCACATCATGTTGCAGAGTATAAGGCCTGCATGAGTCTGGTGAGGTTCTCCTTGTGCATGCCTTCCTTCTTGGTGGTAACGCGCTTGAGCAGTGTGGAAGCGTTCGCTCCTTTCCCGTAATGCCGGTGAGGAGTCTCCGTTCCTGCCGAGCGCTTCGATCGTCATTTCCGGGGCTGTAATCTTGATGTCCGTCGGTATTGTGTGGCCGTCCCTGGTTCGGCTCTTGACATTTCTGTGCTCTCTTTGCTCCTTGATCCTGTGCAATTTGATCGGTTGGAAGATGAGGTGCTCCAACTTTCTTGGCGAGCAAGGCAGTTTCGTACCTTTCAGTCTTCCTCCCAGGCTTTCTTCCCCTGCGTGGCGAGTTTGACGTCGTAATAGAAGTTCTATCTCTCTATAATCGTCGTTGCCAGGATTGCGTCGGCAAGACATAAATTGGCAGTTTTTTGTTCAGTAATCCCAACTCCCAAGTAGTTTTTATGCCTGTTTCACTATACAAGGCGCTCAATAAAGAGACAATGGTTATTGAACATGAATGCGAGCAGTGCTCTCGCTCAATTAGGCCCATGAATCACCATTAGACCAGCAGTTTTATGGGACAATTGAGCCGGTATGTACAACTGTTGATGCTTTTGTGCAATCACAAACATTTTTGTCGTATACAAATACAGGTCAGGCACGTTTTCGTTCTGAAATTATTTGATGCAAAAAGTTACGCTGCCTATATCTACAACGTTGCAGGACTGAAACGTTGCTCTGCCTGACTAATTTCCGCGTCTAAAATACGCCTTTTTGATGCCTAAAAATCGGGCCTCTTGTTACCACTGCGGCTAAGGAGGTCACGTATACAGTAGCTGCCCGTACCGCGAGATTGGAGTTCCCCGATCTTCGTCAGCAGATTGCCGCCTTCGCTTTGATGTACGACCACCAGGAATGCACAAATCTCTTGCAAGGAGATCAACTGGGAGGCTTCACCGTCACCAAGTTGTCTGACAACCCGATTAACCGTATCAAAGGCGTCAAGACGCACCTAGAGGAAGATCCCCAATTCCTCGAAGGGAAACCTAAAGTAACAACATGAGGAGATAAGGTTGATCATGACGAAAGATCGTAAGCCCATGCAACGACCCAGACGCGGGATCCGACAACCCCGACTCGGAAGGAAAGCAGCGTCGAAGTGGTGACATGCGATCCGACGACGCTCTCCACGAAAGAAAGCGCAGATGACATACTCAGAGCTGAGCTGCCGCCTAATAGTGGACGGCCACAAATTGACCGCTTTGGTGGACAGTGGTGCGCACTTTTCTAATATCAAATTCTCATGGCACCCTTAAAAAAAGTGAAAACCCCTTGGACTGGACCTCCCCTTTGTTAGGGTCGCTCGACGTCCACTCGAATGCAGAGCGAGAGTTTGCATCGAAGCGTCGGATTTCGGTGCATCAGTGGTCATTAGAGTGTGAAGTTGGGCTTGTTGGTGATGCATTTTTGCAGACCAAGCGCGAACGTTTACACAGGACGAGAGATGAGATGGGGCGAGGACGTTAGCGTTCATCTTCGTCCCAGTGTGAACTTTCCCGCTTTATCTACAAGAATCAATTAAAATGTGGCCGTAATATTGTAAAACCCTGATGTCACAAATGGACTTCTTGGGGAACCAAGAAGCAGTGTAAGACCTTCGTAACTTCTCGGGATATCGGGATTTGGTTTCTTCACTATGCATTAAAACGTTTATGAGCTACAAGGAAGCCAAAATCCTCCCTTTTATGTGGTAACCGTGTTCGGTGAAACAGCAGGCAGTGCGTGATCGCACCTGACGTTGTTCATGTTGCAATCGAAGGACACATGACCGAGTGGGTAATATGCCGCCGCGAAATTTGTAGCTGATGAAAAGAAGAAACAAAACGTGCTTCGACGAAGACAAGATACGACCACAAGGATACGACAGATACGGGCGCTTGTATGCGTCCTATCTTGTCATCGTGCACGACTCTTTAACGCCACGTTTTCTTTTTTCTTGTTAAACTTGTTGGCGGTCGGTGCTCCGGTTCACCACGAAGGCAACGTTTTTATAGGCACGCTCCAAAAAACCTTTTCCAAACTCCTCAAGCGACCCAATATTTGCAATATGGTACAATTAGTAAAATCGGAGTCTCTAGTGAGTTCCCCGCCCCCCAGATATTAACCTTGTTCGTAACTACAACCTTAGACTGCGGAATACCAGGCACAACCGTTCTGGCAAAGATACGCTTTACTTCTTTTTTCATTAGTTTTAAAACAGCCTGTTTTTATTTTCCACTTACATGATTGCCCAATATTCTTCGCGTTTTTCTGGCACTTTGTTGAAATTTTCGGTCCCTAAAACGTTTTAATCCAAGCCAATGATGAAAATAAGGCGAGCTCGATGTGTAATGGCGGCCCATGACTACACAGACGACCTTTATATGAGCCGCATAGACGCTGGCGCCAGATTTCTCTATAATGTATATTGTAAGGAACTCTATGTTTCACACCAACCAGTGCACGCATAACCCGGCAATCGGTGATGGCCGCGTGCTAAGGCGTAAAATAGACGGGCAAAAATGTCGCACGGAAAGCCCCTCATGCTGAAAAATTATCGGCTCACGTTGGCGTTCAAAGCCGGCAAGTTGCTCCGGTTACGCCTGATAAGGAAATTACCGCCGTTATCAGCTGATTGCGAAGCTTGTGAATGAGAAATCGGTGGTGACGAGGGGAACAACACTTGTGAAAGAGGTGTCAGCAGGGGCGAGGAGAGGTCTAGTTGGGTTCGTATTATTGTGGGCTGCGTTTTAGGTTTCATGGCACACAAAATTAGCGAGATGACCCGAACCAAGGGCACAGCACAAACGCAGCTATCAACCTATTTATTACCAGTACAATATTTGCATGGACATCATGAGGGACAGCAAGAAGCCTCAATAATACCCGCCGCGGTGGCTCAGTGGCTAAGGCGTTGCGCTGCTGGGCACGAGGTCGCGGGTTCGATTCCCGGCCCCGGCGGCCGCTTTTCTGATGGAGGCGAAAAGCAAAAATGCCCGTGTGTACGAGATTTCGGCGCACGTTAAAGATCCGCAGGTGGTCAAAATTAATCCGGAGCCCTCCACTACGGCGCGCCTCATCGCCTGTGTTGCGTCGGCGCGTTAAACCCTACAATCAATCAAGAAGCCTGAATAAGAAGCTTTAGGAACACCGCTACACATGCAAGCAAACAGCCCCCTCAGGCAATCTGTCGCTGCACTGGATTATTGAGAGTGCAGCCCATTGTTTCAAAATTCTTGTATTGGAACAATAACAGAACAACCACACCCGAAACTTCGGAAGTCTATCACATATGAAGCGAGCAGAAGTATACATGAACCCATGCTCACTCATTCTGACCGCGCCTGAAATAGACCTAATGAAACGCAGCATGCAGAGAGCGGCCCCGACGGCCGCTTTTCTGGTGAAGGCAAAAAGCAAGAACGCCTGTTTTTTCGAGATTAGGCGCAGGTTAAAAATCCCCAAGTGGTGAAAATTAATTCGCAACCCTCCGCTACGGCGCGCCTCATAACCTGCGTAGTTTCGGCGTGTTAAACCATATAAAAAATAAAAAGCGTCCTGCAGAGAATCTACTGCTACTTAAAAATTAAAACAAAGGAAAATGGCCTTTTACCAGCTTATGATGCTTTGCCGCCTGTCACCTGTGAGTTATGGTGAAAAGCTTTCCTACACTTGCCCCTCTACCCTTCTATTTCTATCTTGTAACCCTTCCGACTTCTTTGGTCTCCAAGGAAAAATTGGCCGCTTATCTGCTTCTTTTGTTGCAAATGTCGTCAAAGGATGATAGTCTTTGTCGACTTTTGCCAAGTAAATACCTCTCTTCACTTTCCCGCTCACCTCTCGTGTTGTTCCTCTTGCGTCGCGCTCCTCCCAAGGTAAAGACGCCAAAGGTTTGCTTAAATCATTTTAAATTTCCCGCGTTTCACTGCTCCAAACCGGGTGTCTCGATGCCAACGCTGCCGTACGGCGAAGACGCGCGTAAATCGAGACGCCCTACTTCCACGTTTATAGAACCGCGTTTCCCTAGTCCACGTGCGTTCCAAGCAGAATGTGGAATCTATCTAGTGGAACCTTTCGTAACTGCTGCCACTTGATTTCTTCAAATGCCGCCTGAAGCTAATGGCGCGGGCGACAGCAGGCGACGGCGGAGTGATATTTTTTCTTCAGTTGATGAAGTATTTGATCTCTCCAAAATCAAACATGTACAATTTTTTTATAAAGGAACGCTACAAATATCACTTCTGTATTATTGTATTGTATATATATGCGTAATGTCTTGTTGTTCTTCAACAATATTGACAAGTATGAACATTACACCGGAATTAGACGGGCACATTTAGCTGTGACTATATAAGACTATTGCGCAGGCATTGTTTTGCTGTGACCGGGTGGCTGAATCGAGTCACAGACATACATACAGGCAGACCAAAATTTCAGGGTTGAAGTAGCCCAAGAAAGATTATCGTCTTTAATAATGTACTTGTAATAAATCAATTTCCAGTAGCGCTCACACTGCCCACTTCGTGTGTCTCAATTTTTTTCACCATGCAACCTACAGCGCACTCTGCAAAACAGAGGTGAAATTCAGTTTTATGTATTGAGGGCGCAATAATCGGCCTAGCAAAGTAGCAGACGCCACTGCCTGGAGTCTGCCGTTAAAGCTGAAAGACTGTCGCCATAGACAAATATTTTTTTAGCTGTCGCGCTTAGCAGCTGCATTGCCTCTTTGGGAGGTTAAGCGTTACTCTTTTTTCAGAGTGTTCTTTTAACAGTGAGGCTGTTGTTGCTGACTGTAATGTGTGCGGTGTGCAGCGTCATCAAAAAAACCTTCGTCATAGTTACTCCGGCTGTTTACCGAGCGCGCGAGCAAGCGTCTCACGAGGAGCGCCCGGCGTCGCACTGGCTTGCGCATGGCGCTCGCAAAAAAATACCAAGACAACAGTTCACGTATGTCAGCGCCTCAAGGGGAGAGCACAAGGCAGCTCGCACTACAGACGCCCAGTTCGTGAAGTCGAATGGTGAAGTCGAGTGCGAATGGTGATGGCGAGTGGTGAGCATGAACGGGAGCAAGTGGGAGCAGTGAGGCCTGAGGGGCGAGCGTGAGTGCGAGTGAGTGCGAGTGGTGGGGCGGAGGGGTGAGCGTGAGCGCGAGTAAGCGCGAGTGGTGGGGACGAGTGGAGAGCGTGAGCGGGAGTGAGTGCGAGTGGTCAGGGTGGAGGGGTGAGCGTGAACGCGAGTGAGGGCGAGTTGTGAGAGCGGAGTGGTGAGCGTGAACGTGAGTGAGTGCGAGTGGTGGGGACGAGTGGCCAGCGTTAGCGCGAGTGAGTGTGACTAGTAAAGGCGGAGTGGCAAGCGTGAAAGCTAGTGAGTGCCCGTGTTGAGGGCGGAGTGGCGAATGCGAGTGCGAGTGAGGGCGTTAGAATAAATATATATTTTTTTGAGTGAGTGTGAGAGAGTGGCATGCAGTTTTGCCGAGCTATGGTGTAGCATATACGGAGATGGACTCCGAGTCAACTAAATTAACATATACTGCGCAGCATGGCGGTGGACAGAGGTCAGAGATATTTTTTTCACAAATCGACATTGTTGGTTCCGCATTTACTACGTGACAAGTGCTGACATATCCCACAGTTGTTTCGGTGTTTTTTTTGTTTCGAACTGTTATATGCAGGTAGTATTTTAGGCACGAAGCCGAACTGTTTTTGAAGGTATTGTTTTTTTTGTTTTTTGCAGATTCTCGAAAAGATACGATGTGCAACCGACCTCGCAGATGTGAAATTCATCGTTTCATGCAGAGCCCTGGAGGAGGAAGACCTTCTAGTTCAAGCCCACTCGTTTGTCATTTGTGCGCAAACCGACGTCTTTGCGGCAATGTTCCACGGATCCATTGATACGCCATTGCCTGTGGAGGTTCCTTACGTCCCTACAAAGGGATTTCACGGAATGATCATGTACGAGAGCCAATCGCCTTATCACATCCTCATAAGTAGTTGTGATTTTATCTGATAACTTCAGCCTATCGCAGATGGGTTGCTATATAGGATAGTTGCAAAGACAATTCTCGGATGGCACCAGCGCAAGCTAAACAAAGACAAAGGCTTGACCCTTTGCCTCTCCGAAAAGAACTTGTACCTGGATGGTGCAGTAAAACGACTACTTACCCCTGGGAAGTGTTATCTCAGTAGGTATGAGCGATATTCATTAGTCAGTATTATGATAAACTGGTGGTAGAACCCGGCAATACCGCGTGGGTCACACTGCTAATGTCGCATAGGTAAAATTCGTGTTCAGTTATTTTTTGTTATAATTAAGTAGTTCCCCGCGAAGTTGTACACAATTGGTAACCCCTACCTGCTGTCAAAACATGGGCTCCTACAGGAGACGTATTGGGAAACGGCTGCAACTCGTGTTTGATAGGAACCCTCCCAAAACAAATTATTCCAAGATGGCGAAGAAAAGAAAGCTTTCCTTCGCAGCTTCGCATTCTAGCCGTTTGGCTGCATTCAGGTGGATGTCAAACTTTCCTTCATACAAACATACTCCACCTCGGGGGATCCCCTAAATCTGGTCGATTAACACCTATCTTCAGGGTTCCGCGAACGTACACAATAAATGCACCCATGCACGGATAAAAGAATACATGAATCCGCATCGTGAATGCATACATCAATACATACGTATATACAAAGAAATATAAACACGTAGACGGGCCCTAACAAAGATAATGGTGTTGCATTCACACACGTTCTTAGAGCTCACGTCACACTATGTAAAATTTTGGGCAAGATCAAAACGGCTGCACGCTGTTACCACGGTGGGCCGTTAAAGAAACACTGAAGTGATTTGTAAACGTTGCGGGATTACGAGCGCAAATTGTAGTCCGGAGTCCCTAGGCCGTGTTTCGACCACTCTGAGCGCGTTTACACGAATTTATTTAGTAGAAAAATCAATTCGAAAACAGTTGTCCTCCTCCACTGCACCCTCGCCCACTTTCTGTGGAGTTTTCGTGTGAAGAGATGAGCTGGCAATTGGCTGCGCTAATGCACGGCTCGCCGGCCTTCCGACAGAGTCAGTCGGCCCAGCGTTTCGTCCGCCGGCCGCCGACGGTTCGTCGCAACTCGTTCGCTCAGTTGAAACGAAGCCAGGACCCGCTTGTGAATGGAAGAATGTGCCTTTCTTTACTTTGTTAGTTTGTACACTATATCTAGCCAAGGTCGCTTCACACAAGCGCTGCACAAGCGCACATGCGACGCTTCGCTTACTGGTACGCGAGTAGTAAAATCTAAGGCCACTTGAAGGTGGGAGAAGAGTCAGCTAAGGCAATATAGGTACTAATGAAATAAAATCAAGTGAAAATTTTACCGTACAGCATAACACTAGGGTGCAGGAAGCACTTTTTTGCGCTGGGCAAACAAGCACAGCGGTCAGGAGCACGACGATGCATCTGCGAACGCTTTTCCGTCTAAGAAATGCAATTGCTAGACGTGATATATAGTGGAAACTTGGAGGACGCTTACTGCACGAGCGCAATACAACGAATAGTCACCTAAGCTGCTTGAAATGCTAAAATTAAATAAAAGTGTAAAATGGTTATACATTATATACCTTATATTCCCGAGGTCAGCAGCGCTAGCACAGTATGTACGTGCACACTTGTCAATGCCTCCTTCGTGCCTGTGTATCATGTATATATGTAAATCCCTGTAAATAAATGTGTTACAAGAAAAAAATCTCCCGTGCTCGAGTGGTCTGGAGCGCTAGGTATGTTATTGCGAGTGTTTTGCAAGCAACGAGTTTGAATCCCCGGGGGTGCATTCTTTTTTTTTTTTATAAGTTGACTTTTTCGTTTTCGCCCGATTTTTTCATTGAGTTCGCCTTTTTTTTAGGCCGCAACGTTCACTGCTCCACGAACTAGTTCAGAGAACGCGAGCAGGCTGACACTGGCGCGCTAGCGAGTTCTCGTTGGCGTGCTGTTGCCATAAGCACCGACTGCTTGCGGGCAGTGGGGACAGGCCAGAATGAACATACCCTTGGCCTGGTGCGAACACGCTTTTTACGATACAGGCATGAGTGACGCAAGCTCCAAATATTGGGGAAAAGCCCATGGCATTTGAGCGTCTGCGGGACGCGGAGGGCGTTCATCCACTGCGTAGGCCTCGGCTAGGGATTGCTACGATTCCAAGCCGTCCTGGGAGGCTTATTTTACGCATTTCACAGCCGAAAACACGGCAGAAGCGCCCTACGGTGATTACTGAGATATCGAGAATGCCCATCCAACACTTTCGTCGGATGTCACGCATGTTGTTTTACAGATCCGAAGCCGAAACTTGTTTCAATGCTAACCAATCACGGTGCGTCTCCTCCTGTCGTCACAGCCTTTAGTTGGTGCTGCCGCCGCAAACCGCGCATGGTAGTTTTTCTTCTTTCGCGCTTTGTAAAAAAAATTACCGACTTGTCAACCGGATAAACGATGAGAAGTGTTCTACGTTGAGCCAGTTCACGCAGTGAAAGAAAAAACGGGAGCTTGACGAATTCACTGCAGTGTCCCTTTAGGGGCCCCTGTAAAGATATTTTCGGCCAAATTTGTTTGCACAAGGCTTGTTTTCAGCAAATATTGCCAGCCACATGGTCACTTTTAATGTCCCCGCTAAGGCACTGGTGGGCTTGGCCAATTGACATGTGGTAACGTCACGGGTAGCACTTATAAAAAGTTGTTTGATGCGAAAACATCGCGGCTGTTGTGTGGGATAAAAATGGCAGCGTCGGCGGGAGTTTAACGAGTTCGCGTCACACTTCCTTGACGGTACAGACTTTTTGGTGCCGGACTTTGTATTCGCCTTGAAGTTGTCTTAAGCACTGGGTGTCTGTGTTCGCTTGGGCACATGAATAGGAGTAGCTGTTATCGAGTGTGATGCCCCAGATAGTGACAATCATAGTGGCTATTGCTGCTAAAATGTCTCGGAATTGAGAGTTTCGAGCCGCCATTTCAACGTAATGTCTTATATGTCACGCTGTTATGATTCCACCCTTCTTTTTTGTTGTTGTTTTTTTCGCAGGATGATGTACGGAAACATCGACATTTTGAACGACTGTGTTACAGCACTGCTGATAAAAGTAGCCAGTAGAAAGTACATGTTTAGCGACGCTCTCGAGTACGCCGAGAACTTCCTCCTCGAGCACGTCAAGCCCGAGGATGTGGGTGACCTTCTGGATCTACATGTCAAGCTCAATGAACCGGACATCGACATCAGCGTGTTAAACGCGCTCCGATCCATTGACGCTGAGCTCGCGATTGCAGAGCCTCGTTTTCTGTCGTGTGAATGGGCCACGGTATACATTGTGGCGCAGAACATTCGCAACGTCAATGAACTGTCCCTCATAACAAGAATTTACCATTGGTGTTGTGAAAACGAAGTCTACGATGACGAACATTCCTCGCTTCGCGCCCTCTTCTGGAGCTTTTTTTCCCAAATGAGAGTACTGTCGCTAACCTTGGAGGACGTTTTAAAGGGGCCGTGCCGCTGGGGTGTATTCTCGGCAGAGGAGCAGATTGAAGTGCTCTCAGCAATAGCTGACAAGGCAAACGTCGTTCCCGACTTCATCAACCCCTGTCGGCAGTCACGATATGAATATTAACAGGATTGTTGAAATCGACTGACTAAAAAGAAATTATTTTACGTTTCGTATCCCAAACTGGGTCCTCTTTTACCGTCGCTTTCGTCATCTTCTATAGAGAATACTTCAAACTCGTGGCATCGGTTTCATTTCATTTCATTTCATTTATTTTACCCACAAGGCCAGAGGCATTACAGAGGGGAGTGGGTTACAAGCACAAAAGAACAAATAATACAATGCAGCAAAAAGGTAGTGTATAAGAGGTCTATGTGGTTCCTAAAGTAACAATGTTAGCCGTTTTCAATGGCGGCGATTGGTCCGGGAAGGTGGTTCCAGTCTTATGCTGTGCGAGGCATGAAAGACTGAGAACAAGATTTTGTGCGACAGGACATGATTGCAACTTTATGACGGCGATCAATGCGGGCAGAAACATACGAATGCGCAGAAACCAAGATGGAACGCAAGTAGGGATTGTGATAGTATATTCTATGAAATAAACAGACGAAAATACTGACGACGATGAACGAGCTGGGGCAAATGCAAGATATTTTTCATGGATGTTACGCTGGATGCTCTACTCTAATTGCCTGTAATAAATCGCGCAGCGTTGTTTTGAACGAGTTCGAGAGATTTTATTACAATTTCAGTGCCAGGTTCCCATATTGGTGCAGCGTATTCTAATTTAGATCTTACCAAGGATGTGTACAAAAGTGTCTCAAGGGAAATAGGAGCAGATGAAAAGCTACGGCGAAGGTATCCAAGCATGCGGTTGGCGTTGTTAATTATTGGTTCAATATGCAATGACCATGAAAGCGACGACGTTATGTGAACCCCTAAGTAGCGATATGACGTTACGCCTTCGAGCGGGACATTGTTGAGATTATAAATGGCTGGAGAAGATGAAATCCGTGAGACACGAATAGCTTTACATTTAGTAGTCTTTAGTTCCATGTGCCACTTCCTACACCATGCGGATATCGCGTCAATATCATTCTGAAGCATGTTAGTGTGTTATCGTTGATTATTGCGCGAAAAATAACTCAATCATCGCCAATCATCGCCAATCATCAAACCGGACCCCCCGGACTTGGCCCCCCCTCGGGAGCCCTTCGTTTGAGCCGCCACCACCGAGGGCGTCCGGGGCGCCAGAGGTGGCACGGGTGGTGCGGTGGCGGTGGGAGCCGGTGCGGGGCCCCTGGTGTCCATGGCACTCTCCAACGCACTGGAGGACGGGGAGGCAGGGACGGGATCGGCACCGGTCCCGAAGAGGTTACCACCACAACCGCTGCTGCCTCAGCAAGCGGCGACCCAGAGGCAACCCAGCGGGGGGGGGGGGTCAGGAAAGGGACCAGGTGAGACTCGCTGAACTGGGTCCCTGTGGAAACCAGACGCCGCTCCGCCCCCCGGCGAGCTGCGTCGGCGTACCTCCCCAGGGGAAAAGAGGCGAACCTCTTTCGCGCCTCGGGGAAGGTGATGTTTTCTGTTACCTTTATGTTAATGATTTTTTTCTCTAGTTGAAACTTTTCACAAGCGCGAGAGTATGCTGCATGTGGACCCTGGCAATTCGGGCAGGTAAGGTTGGTTGCAGTGCAGTTGTCGGATAGATGATCATGCTGGCCACATTTGGCACATGTTTTTCTGCCACGACAGGAGTTGGTACCATGCCCGAACCTCTGGCACTTGAAACAGCGCCGCGGGTTCGGGATGTATGGCCGGACAGAACAACGGATTAAACCTGCGCTGACATGCTCGGGCAGTGTGCAGCGGTAAAAAGTCAGAATCAGATGTTTGGTGGCTATTTCTTTGTTATCTCTCCTAATGACGATGCGCCTTACTGCTGTCACGCCTTCATCTTTTAGGCCTTCGAGCAGATCGGTCTCTGTCTCGGTTAGGAGGTCTGGCTCAGATATCACACCCTGGGAGCTGTTGAGGCTGCGGTGGGGTGTGACTCTGATATCCAGGTCTGCCATGCGGGTTGATGAATCAGGGTGATGAGCCAAGGCGTCGCGGGAGTCGAAAAATGAAGCTCTCCAAACAGAAGCAGAGGGTTTATTTTCGTGGCACCCAGTGGTGTCTTCGTCGTTCGATTCCGCGAGGAGCCAGCCTCGTGCCGCGAGAGCGAGCTCTGAGCGCGAGCTATCTCTCAGCATCTCCGTCGCATCTAGGTTTAATCTTCGTCCTCTTCATTCATCGGAGAAGTATGGCGATGATAATTTCCACACATTCCGGGCCGCGAGAAAATGGCTAGGCGCAAATTTCAAGAGGGTAAAGTCTTTGTATGGGTCTGGTTGTCACAAGCCCATCTTGAAGCTTGATCTTGCAAGAACGGATGATACCATCGGTGCTTTTTTAGACCTCCTGAACTATGGCCAGTTTCCACATTTGGCACGGTGTTTTTTCTTGGTACACTAACACCACGTCTCCTACTTTGACTTCAGTGGCCGCTTTCTTCGTTGTGAAGTGTGCAGACCGAAGCTGCAACAGGTATTCTTTCATCCACCTAGCCCAGAAGTGTTCTGTCAAACGTTCTCGATACCGATACCGCCGCAGGGCATCAGTGCGCGAACAGGTGGTTGTATCGTTTCCCGAGTCACTCTTGGTAGGCACATGCGTACGTCTGCGACCAATGAGGAGATCGGCAGGAGTGAGAGCACATCGCTCCCCTATGTCCGACTCTACGAAAGTAAGAGGCCTGGAGTTCACAACAGCTTCTACTTCGGTGAGGACGGTAGCCAGTTCTTAAAACCCAAGCTTGGCTCTCCCCAGTACCTTACTGAGTGCTTGCTTAACCGTCCTAACCAGCCGCTCCCACCAACCACCCCACCACGGGGCATTAGGTACGATGAACTTCCACCTGATCCCAGCATTGCTTAAATGCTCAGCGACTTCTTGATCGGAGAGGAGTCGGCAGACTCGTTTTACGTCCACCGAGGCTTTGTTGAAAATTCGGGCGTTGTCTGAGTACACGACTCTGGGTAAACCCCTGCGGGCCACGAATCTCCGAAAGCCGAGCAAGAAGTCCTCTGCTGTGATCGAAGAGACTAACTCCAAGTGGAGCGCTCTTGATGTGGCGCACGTGAAGAGAGCGATGTAGCACTTGGAATCACCGCTTGGCGATCGTACGTAGAGAGGCCCAGCGAAGTCCATTCCTACAACCTCAAACGCGTTTGTAGACGATAGGCGGTCATTCGAAAGGGGGGAAGTCGGAGCATCTCCGGGCATGACTCGGAACCGCTTGCACAGATTGCAGCCGTTGCTCGCTTCACCAAGGATCTTGCTCGGAAAATCCAGTATTGGAAAATCCAGAACTTGAGTGTGGGCTCTAGCTGCCAGCAGAGACGAAAATGGGTGATTTTCAGGCAATATGATTGGGTGTTTCTGCATGTCCGAAGCTTTGAAATGCACTAAGCGCCCACCAACCCGAAGGATACCGTCCGTATCCAAGAAAGGGTTGAGACCGGTTAGACTTGGATCATCAAGAGCCCCGGCACCCGTCACATAGTTCATTTCTGTCGCGAAACTTTCGGATTGTACGTGCTTGATCCAGTACTTCTCAGCATTCCAGAGTTCTTCTGCCGTTATAGAACCGGTGCGACTCCCAGCACGTCAGCAGTTGTTGATGAACCTTATCACCCATGACGTCACTCTGAGGAGCTTCTGCAGATTACTGTAGCGCTTTACACTCATTACTAGACTCGTGCTTTCCGCTGTGGCCGTGACATGTACTGCGATCATTCCGGTCTTCAGGTCTTCCTGAGCTTCTGATAAGTCCTGACTTGTTGGCCACAATTCCCTCCGCTGACAAATCCAGTCAGGTCCATTCCACCACAAGTGATTTGCAGTAATCTGTTCAACGGATGCGCCACGAGTTAGAAGATCTGTTGGATTGTCCGAGCCGGAGCCGTACCGCCAGCGTGACGGCTCTGTCCTTTCTGTAATTTCGATGACTCGGTTTGATAAAAATTGCTTCCACTTCGTCACATCACCTTGTATCCATGACAAAGTTACTCTCGAGTCTGTCCACATCGTGTACTCTACCTGCATGTTCGTGAAACTGGTAGTCGCATAGCTTAGAAGTCTTGCGCCAAATAAAGCTCCTGGTAGTTCCAATCGCGGTAAGGTGAATTTCTAGAGTGGGGCCACCCGGGACTTGGTGATCAGCAGGCTACACTTCCTGTTATTCTCCGTAGGGACGTATACCGCTGCTCCATACGCTTGCGGGCTTGCATCGCAAAAGACGTGCACTTCCAGTATGTAGGGAAATTTATCTTCTCCGGTTATCCATCGGGGAACCGCGATTTCATGCAGGTTGGGCAGCTGGAGTACCCACTGGTCCCATTCTTTCTGTAGATCTTGTCGCAGCTGCTCTGCCCAGCCTATTCCTCGCGACCAAAGCTTTTGGAATAGCAGCCTTGCTGACATGGCGTACGGTCCAATAAAACCTAGTGGGTCAAATATCCTTGAGGTAGCTCGGAGAACGAAGCACTTTGTGTCAATTTTTGCTTTTAGGAAGGCTAGAAGATGCGACATCTGGAACCGAAACATGTCTCTCTCAGGGTCCCAAGCGATGCCTAGCACTTTCACCGTGGATTCGTGAAGTGCAATCCCGAATCGGCTAATGTGCAATTTGGTTCGGCTAATGTGCACCTGTTTTACTCACGTGCCATCAAGTTCCAATTTCACACAGCACGAACTATTCTACAACTTTGACGTTTCCAATTCATGAATGAATGAATTTATTGTAAACAAGGAAAGGAAAGACCACCAGCAGGCGTAGTTCGTCTCACCTAAGGGTGGACACCGGAATTCATAGTTTTGCGAATTTCGTTAAGGTGTTGGGCCCATTAGCCCCAAATCTCCAGATTCCTGACCCCTCCCCCACAGGGTATGTGTTACAAAGCAAGGAACAGCAACGAAACTTTGTTCTACCTTTTTCCTTAAAACTCAAGAAACCCTTGGGCTGGCACTTCGAAGATGTAAAATCTCCTCCTACACGAGACTTTTAATTCCGCGCATTGCGCCTCGTAGCTATTGTGCGTGCGAAACCGGCTACCCCCATGGCAACCGTCCACCTCGCGGCCCGAAGACGGGCGTCCTGATATGCGTACCGCACTCGCGAAGCTTGGCAACAAAGTCAGGCGTCGTGAAATTGCCGTACTAGCTCGCCAACGCGCTCGGACAGCGCACGCGTCGATCGGGTGCTAGGAGAGTTGTGCTGGAAGAGTAGGAAAAAAAGGAGGACGCAGGAGATGTAGTTAACAGATGAAAATTTACAAAGTGGAGGGTGGAGAAAATAATATGCAATGGCTGGTAATGGTGAGAAACTTCAGGCAGCGCGCTGGTGAGCGAGTACGGCAATTTCACGACGCCTGACTTTTTTGCCGAGCCTCACGATCATGGCGCGCACATCACGACGGAAGTCTTAGAGTTCACTTAGAGTTCATAGAGGCATAGAGTTCATATACGTAGAAATGGAAGCTGAAATACGCGCATGTGGCCTCGTAGGGAATTGACGGTGGAGGGAGGAGGGGCGCGGAAGCGGGGGTGGATTGAAGGACGACAAAGAGGCGCCTGCCAACCCTTGGGTATCGTCTTTCGTCATTCCTGTCCCCTTATGTGCTGACATTTTCCTATAGTTATACCTCAATATAAAATTATGAGCTTTTGAGCTATTTTAAAGATTTCTATTTGATGGGAACCAGAAAAAGAAGGTTGGCCTACACGTCGAAATTCATTACGAGTGGATCAATTTAATGACAATTAGCAAAACGTCTTTGAAAAAAAGAAATACCTTAAAATGTGCGGAGGAGGATGAATCCGGAAGCCATTTTATTGTCTAATTTCCGGAATCTACTGAGCGCATACATTCGCTTTATAACCCTGGTAAATGTATAGCAACTTAAAAGAAGGAACGCAGATGCTCTAATATTCCGCAATTCACTCACAATCCCAAGTGCGCGCCTAAGATTAGACATTTCTAAAACGACTGCTATGCGAATTATGCACATCGGACAACGTCTGCCTGTTGGCTCAACTGAAATCAATGACTAATTAGCTGGGCATAAACCTTCCGTAATTTAGGACCATATGCATTAAACAGATTCAAGATTGTTTCAGAACGCGCACACGGACTACGAAGGGGTATCTTTGATAAGGAAGGCCCTTGTTTTATTTCAATGCGCTTTTCTGACCAGTAAGGTGCGTTTGTCTGAAAATTTGCGACAGTCGCATTAAGCCCAGTAAAAAAAGAAGCAAGGTGCGCGAACCGTTTGTGCGCGAACCGCGAAGCGGTTCGCGCACAAACTTTACACGAAAGTCGTATTTTGGCTTTGTCGATAATTACACTTGAAGGAAACCTGAATTTCGCCGTGCGGTAAGCCATTGACATAAGATATGATTCGAGTACCGATTTAGCATTTGCATCTCTTAGGGTGGGGAAGAGAACTGTCGCCGCGGGCAATAGCCTAGTTCTAGAGTAAAGACGCCACTATCTTTCATTTCAACAAACGTTTATACGGCGTCTCTAAGGTTATCGGCCGTCCCTTAAGCAATAAAATTGCATCATGTTGCCCGCCATGGCAAGAGGTGTGGCCGGAGCGCAGCATAGCCCGCCATTTTGTGCTGAAATGTGCGGGACGCCACTGTTTCAGCGTGATTAGGTAACGCTTGGTTCTTTTAAAAGCAGTGGCGGAATAACTAAACGTTAGTTACGGAACTCTCACAGCCAAACAAGCTCTGTAGAACCAGTTGATTTATTTTTAGGTGATGCTCCATGTCACAAGTAATGCGGATATTGCAGAAACATGAAAGTTTTCCGGCTTATAGAATTGTATCCCCACTGATTGCACATGAACAAGCAAGTTATGTAGCATGCTGAGTTACTATGCCCCCCACACTTTACGATTTCCTGTGTCAGTTCACCCCTGCCATCTCTAGCTTTTGCAGGTATTTTACTGAAGCTCATTAAAGCACTTTGTTTATTTAGGGTATAGCAGCTAAAGTATTGTCGCTAATCTTTTTCTTCCTTTGTTAGTTTCTATGGCGGAGAGGTTTGACCAATCGTACTGGTTATCCCTACTATAAGAGGACCGCTACTATAAGCGGACCGCATACTATCAGCGGACCGCAGCGATGGCTCAGAGGTACAGCTCTCGCCTTGTATGCGGGAAGTAGCGGGTTCGAATCCTGGTACCGCCGGGCATTCACCGGTTTCTTTAACGGGTACAGGCGTCGCTGGCCGAGTGCGGACCTTTGAAAGAGGAATCCACGCCTGGAAAGCTGCCTTAACCATTGCGAGGCGCCGCTGACCCTTGTCCATCTGGCGGGGCCCCCGGCCATCATGCCGCGTTGCGCCGTTGCCGGGTTGAAAGAGTGTGGCGGCATGTCCTGCCACAGGCGGTTGCGAGTTGAGCGTCCACCGTGGCTGTGGAAGGCACCATGTGCATTCGTGCGCCTTTGTTGCGCCGGGCACCTTGCGGTAAAATAGGTACACGCTACTCCCCGGGCTGGCGCTCGGTCCTTGTGTGGGGCTGCAACGCTTGGGAAGTTCACCTGGCTTGCATGAGAAATCACCCCTATGGAAAGTGGCGGTTGAGAAAACAATTTTTTTCGTGTCTGTGCCGCTGGCGTATGCGGCCACGTACTAATCGAATCGCCGTTTTTCTATGCGCCAGGACTGCTTCCTAACAACGTAAGTTGGTATCGCAGGGGATTTCCGTCGGAGCCATGCGACCGATATGCCTAAACAATGGTGGCATGTCAGGAGACGGCGTAACGTAGTGAACCCGTAGGCACAAGCTAGCGGCCACGCTGAAAGGGCAGGATGTCGAGGGGAAAAAAGAGCCGTGTGTCTGCTGCTGTCAGCCTGTGCTCGATAAATATATATTTATCCTCTCTCGTCTCTCCTCTTTGCAAATTCCGACGAAAGACGAAAGTCGACTGGCGCCCGTGCCATATAAACGCACCTCTCCCGTCTCGTTCCTGCCAAGATAACACGCTAGAGGTTTGCCCAAGTCAATTTAAATTTACCGCGTTCAACTGCTCTAGGCCGGGTGCCTCGATGCCAGCGCTGCCGTACGGCGGAGTCGCTCGTGAATCCAGGCATCCTACTACTATGTTTATAGAACCACATTGCCCTGCTCAACGTGCATTCATAACAGAACGTGGAACCAATCTAGTGGAACCTTTTGTTTCTGTTGCCGTTTGATTTCTTTAAATTCCGCCTAAAGCTATAGTGGCGCGGGCAACACCAGGCGCCGATTTTCTTCAGTTGATGTAGCATTTATTTTATATCGCAAAAACCAACCATCCATGAAGTTGTTAATATAGGAACACTGCAAATATCCTGTATTGATTTTCTGCCTCACATTTACGTAATGATTTGCTTTTGTTCAAGAATGTTGACAAGCTTAAGGATTGCCACCGGACTAAGACGCTTAGATTTGGCAGTAGGTATATAGGACTATTGCGCAGATTCTCTTTCCCTTTGGCCGGGTGGCTGAATGGAGTCAATAAGAAGTCGTTTAGAAAGTTCACAACGCAACTCCCTGACATGGACATTCGCAGCACACACCTGCGTAAAATATGCGAAACCCTCGCAGTGACGCAGCTCACTAAGGACCAGTCCCTAAAGATCAGGGAGGTATGGTGGAAGCAGCAGACGGCCTCATCTTTACCGGCCGACGTCAGAGATTTCAGCTGACAACGCGGCTGTGGGGCCTTGCCCACAGCATACCGCATCGCAGCATTGGGCGTGGGACCCACGAACAAGTGCCCTCAGTGCGGGCTGCGAGAAACCGTGCAGCATGCGATTTTCGATTGGCAGGTCGCAAAGACCTACTAAAAATTGTTAGCACGGATGTTTGGACACAAAGTAATCGTACGCACGAAGTCTCGTGACGCGTTTGTTTTGTCTTTGCTGTCCGTTGGTCCCATATCATCTGGAAAAGGAGCGGCTTTGCGGCGCTCAGAGCGTGCCTGCAAAAGTTCATGTTTCCCATGCTACGAAAAATGCGCTCTCGTCTATTCGATCATCTGGAGGCGGAGATCGCCTCACCGGGGGAAGAGTAGTTCCTTCAGAAGTGGTCCACTCGGTTTATATGTGGGTAAACACGGAAATAGAAGAGTATATTGTGCCCAATTGATTGTTGTGTTCATGAGTTTTGTCGTGAACTGTCGAGGTTGTTATCTACAGTGATCTCTCGGTATAATAGTGGTTCTGGAAGTGTGTGTACTAGTGAACTTTGGAAAGCTGAAACTGTAGTGAGTGGTATTACAGAGCTGTGAAGTGATATATGCAGTTTGTATGGGTTCCTGCTTGAAACAATTTTTAGTATGTTCTATTTAGTATGTTCTGTAGTATTTAGCACAACGGGTCTTGGTATCGGTTATTAATAAATTTTCAGACAGACAGACAGACAGACAGACAGACAGACCGGCAGGCAGGCAGGCAGGCAGAGAGACAGACAGACCTAAATTTCTGCGTTTAAGTAGCCCAAGACTATCGCCTTTAAAACTTTTAAAACACAGTATTAATCGTGGAGATTGTCCCGCGGGCCAGGTTTGCCCAAGCCAATGGCCTATAGGCTGGTCGGAGGCAAGCAAAGCCGGCCATGTTGAAGGAGGAGGGTGCGTTAAATGTGATTCGTGAATCGCAATAGTGCAAGAGAAAATGCAGTGCAGTAAATTAGTGCATGGTTGGGGACGACTGGGGCGTGTCATTCTCCTCAAGGGGGAGCTGAGTCAATGTTGCGCTCATAGAGGCGCAGTTCCGAAGGGAGCGGTGAAAATAGGGGCACAGCCATATGGAACTGCGAAGAGCTCTCTGCGTGGTAGGATTTGAATTCTTCGCCACCGCACGGACCTTGGCTCAATCTAAAATGCAACAGGATAGTTGCTGTCGGCACGGCTGACAATGCTCAGCTGCAGTCCAGCAAAACGACACTTTTTGCATAAAGATCAAGCACTTATGCTGACCTTCTCGTCAGTATTTCTTTAAGACGTACAAGATTCGTTGTAAATCTTGAAAAATACCGGAACGTCGTTTGGTTAGCACGGACTTCTCTTCAACTTCGTACCACCGCGGAAAATTAGCCACGCTGTGGGCCCGGTTAGGCAAGCGGGCCATATGCGAGGGTGTCCTGCTGGGACCCTGGCCAGACCTGCAGAGTACAAACAGGCCATTTAAAGCAGTGCTGGCGGCATTGAAAAGCAGTGGCTTGGCAGCTAGATATTGGACCAGACACTGCTGTGGTGAACTATTTAACATATACTGTTAATGGTTTAAGCATTCTTTGTGTTGCGGAGCCCTCGGAGGGTCGTGGTCTCCCCAGTCTCCCCGGTCGGAGGGCACGGTCTCCCCGGTCTCTGGTGGTGGCGGTTCCAGGAGGGGTCGGTTCGGAACCTCGATGCCCTCCCCGAAGATAGTGAGCAGCGCTCCCATGTGCGAGTGCGGCCGGGTACGGAACCTCTGCAGGCACAATGGTCGGATGACACCACGGCGAAGATTGTATACCAACCCGGACCACAGTCAAATGATCTTCACAACTATTCTTTCAAACTACGGATCGTATATTGAGCCACCGAACTTCAAACCTCAATTTCGGGTTCTCAATGAATCAGGCTATAAACCTTTGGGACTCTCCCCCACAACATCCTGCGATAATGTGATGATTTAAAGGCTTCTTAACATGTATAGTAGGTGTCTGCTCGTAAACAGCTAGTGAAAACAGCTGCACCAACAGACGCGAAGTTCGACAAGCCCGCTCGTATAATCCGGGGCTGCTTAGCGGCCCCCGGAGAAAGACGAGCCGAGACGCTTGTGCCTCTTGCGAGTCCTCAAATACAATCCGGTGCTGCGGCTACCGCGCTGCCTTCGGGCTTCGCGGCCCCCCTCTGGACGAAGACGAGCCGTCGAAGGACGAAGACGAGCCGATAGAGCAAGTGCCGCTTGCGAGTCCGGGCGCACGGGGCTCGTCAAAGCCGGGGTTGCGGCTACCGCGCTGCCTTCGGGCTTCGCGGCCCCCCGGACGAAGACGGGCCTATAGAGCAAGTGCGGCTTGCGAGTCCGGGCGCACAACGCTCGTCAAAGCCGGGGTTGCGGCTACCGCGCTGCCTTCGGGCTTCGCGGCCCCCCGGACGAAGACGGGCCGATAGAGCAAGTGCCACCTGCGAGTCCGGGCGCACAGTGCTCGTCCAAGGACGAAGACGGGCCTATAGAGCAAGTGCGGCTTGCGAGTCCGGGCGCACGGCGCTCGTCAAAGCCGGGGTTGCGGCTACCGCGCTGCCTTCGGGCTTCGCGGCCCCCCGGACGAAGACGGGCCGATAGAGCAAGTGCCACCTGCGAGTCCGGGCGCACAGTGCTCGTCCAAGGACGAAGACGAGCCGAAAGAGCAAGTGCCGCTTGCGAGTCCGGGCGCACGAGGCTCGTCAAAGCCGGGGTTGCGGCTACCGCGCTGCCTTCGGGCTTCGCGGCCCCCCGGACGAAGACGGGCCTATAGAGCAAGTGCGGCTTGCGAGTCCGGGCGCACAACGCTCGTCAAAGCCGGGGTTGCGGCTACCGCGCTGCCTTCGGGCTTCGCGGCCCCCCGGACGAAGACGGGCCGATAGAGCAAGTGCCACCTGCGAGTCCGGGCGCACAGTGCTCGTCCAAGGACGAAGACGGGCCTATAGAGCAAGTGCGGCTTGCGAGTCCGGGCGCACGGCGCTCGTCAAAGCCGGGGTTGCGGCTACCGCGCTGCCTTCGGGCTTCGCGGCCCCCCGGACGAAGACGGGCCGATAGAGCAAGTGCCACCTGCGAGTCCGGGCGCACAGTGCTCGTCCAAGGACGAAGACGAGCCGAAAGAGCAAGTGCCGCTTGCGAGTCCGGGCGCACGGGGCTCGTCAAAGCCGGGGTTGCGGCTACCGCGCTGCCTTCGGGCTTCGCGGCCCCCCGGACGAAGACGGGCCGATAGAGCAAGTGCCACCTGCGAGTCCGGGCGCACAGTGCTCGTCCAAGGACGAAGACGAGCCGAAAGAGCAAGTGCCGCTTGCGAGTCTGGGCGCACGGGGCTAGTCAAAGCCGGGGTTGCGGCTACCGCGCTGCCTTCGGGCTTCGCGGCCCCCCGGACGAAGACGGGCCTATAGAGCAAGTGCGGCTTGCGAGTCCGGGCGCACAACGCTCGTCAAAGCCGGGGTTGCGGCTACCGCGCTGCCATCGGGCTTCGCGGCCCCCCGGACGAAGACGGGCCGATAGAGCAAGTGCCGCTTGCGAGTCCGGGCGCATAAAAATGACGCATACCCACTCATAGTACTGGAGAATCAGCGCGTTTTTTTTGTGGAAACAAATGAGATAAGGCAAAATAGTAGAACAGGAGAGAGAACTTAGTTAATAACAGACACCGGCAAAGAAAAGGAAGATGAATGAGAAAGCAAGGTAATAACCAAATTGATCTTAATAGCTCTAGCACGGCCGAAGGAATCGCGAAAAGAGCTCAGGATACTTCGCAAAAGGGAGTTTGACAGTGACGTCTTTACTAGTGCAACCTGAGATGTTGAAGCTCAGAAGTGTGCAGCCCGTAATAAGAGGCGTGTAGGGTCAACAGGGATTGGCGATAACGGGCTAGCAACACGCAAGCAAAGAGAAAAAGCACCTCTGCAATCTTTAAAGCCCGTGCCACTTTAGCTAACATATGAGGGGCTTCTTTAAGGGTTAATCCACAGGGTCCACACATTGTCCGCACATGAGTGGGGAGGCAGGAGCAAAATGATTTAAGCATAGGTTTGACCATTTCAGAGCAAGGGGCCATGCACACGGAGGGTACGTGAACAACATCACTTAAGATTGCGCCAAATCATGTATCAGGATTGCAACAAGAACAGCAAGCATTCTGCATAAAATTTATCAATCTAATCTGGTAAACGGGAAAAAAGACCAATGCAACGCCATGAAGAACATACCCACCCCAAATTTATCACCCTTCTGCGAGGCGTCGATTGCCGTAACCACGTGGGGAGTTATTGGCAAAATGACCTGTGGGCGGCGGAAACGAGACCAATCTGAACGAAAATACAACAGTGCATGTTGAATGAAAACAGCCTGCGGTTTCTCTGCGGCCTGCGCTCAGTTACTTTACCAAAACCGGATGTTATCTCTATTAGCCATGATATTATCAATTGCATATCCGCGCTCCGGCTTCTTGAGAAAAGGCAAAATCTTTTTGAAGTGCAATGGAGGAAGTATCCCCGCGTTTTTAAGATAAATATTAACTACGTTTAGTAGATACGACGGAGTTTCAATGCACAATATAATCATCGCTGTTGTGATACCATCTGGACTCGGCGCATGCTCTGGGAGACAAGAAATCACTATCTATTTTTCCTATAGCGACCTCTTCAAAATAAGCTGTCCCCACATTTCGACGGCTTGTCGGTGGAATCCTCGACGCAGACCGCACCTGCAGATCACAAGCAATGTTCTTTAAAAATTCAAAGGTTGCTTCTGGCGTATGAACTAGAGAGGGTG
Organism: Haemaphysalis longicornis; assembly: GCF_048455015.1. Classification (NCBI taxonomy): domain Eukaryota; kingdom Metazoa; phylum Arthropoda; class Arachnida; order Ixodida; family Ixodidae; genus Haemaphysalis; species Haemaphysalis longicornis. Next base: position 93,479,253 of record NW_027526225.1, on the reverse strand, counting down.
TGTTCGGAGATGGGGAACAAGATTGATTGATTATGAGGTTTATTGTGCCGACATTACACAGGCGATGAGGCGCGCCAAGGCTCCGGATTAATTTGGACCAGCTGGGAATCGTTAACGTGTGCCAAAATCTCGAACACACGGGAGTTTTTGCTTTCCGCCTCCATCAGAAAAGCGGCCGCTACCGCCGGGAATCGAGCCGCCGTATTTCGACTCAGCAGCGCAACTGTGAGTGAGCCTGTCGTCGTATGGTGCCAACAGACCAGCCCACCAGGAAAAAGTAGGAAAAAAAAAAAGAAATGAAAAGCGAGATTGCGCAAAGCTAACCGTCGCACACAAACAGAACTCTGAATCTTGTTCCCCGATCACACTTATATCGATCCTCGTGTTCTCAGCAGTCGTTTTCTCATATCCAAGCCCGTCTTCTTTTTTGTTCACCTGGGCCTCCAACAGTAGTGAATGCTTATGATGTCGATGAATATTCTTCAAACGAGTTTGCGAGGGCACACAACGGAGCACACACTTTACAGGGCTAAAATGTGCAGTGTGTTTCGGTTGGAGCTAATACGTAGAATTATTCTTCGAACAGAAAAGAGTCTCAGAAAATGAAACCAGAGAAGTCGCGACGCAATCAATGACGACATGGACACTATAAGTTATTTTATTTATAGCATGCCCAACGGGCTTTTCACACATGACAGTTCTCTCCTGGTGTGATCGATCGCCACGTTACACTTCCTCAATAGTGCTCCTCCCCCCCTCGTCACGTGTTACTGGGAAAGCCGGCTCACTACCCCCACTTTAGAATTCACCAGTAGAAGGCAACACTGTCATCGAGTCCACCGCGTCTGTTTTACCCGCCACGTTATCAAGGCCAGGAAAACCGACGACAGTAAAGTGCATCGCATCGCTGACACGGATGACCTGACAATCATATCGTAGGCATGCCAACTGGTTAAGGAGCACTTTTGGTTTCATTATGGCTGCCGATGTCCTCTCTTGCGCTGAAGCAAAACAACTTCTTGAGCAATCACCCGCATTCTCGCTCGTGCATCTAAACACTCGTAGCCTGCGTAGGCATTATGACGACCATGTAGCCTTCCTTTCCATTGTCGACCACTCATTTTCCGTTATTTGCCTATCAGAGACGTGGCTGTTGGCAGGCGAAGGGGATCTATATGCTTTGCCAGGCTATGAATCTGAATATTGTCACCGTGACACAAATCGTGGTGGCGGATCTGCAGTACTAATAACTTCATCAATACCATACAAGCGCCGTCAGGATCTGTTCTTTGACAATATTAATTGTGAGTCGGTTTGGCTTGAAGTAGAAGCTTCTGCTCTACCATTGAACAATCGCCATACAATCATTGCATCCATCTACCGTTCTCCCTCATCCTCGAATTCCGAGTTTTGCCTGCAGCTTGAAAGAATCCTTGCTACTTTAACCATGGAAAACAAAAACATTATTATTTGCGGGGACGTGAACATAAATATCCTTGATACTAACACTCCAGTTTGTTTGGAATATGTTAGTTGTTTTCTTAGTTTTGGCCTACACTCTCTAATTCACTCTCCGACCAGAAGTGATATAAATGGGTCTAACACATTAATCGACCATGTACTGTCGAATATCTTTGCTGATTCTAAGTCCGGGGTTATTGACTATTTATTTACCGACCACTATCCTGTATTTTTCTGTCTTGATGCCTGTATTCCCACAAAAAATAAGCATGTCGCGACCGGCGCAGAGACAACCAGCCACGACAGCGTTTGGGCTCGAACTGATTTTTATTCCTCCAGCACGAGCGCACGTGAGCGTGCGCCTCGTGTTTCCGCCTTTGTCGTCGTCGTCGCCTCGGCGCGGTGGACACCCGCCGCTACAGCGCTCCCCCCCGTAGAGCCGGAGGCCGTTGTTGAAGACCACGTGACAGTTTTCGACGGTTGATGGTGCAAAGTTCTGAGCATGGTTGTAGAGACGGGGAAGGTCTGGTTGGGTCGAAGAGAGGCGAGGTATGCAGGCTTTACGCGGTCGGCGGCGACGACGTCTTGGCGGCCGTTGATGTCGAGGGTGAAAGTCTTGGGGTGCCGCTCGATGACGCGGTATGGGCCATCGAAAGCGGGAGTGAGGGGTCGACGGGCAGCGTCGTGGCGCACGAACACGTGAGTGCAGGAAGAAAGGTCCTGGCTCACGAAGACGGAGTGGTCGCTGCGTTGTCGAGGAAGGACAGGCCGGATTTGCTCGAAAAGGCGACGAAGGTCAGCCACGTAACCGGCGGGGTCCGAAGGACCATCGGCAGGCGGAGGTGTGAGGAGGTCGCCCGGGAGACGAAGAGGGCAGCCATACACCAGCTCGGCAGATGTGCAATGCAGGTCTGCCTTAAAAGCCGAGCGTAGTCCGAGCAAGACGAGGGGTAGGTGGTCGGCCCAGTGTTCCCTTGGCTCGTAGGTGGTGAGAGCTGCCTTGAGTTGGCGGTGTAAACGCTCCACCATCCCGTTGGCAGACGGATGGTAGGAGGTGGTGTGTATGTGGCGTACTCCCAAGATGGCAGCGAGAGCGTTGAACAGGGCTGATTGGAATTGACGCCCGCGATCAGTGGTGACAACAGCGGGGCAGCCGAAACGGGACACCCAACCACCAACAAATGCTTTGGCGACTGTTTCCACCGTAATATCAGGTATTGGGATTGCCTCTGGCCAGCGCGTGAAGCGGTCGACGCACGTCAACAAGTAGGTGGCGCATCCCGACGGTGGTAGGGGGCCGACCAGGTCAATGTGCACGTGCGCGAAACGGCTGTCCGGTGGATGGAATGGCGAGGCAGGAGTGACCGTGTGCCTGGTTACTTTGACACGTTGGCACTGGAGGCAGGTGCGTGCCCACCGGCGGACATCTGCATTCATGGAGGGCCAGAACCACCGAGCTGTGACGAGGTGTTGAGTTTCTCGGATGCCGGGGTGACTCTTGCCGTGCAGGGTGTCGAAAACGGCTCGACGAAACGCCGGTGGAACGTAAGGTCGGGAGACGCCGGTTGATGTCTCGCATGGGATTGTGCCTTCGGTAAACGGCAACGGCACATCCGTGAAAGTCAGCGTTGAGGTGTCAGAGCGGCGTTGCTGGAGCTCAGGGTCTTGTTGCTGTGCAGAAGCAAGCTCTTCCATGCAAATCGGTTGGGGTGAAGTCGAAAGGGCTTCGACGCGAGACAGCGCGTCAGCAGCAGTGTTGATCGGGCCGCTGACATGGCGGAGATCGACAGTAAACTCCGAGACGAAGGAGAGGTGACGGATCTCACACGACGAATACGAGCTGTGGTTGCGCTGGAAAGCGAACGTGAGGGGCTTGTGATCCGTAAGGACGTAGAAGTCCCTGCCTTCCAGGAAATGCCGGAAATGTTTGATGGCAAGGTAGACAGCCAGTAGCTCGCGCCCGAAAGTGCTGTACCTTGTCTCAGCAGATTTCAGCTTCTGGGAGTAGAAACCAAGAGGCTGCCAACCGGAGACGAGCTGCTCCACCACAGCCCCGACAGCCACGCTGGAGGCGTCGGTGATGAGGCGAAGTTGAGCATCAGCAACGGGGTGTATAAGCATGGCAGCGTCGGAGAGGGCCTTCTTCGCAGCAGAAAAGGCGGACGCTGCTTGCTCGCTCCACTCGAAGTGCTCTGCAGTGCCTGTCTTGGTGGCCAGCAGATCAGTGAGGGGCTGGACTAGTTCGGCACAGTTGGGAATGAACCGCCGATAGAAGTTCAGCAGGCCCAAGAACTCTCTAAGCTTCTTAATTGAGGTGGGCTGTGGAAAGTCCTGGATGGCCTTCACCTTGGTGTCGAGAGGTCTGATGCCCTGTGGAGTGACCAAGTGGCCCTGGAACTCGATGGTCTGCACGCCGAAGACACACTTTTTGGGGTTGATGACGAAGCCATATTCGTCAAGCCGAGTGAAAAGGGCTCGCAAGTGCACTTCGTGCTCGGATGGTGATGAGCTTGCGATCAAGAGGTCGTCGAGGTAGGCAAAAACAAAGTCTAAACCGCGGGTAACCTCGTCGATGGCACGTTGAAAGGTCTGGGCGGCGTTACGCAGGCCGAAGGGCATGCGGACATATTCGAAGAGACCAAATGGTGTAATGATGGCAGTCTTCGGTATGTCTGCTGGCTCCACAGGTATCTGGTGATAAGCTTTGACCAAGTCCACCTTGCTGAATATCTTGCAGCCTGCCAGATTCGCGGTGAAGTCCTGCAAATGAGGGAGCGGGTACCGGTCCGGCACGGTGATTGCATTGAGGGCACGGTAGTCACCGCATGGCCTCCAGTCACCGGGGTCCTTTTTGGGTACCATATGCAGGGCTGACGCGTAGTTGCTCGAGGATGGACGGACAATTCCCAGTTCCAGCATGTGCTCGAACTCTCGACGAGCAATGGCATAACGCGATCCGGCGAGACGACGCGCTCGAGCGAAGACAGGGGGTCCCTTCGTGACGATGTGGTGGGTGATGGTGTGCTTCACCGGGGACTCTCCCGTGTGGGGTCTTGTGATCGCGGGAAAATCTGCAAGTATCTTCTCGTACACGGAAGACGGCACAAAGGCTCGAAGTCCGGTCGCCGTGGCAGAGGAGATAATGCCATGTACTGAAAGGCTCGTCGTCATGTCCACGAGGCGTCGAGAGTGCACGTCCACGGCCAGGTTGTAGCAAGCCAGGAAATCAGCACCGAGAATGGGCTGCTTGATGTCAGCAATTGTGAAAAGCCACCGGAAGGTGCGACGTAGGCCAAAATTAACTGTGAGCGACCGCTGGCCGTAGGTGTTGATCGGCGAGTTGTTGACGGCGATTAACGGGGAGGTCATTTCTCGGCGTCGTCGGTCTAGCGAAGAGGCCGGTATAACGCTGACCTCTGCTCCCGTATCGACCAAGAAGCGGTGGCCGGCAACCTTGTCGGTGACGTAGAAGAGGCGGCTGACTGCATGACCGGGTTCACTTGCCGCCGCCAGTGTCCGGTCTCCTAGTTTCCCGTCCATGAGCAAGGCTGGCTGCACTTGCGGGCGGCAGTGCCGAAGGTACGATGATACCAACAGACGCCCGAAGGGCCAGGCTCACCGCGTGTTGCGGAGGAGCCATGTTGAGAACGGGACGGGGATGGGGAGTACCGTCGGTCGCGGGATGCACGTCGGCGTCGGTGCAAGAGGGGTGCGAGGGATGACAGCTGATGGCTGAGTTCATCAATGCGGCTCTCAAGTCGACCAAGCCTAGAGTCGTCCCTTGAGGTGGAGGGCGTATCGACGACTGCGGCGATGCTTGGGGCCCGGGAATAGTCCGCGATGCGGTCAGCCAGTTCCGCGAGTTGGTCGAGTGGCATGTCAGCGGCTGCCGCAAGTACCAATACCATGTTCTGGGGGAGGCGTTGAAGGAAGAGCTCCCGAAGAAGTGGATTGTTGAGGTCCTGGCCATGATCGCCCAATAGCTGCCGCATGCGATGTAGCAACTGCGAGGGTCGCCTGTCACCGAGCTCCTCGGTGTTCAGAAGCTGCTGCAGCCTGCTGCGCTCCGACTCCGACTTGCGTTGGATGATCGCTGCCTTTAGGTGGTCGTACGGCGCTTCAGGATGCGGGGCGTCGAGGATGTCGGCTAGCTCGTCCGCGATGCTGCCTGGCAAGGAGGTCACGACGCTGTTATATTTCGTCTCCTGGCTGGTGATGCGATGCAGACGGAAGCGCGCTTCGACTTGCGTGAACCATGTCCGCGGGTTCCGAGTCCAAAACGGGGGTAGAGTAGCGCTGTGCACAGCCGCGGTTGTAGCGTAAGCAGGCGGAGCTGCTTCGTGGGCGGGCGTAGCTGCGCCGGGTTGTAGTTGGCCCGCAGAATCCGGCGAAGCCGAAGGGTACGACATGGCGCGGTCAGAAGAGGCGAGTTCGGTCCACGTCACCAAATCATGTCGCGACCGGCGCAGAGACAACCAGCCACGACAGCGTTTGGGCTCGAACTGATTTTTATTCCTCCAGCACGAGCGCACGTGAGCGTGCGCCTCGTGGTTCCGCCTTTGTCGTCGTCGTCGCCTCGGCGCGGTGGACACCCGCCGCTACAAGCATATTACCAAGACTGTATTCAATTCAGCGGAATTTATTGAGAGAGTGCGTAGTGCTGACTGGGACTTTGTTGCACGAGAAGAATGTGGCGAGGTAGCGTTCAATAAATTTTCGGCAAAAATAAGCGCACTCATTGCAGAATGCACAACCACAAGCACCGTCACACATTGGTTTCGTACGCCTAGAAACCCATGGATTACTCCTGGCCTCTTGCATTCCATATCTAAAAAAGAAAACATGCGGAAAAAATTAAAATCTCAGCCTTCAAACAGCTCTCTAAAAACACGCTTAAAAAGATATTCAAATCTACTTTCAATGCTGCTCAAGAGGGCCAAGCGCGAGTATTATGAAAAGCAAATAGAAAAGAACGGTACTGATACCAGGAAGAACTGGCAGTTAATAAAAAAATTCTTGAACAGCAGCGAGACCACGTGTTTATCAAAAATAACGCTTGATGGACGTTCCCTTACTGAGCCACTCGATATCGCTAATGCTTTCAGTGATACTTTTGCATCAAATTCCGCCGATTCACTAGTTGACCTTCCTTTTCCAATTCTATCTCGTTCCCCTCAGTCGTTTTATTTACGTCCGACATCTGCAGCCGAAGTCTTTCAAATCATGTCATCTCTTAAAACCAAAGGGCCAGGCTTAGATTCCATTCACCCGTCTAGGATAAAGCTCGTGGCACGTGAACTGTCTCCTATTTTAGCTGAAATAATTAACAAGTTGTTTAAAGCAGGTGCATTCCCTGATGCTTTAAAAGTAGGAAAAATAACACCTGTTTTCAAAAAAGGTGATCGTTTGTCAACTAATAATTACCGTCTGATTTGTGTACTCCCTTTCTTTAGCAAAGTAATCGAAAAGCTTTTTTACTTACGTTTGATGTCCTATCTGCTTAAATTTAACCTACTCTCTTCCCACCAATTTGGTTTTCGACCTGGCTACTCGACAGAGCTCGCCTTGCTCAGCTTTACTGACCGAATTAAACAAGCCATAGACGATGGGTTACTTACTGGAGCAGTTTTTATTGATCTCACTAAGGCTTTCGACACAATTAACCACCGAATCCTTCTACGTAAACTTGAGTCTTTCGGAATTGTGGGTCCCCCTTCGCAGTTCATTCGCGATTATTTAACAAATCGATCACAGGTAGTTTATGTCAATAACATTGCGTCATCTGCTAAACCAGTTACCATGGGCGTCCCTCAAGGTTCAATCTTAGGCCCTCTTCTATTCCTACTTTTTATTAACGACTTACCTAGTTCCCTTAACCATACTAACTGTCTTCTATACGCTGATGACACTACTATTTTCACATCCAAGAAAACAAGTGCTGAACTTGAAAGAAGCTTAAACTCCGATATCTCTAATATTTATCAATGGTGTGTTAACAATCATCTTTATATAAATCCCTCAAAAACTACATTTGTAGTGTTTTCATCCGCACAGAACACATTTCCTACACCAGTTTCCGTATCTCTTAACAACCACATTATTTCTGTATCGGATCACGTGAAGTTCTTAGGCGTAGTACTAGACAAACATTTGAAATATAACTATCATGTACTCTCAATATTAAAAAAAGCTTCTTTTGGGATTCATGTTCTCATTAAAGCCCGCCCTTATTTTCAGCCACGCATTATTTTATCATTATACTACGCCTATATTCATAGCCATTTTTCCTATTGCGTTTCATCCTGGGGTAATACATATGCCAGTCACCTAGAGCCCCTTCAACATCTTCAGAAGCGGGCACTACGTCTGATCGCCTTCGCTCCATTTCAATCGCCTTCTACGCCACTCTTTATTCATTTTTCCGTGCTCCCAATTAATCATTTATTCACTCTGAAGTTAGCTATATTGATGTACCGCCTTATTTATCATCGTCTATGTATTTCAGGGCTATCCACGCAACATCTTGTCAATACTAATTCCACCAGATTTTCAGCCTGTCACAATTTCCTTCTCCCTAAAGTGCGTACCAATTATGGAAAACTAACTCTTAAATTTACAGGTGTATCCGTCTGGAACAACATACCACTTGAAATAAAGTTATGTCCCACATTCTATTCCTTTCGCAAACTCTTTAAAGAGTACCTGATCACAAAACGTGTTGTTTGCTAAATTCTACTATCATGCCATGCTTCTAATTTATACCATGTTAGTATCTTTTTTACTTACCATACCACGTGCTGTTACACGGAAATTTCCTTGCCTTGTTGTTATGAAATGTTACCCATTCTTTGTTTAATTCGTACAAAGTGTTTTCACTGCTTGCTGCGTTTTTATTGCACTAGACTTATTCTCTAACGGAGGTCCCCCCGACAGTTTTCTAACTTCGGGACCTCCTCTGTACTGTAACATTTTACTCATGTAAATGTATACATTCCTGAAATAAAGTTTGATTGATTGATTGATTGACCCGGCGTCATGCATGCCTTACGTCTCCATCAATTGAAGCAATAGCACCGACGGCATGCAGTTGGCATCCTTAATTGATCCGACCAGTTAATTCCGCACGCAGTTTAGGAGTGCCTTCGAACCGTGGGTGCCATGGGAATACGTGGAAATAACGAGTGCCATATCGCGTGGTGGGCAATCCACGGACCGTTTAGGAGTGATAATAGAGAAGGTTCACTTCGGAAAAGGTTCTGTTGGCGATCTCGCCCCGAAATATTATTTTCATGATGTACAGACAGAAACTCTACTACAACCCTTCGCTCTTTCGAACTTTCCAGGAGTGACTTTTAAAGCGAAGCGTTCAGGGTCTCACTGAAATATCCGTACAAAAAAAATGGCCGCGTATCTGGTCCTTTCATTGCCAATGTCGCCGAAAGACGATACTCGGCTGGCGCCCTTGCCAAGTAAAAGCGCCCCTTCTCTTTCCCGCTCACCTCTCATGCTGTTCCTCTCCCGTCTTGTTCCTCCCAAGATGAATATGCTAGAGGTTTGCTTCAGTCAATTTAAATTTACCGCGTTCCACTGCTCTATGTCGGGTGTCTCGATGCCAGCGCTGCCGTACGGCGGAGACGGGCGTGAATTGAGGCACCCTACGACAACGTTTATAAAACAACGTTGCCCTAATCCACAAGCATTCCAAGCGGAACGTGGATCCAATTTAGTGAAAATTTCGTTGCTTTGCAGTTTGATTTCTGAAATGCCGCCAGGAGGTAGCGCTGGCAACAGCAGGGGACGGTTTTCTGCCGTTGATGTAGCATTTCATTTGCTATCGCGAAAACCCAGCATCCATAAATGTTTCAATAAAGGAGCACTGCAAACATCACTTATGTATTGATTTGCTGTCTCATATTTCGTAATGTCTTGTTCCTGTTCCACAATGTTGAGAAATATGAACATTGCCATTTGACTTAGTCGTTTAGATTTGGCTGTGAGTTTATAAGACAATTGCGCAGCTTTCGTTTCACTTTGGCTGGGTGGCTGAATCGAGTCACAGACAGACAGACAGCCAGACAGAAATTTCTGCGTATAAGTAGCCCATCAGAAGCTTTCGTCTTTAAAAAGTGCACTGCAGGAAAACCAACTTTTTCTGAAATTGAATATTGTTGTGGGTGGAGTGTCAAAAAATTGAAGCGCTTCTTTGAGTGTGATATTTCATTACGAGATAGGTGTCAACTAGGCGCTTTCTGCGCAATGCAGAGCTCTAATTAAACGTGTTCGTGTGCTGCGCCCCTGCTAACCTTACCTTATTGATAACATATTTACCTAAAAAATTGCCGATTAGAGCGAAAAAATCACGTTCCTTGCAATAATGTGGTTGATCCTTGTTTCATGGGAATCGGTAAAACCCAAAATTAAATACAAACCCACATACCGGACGAGCGAATGCGCATGTCTCCTTGTAAAACATGTCTCAAACGGAGACGCAGATGCATCTGGGAACGTTTAAATTGTCACAGAAGCAGTCAGAAAAAGAAGTCTGCCATTCTATTTTGCAAAGGTGGGACACACACGGAGCTGTTTGGGACAACCACCCAGAAAAGACTTCCGAGTGGAACAAGTAAATGTAAACGCTTTATTCCGCAATGAGTACACCCCGGCCGCCGCAAGAAACATCTGGCAGTACGTCACATTAAGATCGCCTCCTGCAAGCGCCTATAATGAAAACAAAGGCCACCGTCAACCGCTTCAACAAGGACATATGTTTCGCCATGAGCCACCCAGAGCATCGAAGTGTCAGAAATATTTGCTTACCCCTGCCTCTTCTCTCCACCCAAAGTTCGCTGGGAGTTTTTATCCATGAGCAAAAAAAGTCTTGAGCCATTACGTCCGCTTACCTGAGCTTGAACATTGGAAAACATTTGTTTGTTTCTAAGAGAACGTTACTGCTACATGGTAGGTACGTCTCTGTGTTCTATTTCTATTCTTCAACATTTGGTGCGAATGACGTCGATATTCCGACTGACCACGCGCCACCTGACATCTCCTTCAAAATAGTTCTTCCTCTTTGCTGGCATGGTCACCACGCATGCACACCACTCTGCCGGAATACCTCGTAGGAATATTCTCCACTGGAGTTGAAAAAGTGCCGAATCATCTTCGAAGGCCGTCTACCAAAATGGAGTGACCTCCGCTCATTTGCCGGGATTGTACTGCCAAATGTTGTCTTCCAACTAGGGAGACTGGCCTAGGCCTAACGACGAATCCTACCCGCCTGGCCAGTCTGGCTTTGCACCGACTACCCTATCCTAACAGCAGGTCTCAAACCCGAAGAAGCAGCAGGCGTGACGACGACGACGACGATCGAGCCTTTCAAGAATACCCTGGTCAACACTAGCGACGACGCCACCGCAATCAGGAGGCTACTTAACATCACTTAGCGAAGCTTCACTCAAGTGAACCACGGCGTCAACGTGCATACCCCGGCCGGTCGTGAAACGCCGCAAAGGTGTCATCCATGACGTGGAACGCGGCAGAGACCTAGCAACCCTGAATCAGCTCGTCATAGCGCCGCAAGGATATACCACACTCTCCGCAAGAATAATGGAATAATCGCTGCTGTGGTATTCCAAGGCAGCGATTATAACGTATTCGGGAACCTACGTATCGCTCACGGTCAGCTTAGGTGTTGCAGACCGCCGCTTCAAAACGCACCGGCCCAAGTCTCAGATGTACTATGAATGCCTAGGACTGGGACACAGAGCAGATGCGTGTACCCGCTCAACCCTCATCAGGTGCCCCAACTACGGCCCTTCCAACAAAGACGATGCTCACTCATTTGACATCAAGTGTGTCAACTGCTTAGGACCACACGGATCGGACGACGCCACATGCCACAGGGATTTTTGATTGATTGTAGGGTTTAACACGTCGACGCAACGTAGGCGATGATGCGCGCCGTAGTGGAGGGCTCCGGATTAATTTTGACCACATGGGGATCTTTAACGTGCTCCGAAATCTCGCAAACACGGGCGTTTTTGCCACAAGGAACTCGAAGCGGACGCTGTCGTTACAAAACAAGCGTATCTGAAACGGCTCAACACCCGCAATCACTTAACGGGGACATTTGAACGAGCTGACCACAGAGGGAACCTGCCGCCACTGTACAAGGCCGCACCAAGCCGAGGCCAACAGGAAACCCGAAAAGAACTAGAAGGCCCATTCCCCACCCTTCAGCGGAAGACTACATTGCCACCGCACACGGAATCAAGACCCAAGAAAATTTCGCCACAAAAAGAAGGTGAGTCAGCCACTATCTCAAGAACAAATTAGCCGTACATAAACAGACGCACTTTCTCCCTACGCCCACTGTCCCAATATATAACTCGCAAGCATGCCAGCAACACGCAGGACCACAACCGGCGCTCCGCCTAGTACTCAACCCAAAGAAAATACTTGTATTGATACACAATCCGAAGATAGAGAAGATACCGGCCTTGGAAATAATCAGATTCGTACAGAGAAAGATGAAGTACAAGTCCCTTCCGAATAGAAAACCTGCATTTTCCAGGTATTCATGCAAGAAACGCGTTACGAAAAATCGCTTATGAAACAATAAATAACAAATTTCAATCGCACCGTGGAACCCAGAATAGACACTCGTGTAAAGCAACTCTACCGACACATCAAGCAGGAAATACAGGCAATCAAAGTCCAGCTCGATGCCGTCGTGCGGAAACTCAATGGATAGTAACAATGCAGTCTGTACTACAGTAGAACTTGAAAGGTGTTAGAAAAAACAAGAACTCCACTCCAGGACAGCAAAGCTCAAAATCCACCCAGGCATAATCACCCTTCAAAAACCCGGGAAGAACCCGAAGCTGTGTGGCTACACTACACATGAAGTCAATCCCACAACAGCCTTTTTCACCAGATAAGATCTCCTGGCGTCACAAGTGCACTTGAATGACATCAGGATCACCTTCCGGATAGCAACTGGAAATGAGTGTTTATACGTTACAAATGTCTATAGTCCCCCAAAAGACTACCTGAGCGTGATCGGCACCTGTCTGCAGCCCCTCAACTCGAAGCAAAAAAACATTCTCATGGACGACTTTAACGATCCACATATAGCGAGGGGATATTCAAAGCCCAAAAGTAGAGGTCAGCGCCCCATGACGATGATTAAAGGCCTCGAGTAAATCCTCCATAATGAATTGAAAGAACCCACACGAATAGGCAACTCGGTGGAGAGAGACACAACCACGTACCTCACCTTCTGCTCAGAAGGCAACGACATAGAATTGCAGCACACTCAAGAGTGCCTTAATTGTACTGTTGAGGTACCTCAAGAGTACCTTGATTGATTGATTGATTGATTGATTGATTGATTGATTGATTGATTGATTGATTGATTGATTGATTGATTGATTGATTGATTGATTGATTGATTGATTGTGGGGTTTAACGCGCCGACGCAACGCAGGCGATGAGGCGCGCCGTAGTGGAGGGCTCCGGATTAATTTTGACCACCTGGGGATCTTTAACGTGCGCCGAAATCTCGTACACACGAGCGTTTTTGCTTTTCGCCTCCATCAGAAAAGCGGCCGCCGCGGTCGGGAATCGAACCCGCGACCTCGTGCTCAGCAGCGCAACGCCCTAGCCAATGAGCTCAAGAGTACCTTAAAAGTACCTCAATAGTAAGAATAAACAAGAGTACTTCTTGTTTATTCTTGTCCAATTATAAACCATCCTTCCACCGTCATTTCGTTGTTTAAGCTTAGGCTGTCCAATAATGCACAGTGCACCTATTTATTACAAACTTTATTGTGGTGTGGCCAACCATGTTTACGTAGCGTACATTCCTTTCGGTAGAATTATGCGCGGCTGTGGCTCTCTCCCTGTTCTCGTTTTCACACCGACACTCCGACACCCGACGCCATGTATCGGCGAGGGGGGGCTCGACACCGCTCATGTTTGAAATGAAAAATGGATTGTTGTTCTCTGAGTGTAGAAGCGTAGAGTCGCGGTCATTTCCCGCCTAGCAACAGAGGTATAGATCCCATCTTTTTCTTGAATGCAATTTCCGAACGCTCGGGTCGTAGCTTACGCTAATTGTTACGCTGAATAATTCTCACCTTGTCCATCTTCACTCATGAATGTACAAAAGATTGTATGAACCTACCTCTCCCAGCATTTCATGGCCCATGCCGGAAGGATTTGTTTTTTACAATGGCTGAGCTGTTTGATTTACTTTCAATTTCTACGTTTGTACAAGGCCGTGGAGCAGTCAACGCTTCCATGAGCACTAGAAGCGGCACAGCTGAAGTAAGCTTGAACGCCCTTCCTGCAAAGACTGATCAGGAGAAAAGAACTACAATCAAACGTTGTAGCGGAGGTAACTCAGAAAAGAAAATAAGCGCTTCCAAAGGGCGTTCAGCAGATAGCCTTCATTTTCGTGGGGCCCTGTAGAGATAAGGAGTAGAGGGCGAGGAGGAAAGGGATGTAAGCTGAGGCGAGCGCCCCTTATTACGTATATTCGCCGAATGTCATGGCTAACGCAACAGCGGCGAGTGTCAAATTGGAGTCCCGTGTTAAAAAGGGCTTCAAATACAATCGCAATGACCGAGCGAGCCTTTCACTTCGTTTCTCCCTTCCGAACCCGACGGTACACCCCCTCGTAGTATTTTGCGCAAAGTGCCTTCCATTCTTACGCGTTATTGTGAGTTTCCTTAATTTTCACGAACGATTTGACTTTCGAGTCTTCAAAGGCCAGTTAACTGGCGGGAAGAAAGTATTCTTCAAGATGCTTGCCTTGAAACTGCCTCACGTCTGAGGTCATCGATAGTGCAACGAACTCACCTGCCGCGGTGGCTCAGTGGCTAAGGCGTTGCGCTGCTGAGCACGAGGTCGCGGGTTCGATTCCCGGCCGCGGCGGCCGCTTTTCTGATGGAGGCGAAAAGCAAAAACGCCCGTGTGTACGAGATTTCGGCGCACGTTAAAGATCCCCAGGTGGTCAAAATTAATCCGGAGACCTCCACTACGGCGCGCCTCATCGCCTGCGTTGCGTCGGCGCGTTAAACCCTACAATCAATCAATCAGTGCAACGAACTCGTGGACCCTAACTGTATCTTTGTAACAACCACAACGAAAAAGCAAGATGGTTTTGATAGCGACATATGCGCATAATAAAGCGATTGGTGTTTCAGCTCGTTCAGCTCCCAAGAATAAACTCATCCTCTGGGAATTATTCTTCAGGCTAGCGTATTCATGAGCGGGGGAGAAGTAGGGTGTATATGCTGCGACTCAAAGTTTGCATTCTTGGCAATCGAGATAGAAGTAAATGCCGATGGGCATTAAGCTACGCCGCACGTATCACTGCTTTTTAAGTGACTTACTGGAAGAGGGATTTCCCAAACACATTCGACCATCATGAACGAAATCGGAAAAAAGAGGAAAATCCCAAGAGCACCTAAAACACATAATTATTCAAACTGATAATTTAACGTTATACTTTATTTTAAAGGCGCACAATTTTTTTCTTTTTGTATCTTCCGAAGTTATTCATTGCTTTCTTGACTGCGGTTTCTTGTTGAGATTTTTTCTGCGTCTGCGCAACTGCCTCGACCGATTGGTGCTTTCCGGGCACTCCGGCATAACTAAGGTCCGCCCTAAAGTACTGATGATGATGGTTGCTGTTTAATGGCGCAAGGCCGACGAGGGCAAAGAGCGCCAGAGAAGTTATTTAATGAAAACAAGTGATTACCACAAAAGGTAGG